>NC_052360.1:32274701-32609053 GCF_009727055.1 Benincasa hispida
ACCTAGGTTTCTGTTTCTTGGTTAGTAAAAAGCAAAATTTGGTTGCCTTATCCACTACCGAAGCATATATTGCAGTTGCTAGTTGTTGTGCTCAAATTCTATAAATGAAACAAACTCTTGTGATTTTGGATTTAAAAGTATATGATTAGATGTACCTCATATATTGTGACGAAGTGACTGATGCTTGATTAATTTGGTCTAAAAATCGCTATACATCATTCTAGACTAAGCAATATATAGACATATCATTACGAGAGCATCGTGCAAAATGATTAATATTACTCTTGAATTTTGTAGGTCTGAATAATTAATTAACGGATATTTACCAAAGGTTGAATGTAAGAATTTTTTTGCAAAAATAAGACTTGGAGCTCTATTGGTTCGTTGTTGATGCCTGCTTGATTTTATAATTTTTACTTGTCTAAACTTTAGAAGAGTATTTTGATAGGGGAGATTATGAAAGCATGCTGTTAATATTTCTTAGGAGTTATGCTGAATTTCATGTTTCATGTTTAAGGAGACAATTTATTCCTCAAATAATTATCTAATATATCGTTTTTGAGATTTCTTAAAGGGGAGAATTTTTAAGAAAAAATATGCTACAAATTTGTTATGATTTGATGTGTTGTAATTAGGGGGAGAATTTATTTTTTTGATTGAATTTCAAGAATGATCTTATGTATTTAGTGAAATTTTATTATGTGGCTACATATGGTTTACATGTATTTTCAGCTATTTCTTGAATGTTTGTCATCATCAAAAGGGGGAATGTACCAATTCAAATTATAAATTTAATAATATAATCTCTATATCTGGATGATAACAAACTCCAATTTTTTAATTACTAAAATCTTAGTGTTTAATAATATCTCCAAAGAGCTCGAAACAATCATACATACACCTCTTGAAAATCACTCAAATCGGAGTTAAGACGATATCCTCCTAATACAAGTCTTATAGAGAAAATACTGTGGTGGATATGACGTGGGCTATTAATCAGACCATTGCATGTAAACATGTGAGCAGCATATATATGGATCATTAAGAGATTAAATAATGATGATTATTTTTGATTGATTTAAAATAAAATATATATGATAATATATAAAAGAAATTTAAAAGGAAATAAATTTAATATTATTTTATGTTGTGTCTAACGACTAGCTTTTTTAACACATATATTTTATTTTGGATTGACTTTAAAGGAAATGAATTAAAAAAAATAGAATAAAAAAAAAAATATATATTTTATGTCTAACTTAGTTTTTGACACATGGTATGTTTTATATTTTTTGGATTAATTTTAAAAAGAAATTAATTTCAAAAAAAATTAATATTATATTTTTTTATATCTAACGACTAGTTTAGTTTAAATCTCCACCATTGATTTTTTTTCCATAACCAAGGTCCAAATTAATTATGGTGTTTTAAAAATTTTTCCATCTCTATATAAACCATCTTCCTCTCCAAATTTTAAGCCAAAAATTTTACATTTCATAATCCTCCAAAAACTAAAAGTTCCATTGTTGCTCTCTTCAATCTAAAGCCTTTATCACACAATCGATTAATACTAAGTAAATCATGCTTCAAACCATCAACCAAAAGTACATTTTCAATTAAAATAGAAGATTCATTACCTATACTACCTTTACCAATTATTTTACCTTTCTTGTTGTCACCAAAGGTTACAAGACCTCCATCCTTTTTGGAGAGAGAGACAAACTTGGATGGGTCTCCCATCACGTGCCTCGAGTAACCACTATCCAAGTACCACTTGTTTTTCTTAGAGACTTTCAAACAAACCTACAAACATAAATGTTCAAGTTTGATTCTTTGGTACCCACACTTGTCTGGGTAAACATCTTATTTCTTTAACACAGATTAAGTTACTTGTTTAATTCATATTAATCACCAAGGGATTAAGAAGACATCGTGGAGAAAGCGATTAATGGAGGAACGTAAATAGATAGAAATGTGGAAATGAAAATGATCATGACATTTAATTATAAAATCAAGTGTCTGATACATGGTTATGAATGATTTAGACTAAGAAGATGAAATACAATTGATGAATAAGAGTTAGAAACAGATACAGAAGAGTGCCAATGTCTTGACACTGATCTGGATGGAGAGATTGCTTGCCTGTATAGATGAAGTGAATGGAAGGATGAGCTTCCCTCTCAGGCTTGCTCAATCGGTAGAGTTGATCTAGGTACAGAGCTTCACAACGGGGATTTGGAATGATTCGCCCTAAGACTCACCTCTCGGCCTTGTCTCTTTTCTTCCCGGATCTTCTCCGATCAGCACTCAGATCAGCCTCTCTCTCAATAGCCTCGTATCAATTATCCTATGTATCAGGTATATCTTCAGTGAATTCTTTGAGGGTATTTATAGGTGAAAGCTTTGACTCTCTGACTTGTGGTCCGCAATCTAGAACATCGTACAGGATCATCGCATAGACGGACTACTTTGCTTGCTTTTTCCTTTACTGAATAAGTGTAACTGCTACAGGTATTGCTCTATGTAGGAAAGTACTAGAGTGGAGTGCCCTACCCACTTGAAAGATCTCCTTCAGGGCTTGGACAAGATTTGGATCTTGTCCTTGTCTTCTATCTGGTACACAAGAAACTAAGCCGGAGCTACCTCTGAATCCGCAATGAGAATCCTAATTCATTTTGAATAGGTAAGTCAATCTTCGCCGAAGCTAACATCATCTTTATCACGAGCTGGGATCGAAGGGAATAAAACAAAGCTAGCTCGGCTAAGACAGAGAGGAGGTAACCAGCTTTTGAAGGACCGAATAGGGAGAGGTACTTGGGTACTAAAGAGATTTCATTTCACCTTTAGCTTTAGCAGAGATCAGGGATTCCCAATAAGCAGATAGTTAAGTTCGAAGGGAAAGAAAGAAGTCATAGTTAGGCGAGGTTACCAGATGCTAACTAAACTTAAGACTAAGCAGCAGATGCAAAGTTCTTCCTGGTGGGACGAAGTCGCATTGATTTCAATTGATTGAATCGGTTCTGGTCTTCGTTGAAAAAGTGAGGCTTTCCAAGACAGCGCAATTCATGCCTTTCTGTTTTTATGACCAGAAATTGTTTCTTGATTTCCATTTCAAATTGTTCTCTGGACTTTTTATCAATATGAGGTGATCGTAACACAGTATAGTTGACTCGTGATTCAGGCAATCCAATCTTCCGTGTGTAAGGCGGAAGCCCCCAAAAATGGTTTTCAAAAAATGGGTGATCAAAAGATCGAATCACTATGCGTATCTTGGTGGTCGTGACTTTTGGTGGTCTTTCTTTTTGGCTTACTCCTCTTCCTGTTCTATTGATTAGAAGCATCCAGTAGCGCCATGCCGGTTTAGAATTCGATTTTCAGGGCTAAGGCTCTCCTTATCCCCCTCCCTTTTCCTCCCTGGCCGTGTGTGGGCCACACTTCTTCAAGGCCCTACAGGGGTCCTTCACTTACTTGTGTGAGCCCCCCGCCCGCTCACGCTCCTTACCAACAACCCGGCGCTTCGCCGGAACACACCATAGGTTAGTCCAACAACCTGTGGGCTCCTCGCCGCTGCACATTAGCAGAAAAAAGTGAGTGAATAGCCACTTTATTGTTATAGAAATTTCGAAAATGGTGGAATAAATATTCCTTCTGTTATGCAATCAGTCCATCGAAAATGCACAATGGTTAGTTGTACACGTGTCAAAATCCTCCGTGATTCCGTTGCTCATTTGCATCTTCAATCGTGTGCCCACATGCGGTGTTGTTTTTATTACCGCATGTGGTTGAAGTTCAGCTCTGGATCGATTGTCGCCTGCGCCGTCATTGTGTTGATCGTCTATTCATTCCTGAATGATGGGCGCAGTGCGATGTAGATGCATTAATCTTTCTCTCTTGAGCCATGAGTGCATACAGTGACTATGTATCCTGCAAAACAGATTTGAAATACTCTTTTCTACCATCGCAATGGTGTTAATGGGTGTATTGACGACAATTTATAATTATTGTATTTCTTAGCTAATTTCCATACAATTGACGCAACTTTACTCTCTTTTGGCCATAATATCTAAATGAAGTAGTATAAATAACTTGTATTTCTACAAGTTATCAGCCTTCATGATATTGACCATTCCAACTAGTGTATTTGCACTACCAGCATTCAAACATATACAATTCTGAACCACTGTAATCTGATGAAAATCCATATTCAAAGTGGTGTACAAAGACCTTGAAATTTTCAATGTCACATTATAAAAGACCTTTAAAAACCTAATCAACATCTTAGCATTTGTCCAAGCTTCCTTATTTGATGTCATGTCTATAAGAAGCATCTTTATCTTCTAATCTATCAAAAGCCTTTTCAAACTTCACAGCTGCCTCAAGCATCAAATATGTAGAGTTTCATCTAGTGGAAATATCAAGACACACATAACTCTTACAAGAAATTTTTTCAATTTCAATGCACTTTTTAAATTTCAAAAAACGTGTGAGGAGAAGATCTTATAAAACATACAACATATCGAATCCTTTCAATGCAATCATTATGTTCCTTAAAAGCATCACATACTATAGGATTTAATATATGAGTATAACAACGAACATGCAGAAATTCTCCACCAAATAATAATCCCCTATTGAATCTTTTCAGAAGATAAGCAATGGCATTGTCATTCGAAATTGCATTATCAATAATCAAAGTCATTACCCTTTCAATGCCCCAATCCTTCAAATTCTTTTTAATGGTTTGACCAATAGTATCACCTTTATGATTCTCAATTGGAAAAAAACTAAGTATCCTTTTATGTAATCTCCAATCAGAATCTATGAAATGGGTAGTTAGTACCATGTAATTTATATTTTGTTCCGATGTCCAACAATCTATAGTGAGAGAAACTCTATACTTCTTGTTCACAAACATGTCTTTCAAATTCTTTTTCTCATTAACATACAACTTAAGCACATCTCTAGCCACAGTAAACCGAGACGGAACAACAAATCTAGGTTGACTTATACATGTTAATCTATCTACAAATTTCTTAAATCTTTTATCCTCCACAAACTTGAATGACAATTCGTCAACAATTACCATTTCAACCAACACTTCCCAACAACTCTCTAAACTACATGACTAACATATAATTTGTGATGTATTATCCCCAACATTGTCTTTGTCTTTAGTTTTGAAAGCTAATGTCATTTTAGTTGGATCTCTCTGAAAGAAAAATCGACATGCGCAGCGGAAATAAGAATCAATTTTACTCTAATTGTCCAAATTAAACATGCAACCCAAAAGAATTAATTAGGGTTATTTTGAAATAATACCTTTGAAGCTCCCGAAACTGGTCTATCTCCACTCGAACATGAACCGGACAACCACTAGAGCTGACCTACTATCCTCTAGACTCAGAACTGGGTTGTGGGATCTGATGGATGAAGAACCCGAGAGAGAGAAAAAGATATGGAAATAGTATAGTGAAATTGGGTTGGGTTTGGTTTTTTTCAGCCCAATTTTAAAAACTAATTTTGCAAATTTTCAAAAGTCTTTAATCCAAAAACACAAGCCCATATTTATAAAAAAAGGGCCATACAAAATTGTATGAAATAATTTCATAAAATCCCAACACCTAGAATCCACCATCTTAGTGGGCTTAATGTCTCCACTATAAGCCAATACCTAGCCCACTATTTTGTTAGTAGAATTATCTAACAAAAGTTTGGATTTTCCCACTAACTTTAGTCAAAGGGAAAAATAGCTTCATTATTTGAAGAAGGTATTTATTCAATTGTTTAACTTTAAACTTTATTCATTTGTATTTTGTAGTTGTAATTTGTTAGTTTAAAATCTTAATAAGGTTGTCTTTCTCTTCCTAATCTTAATTATATAGGATTCAAAGCGGTTATGGACAATGAAAAAGACATTCAAGACCTTCAAGATTTTGCAAAGTTGTCTGTTATCGATTAAGCATTTATCATTTGATTTTATTGTAATTTGGTTGAATTTGACAATTGACTTTATATTTTATTGTAATTGGGTTGCATTTGACAATTGACTTTATGTTGCAATTTCTAATTTGATTGTATGTGACTATGTGTCATGTGACATTTCTATTTGTGATGTACACTCTCGACTCTCATATTAGTTTTGTTTTCAAATATATATGTAATATGTATCAGGGGTTCTTTAAGTAATTAAACGAAGCGAATACAATCCCAAACAATGGACATGTTGATAAATATTAAGAGTTGTCAAATCAAATCAAATCATATCAATATCTTATATTTAATACCTCTATTCCATAAGTATTAAAATGTGAAATAGTATCTTGAATTCTGGAATCCCAAACAATCACAAATTAAGAGAGAAAACTAAACATGATTGATAAGAAAGTTAATAAATAGTTGATTTTTTATTTGTATTAAAAATTGCTATTTATAACGATAATGATTTATAACTAAATATAACTTTACCTAATAGCAATTTTTATAAGAATTAATAAATAAGTATAATTTAATTTAAAAGAAAAAAAAAGGAAAAGGAAAATGCAAAGCCCGACCAAACCAACTGACCGATCGACCGGTCGGCCGTTCGTGTTTCTGCTCAATCGATGGCCGGGACTGGCTTGGTCATATTCCAAACTGATTCTGGTCGGTTCGATGTCGGTCTTGTCAGAAAACCGACCCCAACCAATCGATGATCACCCCTAGTACCAACCGAGATTTACTAAACGATCAAGCATCACAGTCTATGCGATAAACAGTGCCTTCTCCCACTTGCTTGATTGTATAGTTCGATCGATGCCTTCCTCCATCCCTCTACCAAATTCACAACAGAGCCCACACCTTCTAGATTCTCACTCAGAGAATACCAAGGTTACCGAGTGGTGGTGTCGAAGGGTGCTTGTTCAAGGAGAATACTGTTCGTGATTACAAGGCGATTGGCTAGGCGATCTGAACGAAAGGTTGTTATCCAAGTCTTCACGAGAGCGAGAGACTTGAAGAATAAGTGTTCTTCAAAGGTATTTCTATCATTCCTTTTGTTATTTATTACTAAAGCATGTTGTAATTTGTTCTTAGATGCATAACTATTTTGTGTGTTTGTGAATGCCTTTAATTCAGACACAATGGGCATGGAAAGATCTTGTTTCTACTCATGGGTTCTGTTAGATAAGAGTTCCTTTAATTGGTATCAGAGTCATACCTTTAAGAGCTAATTCTAGGGTTTGAACAATGTGGCACCACACCCTCTTTGATGGTATTGACATTCAACATGCGGAAGCAACTAAGGATCTAAGCACTATAATTACATCAATATTAGAAAAAAAAAAACATGCATGTTCAAGGAAAAATAGAAATAGGGTTTCTAGTATACAATCTTTGTACATTCCTTCAAATTGTGTCCAATCTCCACGAATTCCTTCTTCAATCTTTGAAATAGACAACCACAGAAGCCTTCTCTACTATCCTCAAGCCTTAGATTGAGTGGTGAAACTTAAATTGAGAGGAATTTGATGTGGGTTTTGAGAATTTGAAGAAGGGAAGGAAAAATAGATTTATTTTTTTTCCTTAATCTCAGATTTATGTTTGCATGAAGACCAAATCTAATCTCTAAACTTCAATATATAGAAGTTAAACACGCAGCAGATTAAACATGAGAAAGCCACTTCAAATATTATTTAATTTAGTGGCATGAGGTGGATTTGATAGTGGAAGAATATGGGATTTTCCCACTTCCTTTGAAAGCAAATTTAATTATTGAAATTGGAAAAATTGAATTCATGATTATGATTTTTTTCAAAATAAAAAATTTAATTAAACCAATTTATATATAAGAAACTAATTTGGATGATAAATTAAACCAGTTTATAATTAAGCTAATTTAATAAAAATATGAAATTAATATAACTCATCATCAAATATTTAAATCATATTTAAATATTGTCAACTATCTAAAACTGTAATGTTTAATTCGTTAATTAAACATCACTTATATCGAATATAATAACTCAAACCCTAAACCGAGTTTGAATATTGCAAATTCTTTCAACACGCTATTCTAAGGTTTAATCCTTTTACGAGCTAGTAAAGGGACCCTAATGGACCTACAGATCATGAGCTTCAATGATTTGAGATTAATTGGCTAAATTCTTTAAATCGATCCAATTATTATTCTTAACTACCGAGACATACCACTATCGCTCAGTAGTTTCACTCTCCTCACTGTTGATATATTTTTATCCACTTCATTTAACCATAATCGGTAAGTTGATCCTTCACAGGTTGTTTGTATTTACAGCTAGGTCAAAATTATCGTTTTACCCTTGTAATACATCTTGTTTCTTAAGTCTCCACTGATCCTTTAATGAACAATTGGTTTGTGGTTCTACCAATAATCGAATCCTTCTCAACCACAAGAGGGTTGGGCCCCTATGTTCAAGATTAGGAATCAGTATTTAAGGGAACAACCTATTTGCTGACCCTAAGACGGGTAGGAGTGAATTCCGTCTTGCAGGACTATGTCCCCAGCTATCTATCGGATCTTACCCCTAAAATGGGAGGCTTATTGAGCGGCAAAGTTGAACCACTCTCACCTATGCAGATTAAATAATAATTTCGAATAAAGTGGAGTTCATAGTTAACTCAGGTTTAAGATCGAGTTACATTAGGTCATCAAATTGAAATGGTTAGTTTTAACAGTAAACGGTCATTATAAAGAAGTGACTATTTCGTGGTCTGGTCTTATGCAAACATCTTTTACATAAGATGCTCCCACTCGTATATCTCTACATGAACGACTTTGGGATCACATCATTTGTATCAATATACAAAGCAGGCCACATCCATAGTGTCCCCAGGATAAGGTACCCAACCCTATCCATATACTTATAAATCTTTTTGGCTATATACTAAAACTCAATCCTCTTTTATATCTCTACATAAAGTTTAAGTATTCATGTTATAGCCATGGGTTTAATTTATTGGATTTAGAAATAGATGCAATTCAATAATACCTTTATTGAGAGAAATGTCAATAATACCTTTATTGTGAATAGAATATGTTTAATATTTACAAACATTGAGTTTTAGGACACTCCCAACACTCTTCTGGCTCGAGAGGGGTTTTTCACTGTGGTGTTAAATGATTTTTATCCTTGCATGTTTTTGGCATTATTATTTTTTTCTGACCTTGCACTGATCCAAGTGCCTCACATTCGTTTTGGCTTGCCCTTATATGTGTCATGCGGACATCCAACTACGAGCAAGGCGCTCTTTCTCAGACTAAACTCATACCCACATGGCAACAGAGTTGCAGTCATTTATTTATGCGTTGATCCTGGCGACTTACTTTCGTTTTGGCTTGCCCCCACGTGTGTCATGCGGACATCCAACTACGGGTAAGTTTCCTTCACAACTTAACTCTTATCAACATGGGTTGCCCTATTCCGTTGACAGTGGAGTTGTTATTCTCAAAATTTTCCTTTTTTTAGAGAGCTAAAAATAGCAAGGTCGAAAATAAATAACTCACCCTCAAATTTAAAATGTGGCAATGTCCTAATTGCCAAAAGATTGAAAGAAGTCATGCGATGTTCTTAGGAATCTATGTAAAGAGTCAATTTGAAAGAAAGCTAGCAGACCACTAACTTCTAGAAATATTTCCTGAGGTGACTGTCCTAAAATTAAGTTGACTCTAGTATATACGAAAAAATAGAAACATGTGTTTCATCATTGAAATCATAATTGGTAAAGAGAAAGCATGAGGTGACTTACTAAATTTATCAATGTTAAATGATTGCAGTAATCAAAGAGGATGCGGTGATAAAATTTTCCAAATTAAATGCAACGCGATAGTGCAAAATTTGGACTAAAGTCAAGGAGAAATACAACCCCCAAATTTGCGTTGTCGCCCATATTGTTTGTTGACGCATCCTGCCTTGTGGCGATCTTCTTCCTTTAGATTGCGGTGACGGAATGAAGTAGTTGCGTCTTCGTGTAGTGCCTTCGCAATCGTGTACCTTGATCATTTGCAAAGAAAACATTGAGAGGGTCAAATGATAAAAAAAAAAGTTAACAATTTTTTTTTTAAAAAAAACACAGAAGTAGATATGCGATATCAGATAATAACAAGGTGATGAAAGTTCATAAAGTCTTGATGTAGGAAAAGAATATTCAAAAGGATTGCGTCCCTGATGAGGTTGAGTCATATAGTAACTCAGGGACTACTTATTCCAAGCTGGGCTTTTCACATCTACGGCGGCTTTTTCTTCTTTTCTTTGTCATCTGGAATCTTGATTGCCATAATCCAGAGCTTTTCCCCGTTAATGTTCATCACAATCTCCCCCTTGCACACATCAATTTGAGCGCGACCGGTCGAAAGGAATGGTCGTCCCAATATGATGGGCGCATCTTCGTCCGCTTTATAATCAAAATGATAAAGTCTGCCGGCAAGATGAATTTATCAATTGAGATTGTGGCATCTTTCAACTCTCCTTTAGAATGTATTCGGGATCTATCCACAAGTAGGAGAGTTTCTGTTGTGGGCATGAGTGTGTCAATATTCAATCGTTGGAAGATTGATAGCGGCATTATGTTTATACTTACCCCAACATCACATAGTGCTTGGCCACTGTAGACCCCTCCAATGGAGCATGGTATCGTGAACATTCCTGGTTCGCACATTTTTTGTGGGATCATGACATTTTGCGTCGCTGCCACTGTTGCGATCTTTTCTTCATCATTTTGCTTTTCGTTCAATTTTTGTGGGGATGCTAATGGTTGGACTTCTTCTGTCTCATGATCTAGAGGCATGAGGGTGGACGCAACTTCAGGGTTCATCTTCTCGGGCTCTTCTGAATTATAAGTCAACGGGTCCTCAGTTGTAACCGCATTCAAATTGGTCGTGATAGGTTTCTCCCCTACTTCCGCAGTCATTTTATCGCTTAGCAAGGAGACTGCTAAGCATTGTTCTTTCCCTATACCCCCAGCGTTGCAAGGAAGCTTAGTCGAGCTCGGCAATGCTCCATGCAGTCTATTTTTTAGCTCGCCCGCAATTTGTCCTAATTGAATTTCGAGATTTTGAATGGACGTTGCTTGATTCTGAAGCACTGATTCATTCTTCTCAATGTACTGCTTCAGCAAGCTCTCTAAGGAAGAAGATTGTGGTGTTTGCGAGCTGCTAGCTTGGTTATACGTTGGACCATTGATTTGCAGGAAAAATCCGGGTGGCCCTTCTTTTTGCGCTATTAGTTGAAAGCTTTGTTGCTGGTTTTTCCACGTGAAATTTGGGTGGTTTCTCCACCTGGGGTTGTACGTATCGGAATAGGGATTATTCTTTATGAAGAATACCAACTACGGATTTCCTGGGCATTCTTCCAACGAATGAGCATCTCCACAGATGACACAACTTGTGGTCGTTTTAGCAATTGCATTGACCTGCCCTTTCTTCGCTCCCGTGTTATTAATTGTGATGCTTTGTATCAAACTCATCATCGCAGACATTTGGTTCTATAGGGACATGATGGCCCCAATGTTCGCATCATTATCTTTTATTCTCAATCTCTGATCGCTCTCTCTCCAGTCCTCATGATTTTTAGAGATGTGATCGAGGATATTCTTAGCCTCCTCATATATTTTGTTAAGTAAACCACCAGCTGTTGCTGCATTGGCAGTGGTCTGCAAAGAGGGATTTAATCCATGATAAAAGATCTCCATTTGTAAGTAGTCTGGTAATCCATTGTGTGGACAGTCCCTTACCAGACTTTTAAACCTCGCCCAGGCATTGCTGAATGATTCGTCAGTTTCTTGGTCAAAATTGACAAGAGGAAATGTCTGCGATATCAAACTATGATTTATATGGGTTAATTTGAAATTTGAAATGTTATTTGGGTTAATTTGAAATGTTCAAATTGACAAGAGGAAGTTCGATTATATATGATATAATTAGACTAGTTAATTATATATGATATAATTGGCAAATGTATGAGATATATTATTTTGGAGGAAATTGGATATAAATATGATTTATATCAAATAGAGGAGAAAATACTATAGTAGATATGTGATATCAAACTATAGGTTAAAAATATAATATGAATATATTTATTAATTAATTAATTGATTAATTATATGATAATTAATCCTAATATCTCGTTTGGACGTGGGTTAGTTGGCAACGTCGGTATGGTAACCGACGGGTTAAAATGAAAAATGTTTTCATTTTTGAGTCGTGCAATCGATAATCCATGATTCGCCCAAAAAGATTTCGTGAAGCACGCGTTGGTGAAAGAAAACGATCGCTCGAGAGCCTATACGATAGTCGCTTCTCCATCTAAACAATCGCCCATCTTGTGCTAAATGATCGCACATTCTCACCTACACGATCAGATAGCTTCTCTAAACGATCGTATAGTGTGCCGATTTAACTAAACGATCGTATACCTTTTCCTAAACGACCGTTCAACAAATCCTACACGATCGTGTAGCTTCTCTAGATGATAAGCATTTCTGCTATGCGATAGCGTGGTTTTCTCTCCCACTTACTTATCGCCTACACGATTTGTGTGTCCTCCTTCCTCGACCAAATTCACCAAATCCCACCCTTTGGGTTTTCACTCCGAGAATACCCGGGGCTCGTTAGTGTTGGTGTCATCCCTGTTGCGGTTGTGAGTTCACATTGATCGTGCTACTGCAGTCGACATTTCCGTCGGACGTTGGTAGATCATTTGGAAGGCTTCCACTGCGTTGGAGTTCCGAAGATTGAAGATAGTCTTCAATTGGTATGGAACTCTTTCCCTTTTGTTTTTGTTGTTCATAGCATGCCGTTAATTAGAGTTTATTTGCATAACTGTATGTGTTGAATGTATAATGTTATATTTCGGTCACGGTGAGATTGGAGTGATCCGAACGTGCTCAGAGAACTCATCGATATGAGATCCTTCAATTGGTATCAGTTATCAGAGCCAAGTTCTGATACTCTGATTTCATCTGTTGCAACGAAATGAGATTTACATTCATGGTGGGTGCATTTCTATGCTATTTAATTGTTAAATCTGTTGTAGATGTGCCAGATTAATGGATGTTTTCGGGATGATTTGCCTCGGTTTGATTTAGATCCTTTTACATTTGCGGTTATTTGTAAAGCCCCCTGCGTTTTTAGGCATTAATAATTGTTATCGAGTCCGTATTAAAAGTTTGTTTGAAGTTTTGAGTCGTTCGTCGAAGTTTTGGGCAAGCGTTGCGGCTCTTCGAGGAAGGAGGCGATCTAGGGTTGATCGCATCGTGCAGAAGAATTTCTACGCGATCGCTGTTCATCGCATCGTAAAGATGAAGGAGTACGTGATCGCTGATGAACACATCGTTTAAATGATTGGGAATGTGATCAAGAGTTGGTCGCATTGGGTTGACGATCGAATACGCGATTGCTGAATATTGCGTCGTGTAGACGATGAGATGCTCGCGGATCACTTAATTCGCGCGCCCGCAAGATGATCGTTTAGGTCAGCAAGCTTCATTGCTTAGTAACTGACTAAACGATCGTTTAGTAACGCAAAGTAAATTGTTTACCTGTCGTCGCACTATACAATCGCATGGACGATTAGGCTTTACAGTCTTGTCGTCGTCTACGCGATCGTTTACTAATGCTCCTATCGTTTAGTGCGCACTGAAAAATCGTATACCTACTGGAGTTTGCTAGACGATGAAGACCTCCTGGCGGTTCAAGACCCGGTTTGCTCGATTAAAAATGTAATAGATTGGGTTTTTTTCATTTTGGTTTTTGTAAAGGCTCATCCCAGTCCATTAATCCTTTATTTATTACATGCGATGTATGTTTTTTATATGTCATATGGTATGCACATATAGTAAATCCCACCTTAGGTTATGCAATGGTCATGCATCAATGATGGCGGGAAATTAGAAGTCAATTTTGCTCGACAACCAAAATCCTGTAGACACGTTATGCGATGCATGTTCCTAAGATATGCGTTGATAGTCATGCGTCGATGGTCATGCATTGGAATGAAAAATGCGTTAACGAATGTATACGATGACCATGCATCCTGCCACAAGTTTTCTTACATTCACGCCAAGTATAACATGAACGCAAGTTTCTCGGGTAATCCGAGGGCGAACACAGGGACTTGTAGCTATATGTTCGCAGTAATGTGCATGCGACGGTTTAAATAAAATAATGGAGGGGATGTTGCTAAGTTAATCCTACTCCTACTCCTATCTAATGTACAACACAATAAGAATATGCATGAAAGGTAGAGATACAACAAACCTTGACATGGAATAAATATATGAGAAAATAGATACAATGCGGAGATGTTTTCATTGTAACCCTTAAGAGTGATTGCGAGGGCAACCCTAGTTAACGCAAGCCAATGCGCTCATGTTACATTCATGCACGACAAGTCATTTTCCAATGAAAATGCGGTGCTCCTAAGTCTAGGACGCATGTGTTGAATGCAAAGTGTCCATAGAGCTTATTACTAAGTCTCTACTATTTTCCTATGCGATGATACAAAATGCACACAATGCTGCAGGGACCGCACTCAATCGTATCCTATCTCTAGGATGCATGTGATAGTTAATAGCAAACAATGCTTATTCCTAAGCTTCTATCTCTTGTATTATGTGTTCTAATTTGACTCTCCCGATCCTAGATTCTGACTTAACCTTCCCAAGCCTAGATTCTGTCCTTAGACTACCCTCCTGAGTATCCCTAATGGACGAATGAAGCATACATAATACAAAACAATTGTATGAACTTGGTTGACGCAAGATTGTTACTATCCCTAGTGAACAACGCAAACCTTGCTTAATGCGTCCAACCATTTACCCTCCCGGGCAGTTGGTTGTTGCTGACTTCACTCATAGACAAGCAATGCGTTAGCCTATAGATAGGCGTTGCAGCAGCTTCACACTAAGCAAATAAGGTTTTCTCACACACTCACACAATGCACACCTTTCAGTGGGTTGCTACATGCTTCATATCCCTAATCCATATGACTAAGTATGTAATACCCAAGCAATCCCACTAAGTTTTGTGATGAAAGTAAAGATGCTAAGCAAAGAAGATGGAGATGGAGTCAAAGGAACAGAGAAATGCATTGAAAACAGATTGTATTAATTCCTTAATTCCAAAATGTCATACAATACAATGTAAGAGAAGAAAAGAAAATGGAATGACCAGCTGGAAACAAAGGCTTGCTTCCAGCGGATGAGTGTCAAAGCTGTCAATGGTGCCATGGATGGGCAGAAGAGCTGACTCTCTCGAGATCTAACTTCGGTTGAAGGCTCCGATCGTCACTCGGAATGGAGGAAGGAAATGAAGTACTCTCAACCATCTTCTCACGCAGTTTGTCTGGATCATGGGGAAAATCCCCGTATGGAGGGATAATCGTCGGATAACTTGAATTTCAGCTCGTCGGCTTCTATTTATAGAGCTTGGGTCACCGACAACATTAATTGGACTGCTTTGAGTCTGACGTTTGACGCGTTAGTCCTTTCTTGAATTTTCTGCCACCAACGACATGGTAGGTGAAATGTCAACATCATCTTTTGGTTTTTCTCGAGGTAGATGCATTGATGTGTTCATTCCACCTATCTTGCGTTGATCCCATTAGTTTGCGTTGTTGCGTAGTTGCAATCATTCAATGACCGCATTCACTTAATACCGCAACTCTATATGATGACCGCAATCGCCTGACAAGCGCAATCCCCATGGGATGGACGCATGCGGCTGATCACCGCAACACCCATGCGTTGATCTAATGCGTTTGCCTTGCGATGGAGAGTTTCTCGGCATGTGGTCGTCTATGCGGTGGTCCGGTTTTCGCGTTTGCATTCATTTCCTATATTGGCTACAAAAATAGAATAATTAACACAAAGTAACGGGTTAGCTGAGATTCATCATGCTAATCGACACAAAAAAATTTTCTCGTGAATTCCTAATATGATTGCCGCATATTCTGCCTAACAACCTTCATAATTCTAAGTAAAAGGCCTAAGATGATATGCATTTCTGCATGTCATCAATCAACTCTTTATTGTAATTGTTATAATTTAGAGAAGCATGATTTAATTATATAAGAGCATGCTCATGCATCATATAATATAAGAGCTATATTTATGCATGCATAAAATGTATTGACATGCATCATCTTTATATTATAAATGTTATAGTATAAGGGTGAATGATAGCCTGTTTGCCTGATTGTTATGCGTTATATAAAAGTTATATATAGTAATGACCGGACATTGCATAAAGCATGACACATAGGTTATTTTATAAATGTTATAAACACCTCGTTGTGCGCAATGGTTTTAGTTGTTTCATTTTAAAAGTTAAAGAGAAATTAGAACTAAAAGAAATAAGAAAGACATGCATGCTCACTTAGGTTTAATTCAGGGTTTTAAAGTGTTTAAAACATGGATCACATAGACCTAAGATCACGGTTCTAATACGATTAACAACCCTAAGGCTTTAATCTTTTAATCAGTTTAATAGGATTAAATTGGCTAATAAAAGGTTAAAGTATAGCAAATCTATCTATAAGTGACCTTTTGTCTAAGGCGAGTTCTAGCTAGGCTGAGGTATTTAAGTTGACGGAAACGTAACACCCTACCTGGGAACTTACTTGGAAAGATGAATTAGATAGATTTGATGCATGCATGCAATTGAAGGACAGTCCATTAAAGTGTTTAAATGTGACTACTTGAACTTGTTCATATTTCATAGACAAACGTTGTTTGAGGAGAGTTTAAAAAGACAACTTAGACTAAAATCAGTAGCCGGATTGTCTAGGTTAATCAACCCCTAGGTAGAACATTCAGTGGGAGGTACTTGGGGTATAAGATGTTTCACTTAAACCTTTCACGTTTCTCCTAAATAGTCCATCCGTGAGATCTATCCTCAGCCTTGCGACACCTTTGGCATGTCCCCCCAACGAATGGTGTTCGGGTATGTCAATATCAAGGTGGAATGTTCATAGTAAGTGGGAGCGGGAAGTACGACAGCATATCCCATGGTCTCCCTCGTTAGGTTGAATAAAGTTACTGCGCATCGCCTCGAAGCACCCTGGGAGTGTCCTCCTAAAGGATGGCAGTTTTGCGCGTTTCTTTATTTGATCTCCTGTAAGAGGATAAGGTAACTTAGTCTTTTGTCCTAATCTTTCTTTTCCCTACGGTAAGCGCATTAGGTGCGGACTCTTGGCACCAAAAGCGAGGGTTTACACTTACGCGGAATAGTTAAAAGTTAACGATTCTGGACCAAAAAATGGTGGCTCTTAGTTCAGTTCTAAGAGTTGGTTCTGCCTAATGGTTGAGAATGTCTCATCCTAGCATAGAGGCAACTGATCACCCCACTGGTGATGTTTGTCCTTGCCTCACTGGGCATTATTGCAAAATAGAAGTCTATAACTTAGGGTACTTGAAAATGTTTTGCAAAACGATTGGTTTAAAAGTGATTTAGCAAAATCTAATAAAGTTTTGTTCGTATTTTCAGCAACATTTTCAAATAGCAACAACCACGTTATCTTTGTTAAAGGCCGAAAAACTTAATGGCGATAATTTCGCAACATGGAAACATATGATCACGACGATCCTAATCATCGAAGATCTCATGTTCGCTCTCACGGAGGCTTGTCCTCCTATTCCAGCTCCAAATGCCGCTGAAATGTTTGGGAGACATACGAGCTTATGGACAAGAGTGAATGAGAAAGCCCGAGCCTACATCTTGGCAAGTCTTTCTGAAGTCTTGGCCAAGAAACATGAACCTATGGTCTCAGCGCGTGAGATCATGAAGTCCTGCGTGGGATGTTGGAGACAACCGTCTGAACAACTTATGCATGAGGCTCTTAAATACATATTCAACTCCAAAATGCAAGAAGACACCTCTATTCGTGAACATGTGCTAACATGATCGTCCAGTTTAATGTGGCAGAGTTGAATGAGTCTACCATCGTATGAGGCAGCTAGGTTAACATAATCCTGCATTCTTTGCTGGAGAGCTTCCTGACTTTGTTAGTAATGTGATTCTTAACAAAGTGAAGTATAACTTACAACTCTCCTCAACGACTTGCAGACATCCAATCTTTACTGAAAAGTAAGAAAGGCACAAGGGTGAGGCAAATGTTGCTTCATCCTCCAGGACGTTCCATAAAGGTTCGACCTCCAGGAACGAAGTTGCACCTCTGGCTTCTAACTCTGCAAAGGGGAAGAAGAATAAGGGTGGTAAGGGAAAAGGGAAGGCACCTACTAACCCACCGTCTGTCGCCCCAAGGAGGCGTCCACAAGTTGCTAAAGGAAAGTGTTTCCATTACAACCAAGATGAACACTGGAAGAGGAACTGCCCTCGGTATCTGAAAGAGAAGAAAACATCCAAGGTTAAGGCCAATGATGATAAAGGTAAATTTGATTTACTTGTGCTTGAAACTTATTTAGTGGAGAATGATGATTATGCCTGGATAATTGATTCAGGCACCACTAACCATGTTTGTTCTTCTTTTTAGGAGATTAGATTTTGGCGATAGTTGGAGGCTGGTGAGATGACGATGCGACTAGGCACTGGGCATGTCGTCTTAGTTGTGGCAGTGGGAGGACTCTAGTTAACTTTATAGAATAGGTTTCTTGTTTTAAATGATGTATATATTGTACCTGAAATAAAAAGGAACCTTATTTCTGTAAAGTGTTTATTGCAATGTAAATATACTGTCTCTTTTGATGTGAATAAAGCGTTTATTCATAAAGATGGTGTTTTTATTTGCACAGCAAATCTGGAATCAAATTTATATGTGCTAAGGTTGTTAGCCATTAATTCCTACCATAATACTAAAATGTTCAAAACTGTCATAACTCAATCAAAACGTCGACAAATTTCTCCAAAAGAAAATGCCCAACTTTGGCATCTTCATTTAGGGCACATTAATCTCAATAGGATAGAAAGATTGGTGAAGAATGGATTTCTAAGTGAGTTAGAAGAAAATTTTTTACCTGTGTGCCAATCTTGCCTTGCGGGTAAGATGACTAAACGACCTTTTACTGGAAAAGGTTATAGAGCCAACGAGCCTCTTGAATTAGTACATTCTAACCTTTGTGGTTCTATGAATGTGCAAGCCCGAGGTGGCTATGAGTATTTTATCAGTTTTACTGATGATAACTCCAGGTATGGGTATGTTTATCTTATGCAACGGAAGTCTGAATCCTTTGAAAAGTTCAAAGAGTTCAAGGCTGAAGTTGAAAAACGCACTAGATAGATGGATTAAAACACTTCGATCAGATCAAGGTGGAAAGTTTTTGGACTCGGCATTCCAGGACTATTTGATAGAACATGGAATCGTTTCCCAACTCTCAGCACCGGGTACACCTCAGCAAAATGGTATAGCGAATGATGAGTTACGCTTCCTTACCAGACTCATTTTGGGGTTTCGCAGTTGAGACTGCGGTGTACATACTCAACTGTGTTCCCTCCAAGAGTGTTGCAAGAATACCTCTGGAGTTGTGGAATGGGCGTAAAGCTAGTTTACATCTCTTCTGCATTTGGGGTCGCCCTGCACATGTGCTTGAGGCTAATCCCAAGATGTTGGAACCCCGATCAAGGTTATGCCTCTTTGTAGGCTACCCCAAAGGTATACGAGGGGTTTATTTTTATGATCCAACGGAAAATAGGGTGTTTATTTCAACAAATGCTACTTTCCTAGAGAAGGATCATATAAGGGAGTACAGTCCATGAAGCAAAGTCGTGTTACGTGAGCTTTTCAATGAAATTACTAAAACTTCAACAAGAGTTGTTGAACAGTCTGCTACGTCAACAAGAGTTGTTGATGGGATTTCATCCAGTAGGTCGGTACCACCTCAAGAATTGAGAGAACCTCGACGTAGTGGGAGGGTTGCAAACCCACCCGTTCGCTATCTGGGTTTCACAGAAATCCTTGCTATGGTAGCAGATGGCGACGTTGAGGATCCGTTGTCTTATAAGAAGGCAATGGAGGATTTTGATCGGGATGAATGGGTCAAGGCTATAGACCTAGAGATGGAGTCGATGTACTTCAACTCAGTATGGGATCTTGTAGATCAGCCTGATGGGGTTCACCCTATAGGTTGTAAATGGATCTACAAGCGCAAACGGGGTGCTGATGGGAAGCTACAGACCTTCAAGGCTCGACTTGTGGTAAAGGGTTATACCCAGGTAGAAGGAGTCGACTATGAGGAGACTTTCTCACCAGTTGCCATGCTAAAGTCGATCCGCATCCTCCTGTCCATTGCAACTTATTATAATTATGAGATCTAGCAAATGGACGTCAAGACGACCTTTCTGAATGGCAATCTCGATGAGACCATTTATATGGTGTAGCCCGAGGGATTCATAGCCCAAGGTCAAGAGCAAAAGGTTTGCAAACTGAATCGATCCATTTATGGACTGAAACAGGCGTCTCGATCTTGGAACATACGGTTTGATACTGCGATCAAGACATATGGCTTTGACCAAAACGTTGATGAACTTTGTGTCTACAAAAAGATCATCAACGCTTCAGTAATCTTTTTAGTCTTGTATGTAAACAATATCCTACTCATTGGGAATGATATAGGTCTACTGACTGCAATTAAGAACTGGCTAGCGACCCAATTCCAAATGAAAGATTTGGGAGAGGCTCGGCTTGTTCTAGGTATACAAATCTTTCGAGATTGTAAGAACAAAGTGTTAGCATTGTCTCAGTCATCATACATTGACAAGATGTTGTTCAAGTACTCGATGATGGACTCCAAGAGGGGCCTACTGCTGTTCAGGCATGGAGTCACTTTGTCTACGGAAATGTGTCCTAAGACGCCTCAAGGGGTTGAGAAGACGAGACTGATCAGTCTAAACCAGGTCATTTTAATGTTGTTGACCCGTTTACGAAGACTCTCATAGCTATAGTGTTTGAGGGTCACCTACGGAGCATGGGTCTACAGGATCGCCCGCGGCTGAACTAGGGCAAGTGGAAGATTTTCTAGTACTGGGTTTTTATGCCCTAGTTTATTGGTTTTTTGTACACCTCCATGTCGCTTTAGGACAAGTGGGAGATTGTTCGGGTTGATGCCCTAAAGTTTCGTGTCCCTGTAGTTTATAAACAGTATGTACGAACACTTGTGTTTTAATATATGATATTTACTTCACATCTTGTATTTTTGCTTATTTACTTTTTATTTGCTTACCACAAACCAATATACATAAAATCCATGGTTATCTGTATGTGACTCAAGCATGTATGTGGTGACATACAAGTGGATCATTTCTTGAGTGATAACCAAAATGGTCTGTAATATATGATATATGAGGGAAAACCTTATCCTGGTAACACTAAGGATACGACCCCGTTTGAGGAATGGTCAACAAGTGTTGTAACTTGTCACAGATGGTCTGATCCTCATCATTCGTGTGGGGCATGCGAGCAAGAGCGTCCTATATAAAGAGTTTGTATAAGACCTGACCACGAAGTGTTAACGTCTCGTTATATAACACCGGTTCATGACAGAGACTTCACTTCACTAGGATGACCATAGGTAACATGACCTCAATCCTGAGTGAGTTGGGAAACTCCTGCCATTGAGGGAGGTCCTTTGATTTGTATGGGTGCAGTGGCCAGGTCGCCGATTCAAACCTACTATTTTGGGGATTCGTCTGATTTGGGAGCTGGGAACTAAAGCTACACAAGATAAAATTCACTCCTTCCCCGAGGCAGGGGTAAGTAGATAGATGGCTCCCTTAAGGGCTGATTTTGAGGCTTGAACGATGTGGCGCCACACACCTTCTCTTGGGCCGAGAGGTGTTAACACATAGTTGGACTACGTTGTATTGTTCATTAGAGGAATCAGTGGTACTTAAGGAGTGAGATGTAACTACAGGGGCAAAATGGTAATTTGACCCACCTGTACTTACGAGCATCTTGAAGGGTCATAGTACTCATAATTGGTTATATCCGATGGACACAGAAATATATATGTGGTAAGAAGAGTTCAGTTGTTGGTCTTTAGTGGAATGCCTGACAGTTAACGGATGATGGATCTCGTGGCTAAAGAGTTTAGTCAGCTATTCACATACCGTTGGAGCTTCGAGCCACAGGTCCATTAGGTCCCTTGGGTAGCTTGGATAAAGTCGAGAACCAGTATTTGGGTTAATTTGAAATGTTCAAATTGACAAGAGGAAGTTTGATTATATATAATATAATTGGACTGGTTAATTATATATGATATAATTGGCAATTGTATGAAATACATTATTTTGGAGGAAATTGGATATAAATATGATTTATATCAAATAAAGGAGAAAATACTATAGTAAATATTTGATATCAACTTTAGGTTAGAAATATAATATCATTATATTAATTAATTAATTATATGATAATTAATCCTAACATCACGTTTGGACGTGGGTTAGTGGGCAACGTCGGTTATGGTAACCGATGGTTTAAAATGAAAAATGTTTTCATTTTTAAGTCGTGCAATCGATAATCTGTGATTCGCCCAAAAAGATTTCATGAAGCACGCGTTGGTGAAAGAAAACGATCGCTCGAAAGCTTATACGATAGTCGCTTCTCCGTCTAAACAATTGTCCATCTCGTGCTAAACGATCGGATAGCTTCTCTAAATGATCGTATAGTGTGCCGATTTAACTAAACGATTGTATACCTTTTCTTAAACGATCATTCAGCAAATCCTACACGATCGTGTAGCTCCTCTAAACGATAAGCATTTTTGCTATGCGATAGCGTAGTTTACTCTCTCATTTGCTTATCGCCTACACGATTCGTGTGTCCTCCTTCCTCTACCAAATTCACCAAGGCCCACCTTTTGGTTTTCACTCCAAGAATACCCGGGGCTCATTAGTGATGGTGTCGTCCCCGTTGCAGTCGTGAGTTCTCGTTGATCGTGCTGTTGCAGTCGACGTTTCCGCTGGGCGTTGGTAGTTCATTTGGAGGGTTTCCGTTGCGTTGGAGTTCTGAAGATTGAAGATAATCTTCAATTGGTATGGAACTTTTTCCCTTATGTTTTTGTTGTTCATAGCATGTCGTTAATTAGAGTTTATTTTCATAACTGCATGTGTTGAATGTATAATGTTATATTTCGGTCACGGTGAGATCGGTGCGATCTGAACGCGCTCAGGGAACTCATCGATATGAGATCCTTCAGGTCTTTAGTAGAGTGACCGACAGTTAATGGAAGTTTATTAATTTAATCAAATAGTTTGATTAATTAATCAATTACAATTGAAGCTTCCAACTATAGGTCCATAAAGCCGTCTCGTTAGCTCATTCGGGATAAGTGAGAACCGAATCGATTTGAATTAATTTGAATTGTTAAAATTAATAAAGGAAATTGATTATATAAGATAATTATAAGATATTAGATGATGTATATGATACATTATAATATAAAGTTTTATTTGAGAGAGAAATAATTATTTGAATATGATTCAAATATCAATATGAATTTGATTCATATTAAATATTGTTGACTAATTGAGAGAATGTGTTTTGTTTATATATATAGATATATACATATATACATACATACATACTAATGGAGTTGACATTAAACATATAGAAGCAATTAAGGATCTAAGCACTTTAACTACATCGATTTTGAAGGAAAAACATGCATGTTCATAGTTTTCAAACTATTAGAGTTTCAGTATCATACATTTCATGAAACCTCCAAAGTTCTTGAGAAATCCACGTGAATCTTCTTCCTTTTATATAGTAGACCACCATCTAAGCCTTCTCTACTATCCTCAGGTCTTAGATTGAGTTTTGAAACTCAAATTGAGATGAATTTCAAGTGATTTAAGAGTTGGACAGAAAGGAGATATGATGTTCTTCTTCCAACGGGTTTTCCAGCTTGCAAGTAATTGAAGTCAAAAACTCAATTTATTATCATCCACCATGTAGATACTTTTGAAGGAAGACTAGCCACTCAATCTTCCATTAAGGATTGAGTGGCATGAGGTGGTATTAAATGGAATTTGTGGGATTTTCCCACTTTCCATTTAATTTTCATTAATTAATCTTAAATAATAAATTAATTAGTATATAAAATTTATTTCAAAAAACTGAAAGTCAAATTCAAAATTTTTTTATACAAATTTTATAATTTTGAATTTCATAAATTTTAAAAACTAATTAATTAATTACTTAAATTCAAAATTAAATAATTTTAAATTGGAGAAATTAATTAAACTAATTTAATATCAAATATTAAATTAATATAATACCTCACTAAATATATAAATCATATTTAAACATTGTCAACTCTCAAAAAGTCGTAACATTTAATTTGACAATTAAACATCAATTATATCAAATTTAATAATCCAAACCCTAAACCGAGTTTGAACATTTCAAATACTCTCAACACGTTATTCTAAGGGTTGAGCTGGTAATGAGACCTAATGAACCTACAAATCATGAGCTCCAACGATTTGATATTAATTGGTTAAACTCTTTAAAATGAATCAATCAATATTTGTTAACTATCGAGACATAACACTACAGAACAATAGTTGCACTCTCTTCACTGTAGATATATTTCTGTCCACTTGATTTAACCGTAATCAATAAATCGATCCTTCACAGGTTGTTCGTATTTATAACTAGGTCAAAATTATCGTTTTAACCTTGTAATACGTTTTGCTCCTTAAGTCTCCACTGGTCCTCTATTGAACAATTGATTTATGGTCCAACCAAAACACTGATTCTGATTTTCAGACCGATGAAGATTCTAGCAAATCTACTTCAGGATCAGTATTCACTCTAAACGAAGGAGCTATAGTATGAAGGAACATCAAACATAGTTGTATTGTTGACTCCACCATGGAAGCTGAATACGTAACTGCATGTGAAGCAGCCAAAGAAACAATATGACTTAGAAAGTTCTTGACAGATTTGGAAGTGATTCCAAATATGCATCTATCAATCACCCTATATTATTATAACAGTGGAGCAGGTCTCATCTCATTAGGGAGATAATACACAGATGAGATGTGATCGTCACATAGATAGCCTTAGAAGACAATTTAGTTGATCCATTTACTAAGACCCTCACGACTAAAGTGTTCGAGGGACACCTAGTAGGACTAGAACTATGAGCTTCATAAATCTAGGGCAAGTGGGAGAATTCATGGGTATATAGATGCCCTAGTTTATTGTATATATTCTCTCATACTCGATATTGTACAATTGTATATATTTAAACCCACTAGAGTTTTAGTCCAAGTGGGAGTTTGTTGGGCATGTCCTAAAACTTGCAGTTTGTAGACATTAAACATATTCTATTCACAATAAAGATATTATTGAGATTTCTTTCACTAAAGATGTTATTGAATTGCATTCATTCCTAACTCCAATAAACAAACCCATGACTATAACATGAATACTTTTACTTTATATAGAGACATAAAAGATGATCAAGTTTTAGTATATAGCTAAAAAGGTCTATAAGTATATGGATAGGGTTAGGTACCTTTTCTTGGGGACGCTATGGATGCGGCCCACTTTGTATATTAATACAAACGACGTGATCTCAAAGTCATTCATGTGGAGACATGTGAGCGAGGGAATTCTATGCAAAAGATGTTTGCATAAGACCAAACCATGAAATAATCACTTTTTCTTTATAACGACTCTTTACTGTTAAAACTGACTATTTCAATTTGATGACCTAAGGTAACTCGATCTTAATCCTGAGCTAACTATGAACTTCTATTTATTCGGGATTATCCTTTAATCTACATAGGTGAGAGTTGTTCAACATTTTCGCTCAATAAGCCTCCCATTTTAGGAGTAAGATTGGATAGATAGTTAGGGACATAGTTTTGCAAGATGAAATTCACTTCTACCCGTCTTAGGGTCAGCAGATAGGTTGTTCCCTTAAGCACTGGCTCCTGGTCTTGAACAAAGGGGCCTTGCCCTCTCATGGCTGAGAGGGATTCAGTTTATTGGTTGGACCATAAACTAATTGTTCAGTAAAGGATCAGTGGAGACTTAAGGAATAAGATGTATTACAAGGGTAAAATGGTAATTTTGACCTAGCTGTAAATACGAACAACCTGTGAAGGATCAAGTTACTGATTATGATTAAATCAAGTAGACATAAATATATCTATAGTGAGGAGAGTGCAACTACTGAGCTATAGTGTTATGTCTCGATAGTTAACAAATATTGATTAATTCAGTTTAAAGAGTTTAGCCAATTAATCTCAAATCATTGGAGCTCATGATCTGTGGATCCATTAGTTCTCTCTACTAGTTTGTAAAAGGATTAACCCTTAGAATAGTGTGTTGAGAGAATTTGAAATTTTCAAATTCGATTTATGGTTTAGATTATTATATTTGATATAATTGATGTTTTATGGTCGAATTAAACGTTATGGTTTTTCGAGAGTTGATAATGTTTAAATATGTTTTAAATATTTAATGAGGTGTTATATTAATTTAATATTTAATATTAAATTAAATTAATTAAATTGATTTAATTAACTATCCAATTTAGTATTATTAAATTTTGAATTTATGAAATTTAAAATTATAATTATGAAATTGGTTAATTAAATTTTGAATTTATGAAATTCAAAATTATAAAATTAATTTAATTTTAAATTCAGTTTTTAAAATAAGTTTTATATATAAATTAATTCAGCTTCTTGAATAAAATATTGAAAATTAATGGAAAGTGGGATAATCCCACAATTTCCATTAAAATCCACCTCATGCCACTCAATATTTAATGGACAATTGAGTGGCTTCATCTCCTTGAATCTGATGTGCATGGTTATGAACTATATTTTATGGTTTAGAGATCAGATTGGAGTTTCATGCAAATTGAAATTTGAAAAAAAAAAAAAATGGTTTTCTTTCTTCTTCAACTCTAAAAAATCCACATCAAATTCCTCTCAATTTGAGTTCATCCACTCAATCTAAGGTCTGAGATTAGTAGAGAAGATTCTTTTGGTGGTCTACTGTATAGATTAAAGAAGAAATTTGTGGTGGTTTCAAGCAAATGTTGATTCTGAAACCCTAATATATTGAAAACTATGAACATCCTTGCTAATTGCCTAAAATTGATGTAGTTAGAGTGCTTAGATTCTTAATTGCTTCCGCATGTTGAATGTCAACTCCATCACCATAGTGATCACCCATATGCTACGTGAATTTGTTTCCGTGATATAGTAGAGAGAGAGATAGGTCTTTGAGACCCACTTTGGCACATACATAGGTTTTGGCCGTATGTCAGGGTGTTCTGCACTTGGGGTTGCTTTGCGTGCACGTATGGCAGAGAATTGCTCTACTATGTACTTAAGAACTACTTGGTGCATAGTATGACAAAGACTTTCTCTACCGTGTATCTAGAGATGTGATAGAGATTGCTCTGTTGTGTGTACTGAAGTTACTATACACCAGTATGACAGAGTTTTGGGTACATTTTTAGTGATGAATGTATTGTTTTATGGTTTAGTGTGTCAAGAGTCATTATTACTACAAACCATTACTTTTATCAAATATTTAGTGTTCACTTTTCAATCCATAGCATTGTGATGAATCTTTATCATGTATATATTTTTTATATTAGAAAAACTTTGCTGAAAGTTAACTTCCTTAAGAACTCACTGTTCACTAGGCTTCCAACTCACCCTTTTCTCCTAAATTTCTCCACTAGGTAGCAGTTGAGTTTCCGGCAAGTCTATCAAAGTGACATTTGCCCCCGACTTGATATGTTATAAATCATTTTGTATGAACTAACTACCTAGATCATTATTTTGTACTTAATGTGGCTAGCATATTTTGAAGACATGAAACCATTTTTGTTTAGTGATGGGCTATAAGTGTTTTTATGTATGAATCACCCTTGGTTATGAGAGGTTGGGAATTTCTAAATTATTGTGATGTTTGACTGTTGAATTGTTTATGATGCTGGAGTTGGAAATCAATTTATTTGGGAGTGTTTAAAGAGTTTTCATTGCAGGTGTGGTTTATCTAAACTTCATGTGAAACTCTACCGAAATTGTTAAAAATTTCCTTTAAAAAAGTATTTGTTAGCCACTTATTTTGAAAATGTTTTTAGAGTTTGATAATAGATTTCATAGTTTAATTAGAATTTTTCGTCATCATGCCACGTCCTAAGTTTGGTTGGGTAACTTAGGACAAGGTCTGACAAATTGGTATTAGAGCATAAATTCTTAATTTAGTAGTAGTTACATCCTAACATAATGATTGTGTGGCATGTTCTTCATGATAGGCAAACATGCCACGTGGTGGCAGAGTGCGTCGACTCTAAGAGCTTGGAACTCAACAATCTTCCAGTGGACATAATGTGGAGGAAGAAGAAACAGTTGGTGAATTTAGTAACCAACAAGAGAATCATGATGAAAATGTAAATGACGAATATGAGCAATTGATAACAAAAATTGCTCAAGGAATAGCAACCAGAATGTGAATGTTGAAGAATGACCCCGATTTTTTTTTTAAAAGTTGAACGACTAAAAGCTTTAGAGGTGACTATATTCAAAGGGATGGCAGATTTCGCCGATGCCGAAGCATGGATGAATATGTTAGAGAAATGCTTTGATGTGATGGGATGCTCAGAAGATAGAAAGGTGAGACTTACTACCTTCCTACTTCAAGAAAGGGTCGATGATTGGTGGAAGTCATTAAGGAGTAGGAGAGCAGAGTCAGAAATTTTCCGACGGGGTGAATACAAGAAGGCTTTTTATGATGAATACTATCCGTGGTCCTACAAGGATGCAAAGCGAAGTGAATTCTTGAAGCTAGTTCAAGGATTAATGACTATGGCGGAATATCAAAAGAAGTATGTTGAACTTCCATTACTGTTATAGAATGGAATGAATTCGGGAAGTTGGTGGAAGCAACTCTTAAGGGTTGAGAGAAGTATATCTAACAGAAAGAGTCAGAGGGGGATCTATCGAAGAACATATGCGGCATCTCTGTAGTGGCTACAAATTCTTCTAGTGATATGCAGACGTCAGGTAATAGCAAGAGGTTTTCACCTTGAATAGTAAACCGAGCCTCGGGGGGTCAACATACCTGGAAACAAGGGGAGCCTATAATCAATTATGGTAAGAATTCAACATGTAAAAACTGTGGCAAGTTTCGTTGGGGCCCTTGCATGTGGGGAACATATGTTTGTTACAACTGTGATCAAATAGGTCATACGAAAAAAGATTGTCCTCATTTATTGCAAGGGGAAAATGCCTCACATGGTGCATTGTCTCGACCAGTCAGTCGACCATGATAAGTGGTGAAGGTCAACACAACAATGCCAGCTCAAGTGGTTCAAAACAGAAAGGACAGATGGGTAGACCTTGTAATGAAGGGAAAGTATTTGTCATGACTCAACAAGAAGCTCAGGGATCTCTATATGTTATTATGGATATGTTATCTATCTTTGGCAAGAATACTTGTATTTTAATTGATCCTAGTGCTACCCATTCTTTTATTTCTCCTATCTTTGGTGTTGGAATTAATAAGACGTCAGTGTCTTTGCTTAATGAGTTAGTAGTAGCTACTTCAGTTGTACGATTATGGTTGGTGATAGAGAGCTAAATGCTAATTTATTACTCTTGGATATTCATGATTTTGATGTTATTTTGGGAATGGACTTTTTATCTACACATCATGCCACAATGGATTGCTTCCAAAAGGAAGTTGTTTTCAAACCACTTGGAGAAACTAAAGTCGTATTTAAAGGTGAAAGAAAAATTGTACCACCATGTGTGATATCAGCTTTGAAAGCAAGTAAGTTGCTTAGAAAAAGGCGTTATAGAATACCTGGCTCATATAGTTGACACCCAGGCAAGTAAACTAAAGCTTGAAGATATACCTGCAGTAAAGGAATTTTTAGATGTGTTTCCAGAAGAGTTTCCTGAGTTACCGCCTGACAGAGAGGTGGATTTTGTGATTGATTTGATACCAGATGCAATTTCTATCTTGCAAGCACCATACCGAATGACCCCGTCTAAACTAAAAAAATTGAAGTTGCAGTTGCAAGTGCTAGTGGATAAGGGTTTTGTGAGACCTAGTCTATCTCCCTAGGGTGCACAGTGTTATTTGTAAAAAAAATAAAAATAAAAATAAAAATAATGGTACTATGAGACTATGTATTGATTATAGACAGCTAAACAAGGTGACGATACGCAATAAGTACCCTTCACCTCGAATAGATGACTTGTTTGATCAGCTTAAGGACGCCTTCATATTTTCAAAAATTGATTTGCGATCAGGATACCATCAATTGAAAATTAGAGATGCTGACGTGTCAAAACCCGATACGGATGTTATGAGTTCTTAGTCATGCCTTTTGGGTTAACTAATGCCTCGACAATGTTTATGGATCTGATGAATAGAGAGTTCCATCCTTATTTGGACAAATTTATAATTGTGTTCATTAACGATATATTAGTATACTCTAAGAGTAGAGCAGAGTATGAGGAACATCTCAAAATTGTATTGCAAATGTTTACGAAAAAAGGAATTTTATGCCAAATTTAGAAAGTGTGAATTTTGGCTTGATCGAGTTGTGTTTTTTAGCCATGTAAATATTTGCTTAAGGCATATTTGTTGATCCTCAAAAGATTGAGGCAATAGTTAAATGTGAAAAGACTACATTACTTACTAAAGCTCGAAGCTTTCTGGGTTTAGTTAGATATTACCGTCGATTTGTCGAATGATTCTCCAAGTTAGCACTCCCATTGGCTAATTTCACTAGAAAAAAATTCAAAGTTTGTATGGATAGATAAATGTGAGCATAGTTTCCAAGAATTGAAGAAAAAGTTGGTTTCTGCTCCAATACTTACACTTCCAACACCTGGTGAGGAGTTTATTATATATAGTGATGCCTCTGACCAAGGGTTGGGATGTGTATTAATGCAGAATGGTAAAGTAATAGCTTATGCTTCGAGACAGTAGAAGAAGCACGAGCACAATTATCCAACCCATGATCTCAAACTAGCTGCAATAGTGTTAGCTTTAAAGGTATGGCGACATTATTTATATGGAGAGAAGTGTCAAATCTATACTGATCATAAAAGCTTGAAATATATCTTCCACCAAAAAGAATTGAACTTGCGTCAGAGGAGATGGATTGAGTTAATCAATGATTATGATTGTAACATTAACTATTATATGGGGAAGGCTAATGTGGTTGCAGCACTTTAAGTAGAAAGGGGCGTGGCCTAATAGCTTCATCTAGTGCCATGAGTTTCTCATTATTGGGGGAGCTCAATAGCATGAATGCAAAATTATCAGCGAACAAATTGGGAACCTTAATTGCAAGCTTTTGGGTAAGACCTATTTTAATTGATAAAATTATAACTACTTAGTCTAGTGACCCAATACTAAATAAGCTGAAGGAATAAGTGAAGCAATGAACAACCAGACTATGTGGTAGAAGATGATAGAGCTCTTACTAAGCTTGATAGATTATTTATGTCTAATGATCCTATTTTGAAGTAGGAAATTCTGAAAGAAGCTCATAGTTCAATTTATGCCATGCACCCTAAAAGTATAAAAATGTATCGAATGTTAAAGATAAAGGGATCAAATCCCACAGTATAAGCGATTCTCGTGTGAGATCGCTTTACATCTCATGATTCAATTCTTACAATAAACAGAATTGTTATACTAGACGAAATCAATAAACACATAAATTAGCATGTGTTTAGAGAAAAGGATTAGAACGGTTATTACCTTTGTAAATTCCCTAATGTCACGAACAAGCCTCTCCAAGGTTCCAACGAATAGATCTCCAAACGATCTCGATCGTGAATGATATTGAAACTACCACGAGAGTTACCTCATTGTTCTTTTTTATTCCAATAGAGGGATAGGTGATATTCAATTATTGGGAGAGGGAGAGGAGAAAAATGTTTTAGAGAACTGAGAGGATTTGGCCTAGAGAAAATTATTCACAATAACACTAAGGTTGTGTATTGTCAGAGCTTCTCTGTCTCTAAATTGTGTAGGGATGTGCATTCCCAAAGGGCCATGGGGAGATCTTTATATAGAGAAGAACCTAGAATCTTTTCCATTATATTTTTCTTTTACATAATTAATTAAATAACATTTATTTAATTAATTAGCCCATTTAATTAAATAACACTTATTTAATTAATTAGCCTAATTAAATAACACCTATTTAATTTGCACAATTAAATAACACTTATTTAATTTTTAATTTGCACAATAATTAAATAACTATTTCAACATTAAACCTATTTATCTTATATATTTAATTATCATATACATCTCATGTATATGTGAAAAACCTCTCTATTAATTGTTGAAAATGTCCTAAAACTCGCATTTTGTAAACATTGAACATATTCTATTCACAATAAAGATGTTATTAAGATTTTTTTAAATAAAGTTGTTATTGAATTCGTAAATTGCATTTATAAATTCCTAAATCCAATAAACTAATGAACTCATGACTTTAATATGAATATTTAAACTTTATGTAGAAAGATAAAAAAGGATCAAGTTATAATATATAGCCAAAATGGTCTATATGGATAGGGATGGGTACTCTATCCTGGGGACATTATGGATGTGGCCCGCTTTGTATATTGATACAAATGACGTGATCCCAAAGTCGTTCATGTGGATATATGCGAGTGGGGGCATCTTATGCAAAAGATGTTTGCATAAGACCGGATCACGAAATACTCACTTTTCTTTATAACGATCGTTAACTGTTAAAACTAGCTATTTCAATTCGATGACGTAAGGTGACTTGATCTCAATCCTGAGCTAACTATGAACTACTGTTTATTCGGGATTATCCTTTAATCTGCATAGGTGAGAGTGACTCAACATCGTCGCTCAATAAGCCTCCCAATTTAAAGGTAAGACCGGATAGATAGTTGGGGACATAGTCCTGCCAGACAAAATTCATTCCTATCCATTCTAGGGTTAGCAGATAGGTTGTTCCCATACGTACTGACTCATGGTCTTGAACAAAAGGGCCCCCACCCTCTCATGGCTGAGAGGGATTCAGTTTATTAGTAGAACAATAAACCAATTGTTCATTAGAAGATCAGTAGAAACTTAAGAAACAAGATGTATTTTAGGGGTAAAACAGTAATTTTGACCTAGATGTAAATACGAGCAACTTGTGAAGGATCTATTTATTGATTATGGTTAAATCAAATGGACAGAAATATATCTACAGTGAGGAGAGTGCAACCATTAAGCTATAGTGGAGTGTCTCGGTAATTAACGAATATTGATTAATTTGTTTTAAAGAGTTTTGTCAATTAATCTCACATCATTGAAGCTCATGATCTCTAGGTCCATTAGACCCCTCTACTAGCTCATAAAAGGATTAAACCTTAAAATAGCGTATTGAGAGAATTTGAAATGTTCAAATTCAATTTAGGGTTTGGATTATTATATTCAATATAATTAACGTTTAATTAACAAATTAAACGATTTTGGAGAGATGTAAATATTTAAATAAGATTTAAATATTAATTATATGAATAAGGATTTATGTATGGATTAGATGCTTTATTAATTTAATATTTGATATTAAATTAATTAATTATATTTGTTTTATTAATTGTTTTAAATCATTTGAAATTAATTTGAATTTGTATTTTTCAATTCTAAATTAAGGTTTTTAATTTAATTTATTTTTAAATTTAATTAAAAAGACAAAATGATATTAAAATGAAAAGTGGGATTTTCCCACTTTTTCATTTTCAATTACACCTAATAAATCCCTTTTAATGAAAAATTGGGTGTCAAGTTTTAGTTTAATTGATTTGCATGCAGTTTATATATAAATTACATGAATTAATTTTAAAAAAAAATACGGGCATGCAAAATCATTTTGAGCAGAAAAGGTTTCTGTCAAACTTTTCCTCTCAATCCTTCTGAATTCTTCCCAAATTCAACTCAATTTGGATCCTACAATCCAATCTAAGATCTAAGAATAGTAGAGAAGACTGTTGTGATGGTTTACTACAAAGATTGAAGGAGAGATTCGTGAAGATTTGAAGCAATTTGGAGGATTCTTCTAAGGTATTCACTTGAAACCCTAAATACTGGAAAACCATGAACTTGCATGCTAATACACTAAAATTGATGTAGTTAGAGTGCTTAGGATTCTAATAGCTTCCATGTGTTGATTGTCAACTCCATAATTAATTAATTCATTATGAATCTAATTCACTTGAATTAATTATTTTGAATCTTATTCAAATATTACTTCTCCAATTTAATTATAGATCATATCCATAATTAATTATATAGTAATCACATTAATATATAGTTTACTCGAATTAATTTGAACATTTCAAATTATCTCTTTTAAGTATCCTTTAATGAGCTAATGAGGTTACCTGGTGGACCTATAGATCAGAAGCTCCAACGATATGAGATTAATTGGTTAAACTCATTAACCAAGTTAATCAATTTTCGTTAACTGTGGGTACACTCCACTAAGGATTTACAACTGCACTCTTCTCAATACAGATATATTTCTGTTTTCATGGATGTAGACCAATAACAGCAAGTTAGTCCTTCACGAGTGTTCATAACTTCAATTGGGTCAAATTACCATTTTACCCTTGGGTTACCTTTGAATCCTTAAGTACTAGTGCTCCTCTAATGAACAATCTGTTTATGGTCCAACCAATAAACTGAAACCCATGTCAGGCCAATGAGAGGGTAGAGCCCTTTGTCCAAATCTTGAAGACACCACTTAAAGGAACACTCATCTACTTACTCTCGAGGAGGGGAAGAGTGAATTTCATCTTGTATTATTATGTTCCCAGCTCCTCACTCGGTCTCGTCCTCAAAATGATAAACATATAGGGTTCGCGATCTGGCCACCCTCACTCATGAAAATCAAAGGACAATTTCTAGTGAGCAGAAGTTCATAATATACTCAGGATTAAGACTAAGTTGCCTAAGTCATCCTATTGAAATAGAAACCAAACTAGTCAACCATGTTACATTTAGTGGTTACTATTTCACGGTCCATACTTATGTAAACTCATTGCATAGGATACCCCCACTCGCGTGTCACCTACACAAACATATTGGATCATTACGTTTGTATCAAATACAAAGTGGGTCGTATCCATAGTGTTACTAGGAAAAGGTACCCGACCTTATCCCTATACTATACACCCTTTAGGTTGTATCTTGAACATTGATCCCTAAATGTCTCCACATATAATTCAATATTCATAAGGCAGTCTTGGATGTTAGTTTATTGGATTTAAGGTTATTTAGACAAAATAGACAACAATACAAAAACAATAACATTTATTGATTTAACATCTATAACACTTTATTGATGACGGTCAATTAATAACATTTACCTTCTACGAGTTTTAGGGCATAAAACCCAACAGAAGAAGCCTTATTGGTGGTAGGACATGAAAAGAGAAATAGAAAAATGTATTTCTAAATGCTTGATTTGTCAACAGGTAAAACCAGAATGCCAAAGAGTTGCATGACTTTTGAATCCTTTGCCAATTCTAAAGTGAAAGTGGAAGCACATCACTATTGACTTTTTGTTTGGTCTTCCCCACACATGAAGTGGTCATGATGGTATTTAGGTGATCGTTGATAGATTAACGAAAACTGCAAGGTTTTTGCCTATCATGAACACCTATTCCCTAGATAAAGTAGCCAAGTTGTATGTGGACGAGATTGTTAGTTCATATGGGCTCCAATATCGATAATCTCTAACCGAGATTCAAGGTTCACATCTAAATTTGGCCAAGTTTGCAGCATGCTTTGGGTACCAAGCTATGTTTTAGTACATCATTTCATTCTCAAACTAATGGACAATGAGAAAGGACTATACAAACCTCAGAGGATATGTTACGAGCTTGTGTCTTGCAATTTAAAGAAAATTGGGATACTCATCTATCACTAATGGAGTTTGTCTATAACAAGAGTTACCGTTCAAGCATTGGAATGGCACCGTTTGAGGCATTGTATGGTTTAAAATTAGAACTCCAGTTTGTTGGGATGAGGTTGGTGAAAGAAAATTGATGGGTCTCGAACTTGTGCAAATCACTAGAGAAAAGGTGAGAGTAATCAAGGAGCAATTAAAAGTGTCACGGGATCAACAGAAGAGCTATGCAGATAACCGTAGAAGAAATTTAGAAATTGGGGTTGGTGATAAAGTTTTTCTCAAGCTATCACCTTGGAAGAGTGTGTCGAGGTTTGGTAGAAAAATGAAACTAATCCCCAGATATGTCGGTCCATATGAGATTCTTGGGTGTATAGGCTAATGGCATATCGTCTGGCTTTGCCATTGGAGCTCTCTCGAATTTACGATGTATTCCATGTCTCAATGTTACGTAAATACATAACAAATTTATCTCATGTTCTTGAGGTGCAACCAGTACAATTAAAAGAGAAGTTGTCTTATGAGGAAATGCCAACATAAATATTAGACAGGAAGGAACAAGTGTTGCAGAATAAAACCATTCCACTAGTTATGATACTATGGAAGAATCATGCAATGGAAGAGACCACTTATGAAAGTGAAGAGCAAATGCTTATCAAGTCTCCCTACCTATTTGCTTGTTTGACATGACTAAATTTTGAAGACAAAATTTTCAAAAAGTGGGTAATATTTGTAACATCCAATTCTTCCCTTAAGTACTTAAAAATAACTAATTGGCAAAATGAAATTAATAGATAAAGAAATTGAAAATATGGAGTTGAAATTGAAATTCTATTTCCGTATATACATTTTTTTCTATATATATATGTGTGTCTCAAAACAAAATTGAAGTAAATAATAATAGTAATGAAAATAATGAATATTGAATAAATAACAGAAATCCTATGGGGGAAGCTTTAAAAAAAATGAAAAAAAAATTATGAAAGATATTTTTTTATAAAAGAAAGAGGGGAAGGGACGTGTGGCTTCACTGAAGCCACATAAAGCCAAATTATTTTTTTATTTTACTTTTAAAAAATCTAGTATTATGAATATTATAATAGAAAATAAATGTCCATTGCTTAATGTTCCAAAGGCTACGTGTCACTTGTCCATGTGTCTTCTAGTTATTTTTTGGTGTCATATCCTACTTGTCACTTTGTCTATAAATAGTGGCATTTGGTAGATCTTAAGAATTCCACTTCCACTAATTTTCATATTAACCAATTTCATAATTTTGGTTATTTTATGGTTTTAGTTATTTTATTTTATAATTTTAGGTTTTATTTATTTATTATTATTATATTAAAATATTATTATATTATATTTTTCATATCTATGTTCTTGTTGTGCTTCTCAATTTCATAACATGTTATCAGTCGTTTTCCCCACTAAAGGTAGGTCCTAAGGTATGTTGGTTTTTCCTTCTTCGTTATAATTAATAAATTTAATGTTATTTTGCATATTCAATATCTATTAAATCTCTAACATAAGTACAACATTTTATGATAATACTGCCATGACAAATCTCACAAAATTAGAATTTGTCGCCCGTGATATTAACGACAATAATTATTTGCCATGGGTACTTGATGTCGAAATCCACCTAGAAGCTATGAATCTTGGGGAGACTATTAAAGAAGGAGATGCGACATCCAATCAAGACGAAGCAAAAGTTATGATTTTCCTTCGTCGTCATATCCACGAGGAATTGAAAATAGAGTATCTTACAATAAAAGATCCTCGTATCTTGTGGAAAAATTTGAAAGAGAGGTATGATCATAAAAAAAAAATAGTTATTCTTCCTAAAGCTCGTTATGAGTGGATGCACTTGAGGCTATAAGATTTCAAATCAGTAAGTGATTACAACTCCGCATTATTTAAAACCAATCCAAAATTGTTGTTATGCAGAGAGAAATTACTGATGTTGATATGTGAGAGAAAACATTTTCTACATTTTATGTCCTCTCATGGTCGAACAAAATAACGAGTTATTGATGAAAAATCATGAATCTCGACCAACCGGAACAACAGCATTCCCTGAAGTTAACGTTGTGAATTTTAATATAATCATGGTCAATGTCATGATCGCGGTCGAGGTCGTGACCGTGGCAGAGGAAGAAATAATTATTATTTTCATGGTGGTTGTTCTAATCATTTAAATTTCAAAAGAACCACACAAAATGATGATCACAAGAAAAAAAAAACTCTTAAGATAAGAGTTAGAAGAGTGTTAAAAATAAATGCTTCCGATGCGGAATGATTGGGCATTGGTCACGTACCTGTCATACGTCAAAACACTTAGTTGACCTCTACAAGCCTCCCTAAAGGAAAAAGAGAAAAATGTGGAAGAAAATTGTGAATATAAGGATAATGACATATTTAACCCATCCCATATGACAAATTTGGATGTGACAGATTTTTTTGAATCTCTTGAAGAGAAGATTGGCACAGTTAGTGGAATATCAAGTGTTTCTTTTAACTTTAAGAATATCTAGACTTAATGTTGTTGTTTTCTTTTATCTATCTTCATGTTTTTTTAGTAACTTTTGTATATTTTAAGTGTTGTTTTCTTATTGTGATTATTTTCTTTTCGTGAAGAAACATGAATCATTTTCATATGTTGGGTGACTAAAAAATGAGCAAAGAAGATCAATGTCTAGTAGACAGCGCAACTACACATACAATACTTACAAATAAAAAATATTTTTTCAAATTGACAATGCTGAAAGCAAAAGTAAATACAATATCATGTTCTGTAAACTTGATCGAAAGTTTTGAAAAAGCAAATATTATTTTGCCTAGAGGAACAAAATTTACAATTGACAATGCATTGTTCTCTAGTCAATTAAAGAGAAATCTTCTAAGTTCTAAAGATATATGTTACAATGGTTATCATATTAAGACTGATAGTAAAAATAATGTGAAATATCTATATATCATATCTACTGTCTCAAATGAAAAATGTATGTTGGAAGAGTTACCTGCTTTATCTTCTAGATTGTATTATACTCATATACGAGTAATTGAAACATATGCAACAATGAACCTAAAGTTCATGAATTCAGACATGTTTATAATTTGGCATGACCGATTGGGTCATCCAGGATCTATAATGATAAGGAGAATTATTGAAAATTCAAATGGACACCCATTGAAGTACCAGAAGATTCTTCAATCTAATGAATTATCATGTGATGCTTGCTCTCAAGGAAAATTGATAATTTGACCATCTCTAGTTAAAGTGGGGACTGAATCACCTACATTTTTAGAACGAATTCATGGTGATATATGTAAACCCATTAACCCACCAAGTGGACCGTTTAGATATTTTATGGTATTAATAGATGCATCCAGCAGATAGTTGCACGTGTGCTTATTATCAAGTCGAAATCTTGCATTTGCAAGATTACTTGCTCAAATAATTATGTTAAAAGCACAATTTCCTGATTATACAATTAAGATCATTTGTCTTGATAATGCTGGTGAATTTACATCCCAAGCTTTTGATAATTATTGTATGTCAATGGGATAAATGTTGAACATCTTGTACCTCATGTTCATACACAAAATAGTTTAGCATAATCATTTATAAAACGTTTGCAATTAATTGCAAAACCATCACTTATGACTAAGCTTCCTTCATCTGTATGGGGACATGCTATTTTGCATGCAGCATCACTTGTACGCATTAGGCCAGTAGCTTATCATAAGTACTCGCCATTACAATTAACTTAGGGTCATGAGCCAACTATTTCCCATTTGAGAATTTTTGGATGTGTAGTATATGTTCCCATTGCTCCACCACAACACACTAAAATGGGTTCTCAAAAGAGGTTAGGAATATATGTTGGATATGATTCTCCATTAATTATTAAATATCTCAAGCCCTTGACGGGTGATGTATTTACTACATGATTTGTTGATTGTCATTTTAATGAGACAAATTTTCCAACATTATGGGGAGGAATTAAGAAGTTGGAAAAATAAATTACATGGAATGCATCGTTATTGTCTCATTTAGATCCCCGTACAGATCAATGTGAATTTGAAGTTCAGAAAATAATTCATTTGCAAAATATAACAAATCAATTACCAGATACATTTATAGATGCAAAAAAAGTAATTAAGTCATATGTACCAGTTGTAAATATTTCATAAAAAAAATTAATATCCCAATACAACAGGTTGTCACTAATGAGTCTGGAACACGCCAGAAGCGTGGTAGACCAATGGGTTCCAAAGATAAAAATCCTCGAAAACGAAAAAAAATTAATAATAAAAAAGACTTGGTTAAGGATGTAAATACCCATAAATAAATTCTTGACATGAATAGTGAGGAAGGTGAAATACCTAAAGATAATTATGAGATTTCAATAAACTATGTCATGACAGGAAAAAAATGGAATCGAACTAATGTAATTATTGACAACATTTTTGCGTATAATGTTGCTTTTGATATTATGTTTGAAAATGAGGATCTTAAACCAAAATTTGTTGAAGAATGTTGACATAGAAAAGATTGGCTTCAGTGAAAAGAAGCAATCGAGGCAGAATTAAACTCACTTTCAAAAGGTTTTTGGACCTATAGTCTGAACACTAGAAGGTGTTAAACCTGTGGGATACAAATGGATATTTGTGAGGAAAAGAAATGAAAATAATGAAGTCATAAGATATAGAGAAAGACTAGTTGCACAAGGTTTTTCACAAAGACCTGGTATTGATTTTGAGGAGACGTATTCTCCGGTAGTGGATGCAATTACATTAAAATATTTAATTGGCTTGACTGTGTGTAAAAGGTTGAATATGCATCTTATGGATGTAGTCACAACATATTTATATCGATCTCTTGATAATGATATTTATATGAGAACACAAGAAAGATTTAAGGTACCTGAAATATATACATCAAATTCCCGAGAATGGTATTCAATAAAGTTATAGAGATCACTATATGGATTGAAACAATCAGGACAGATGTGGTACAATCGCCTGAGTGGATATTTATTGAAAGAAGGATATCAAAATAATCCAATATGTCCATGTGTTTTTATAAAGAAATCACAATCAGAATTTACTATTATAACTGTATATGTTGATGACTTGAATATAATTGGAACTTCTAAAGAGTTTTCAAAGGTAATAGAATATCTTAAGAAAGAATTTGAGATGAAAAATCTCGGAAAAACAAAATTTTGCCTTGGTTTGAAAATTGAGCATTTAGCAGATGGAATATTTATTCATCATTCAACCTATACAAGAAATTTTTCTAAAAAAATTTATATGGACAAAGCACATCTATTAAATATTCCAATGGAAATTCGTTCATTGGATATAAAGAAAGATATATTTCGACCTCGAGAAGAAAATGAAGAACTTCTTGGTCTTGAAGTACCATATCTTAGTGCAATTGATGCACTTATATATCTTGCTAATAATACAAGACCAAATATTGATTTTCAATCAATTTATTAGCTAGATATAGTTATTCTCCTAAAAAAGACATTGGAATGGAATTAAGCATATACTCCCTTATGAACAATCGATATGGGTTTGTTTTATTCAAATAAATAAAATTTTGATCTAGTTGGTCATGCAGATTCTGGATATTTATCTGAGTCACACAAATCTAGATCTCAAACAGGTTATCTATTCACATGTGGAGGAATTGCTATATCATGGCGATCGGTGAAACAGACTATAACGATCACTTCCTCAAATCATGCTGAAATTCTTGCAATTCACGAGGCTAGTCGAGAATGTGTATGGCTAAGGTCAATGATTCAAAACATTCGTGAAACGTGTGGCTTGTCTTCTAATAACAACCTTCCAATAATATTATACGAAAACAACATAGCTTGCATAGCCTAAATCAAAGGAGGATATATTAAAAGAGATAGAACAAAACATATTTCACTGAAATTTTTCTACACTCATGATCTTGAAGAAAATAGTGACATCACTGTACAACAAATTTGTTTGAAGGATAACCTGGCAGACTTATTTACAAAGGCATTACTAATCGCAACTTTTGAAAAATTGGTGCACAACATTGGAATGCGGCGACTCAAAGATCTTAATTGATGTTTTCATGAGGGGAGTAAATATATTGTATTTCTTTAGGAATATGTATTATATGAAATATGTATTCTTTTTCCTTCACTAAGGTTTTTCCTAGTAAGGTTTTAACGAGACATATTTCATATATAGATATATATGGGTACCTAAGGGGGAGTATTATGAATATTATAATAGAAAATAGATGTTCATTGCTTAGTGTCCCAAAGGCCACGTGTCACCATTCATGTTGTCCATGTGCCTTGTAATTATTCATGTTTAGTGTCCATGTAAGTCCACATCCTACTTGCCACTTTATCTATAAATAGTGGCATTTAGTGGATCTTAAAATCATACATACATTGGTGAGAATTCCTTCCACTGATTTTCATATTATCCAATTTCATGATTTTAGTTATTTTATTTTATAATTTTTATTTATTTATTATTATTATATATTATTATATTATATTTTTCATATCTGTATTTCCATTATGCTCCTCAATTTCATAACATCTAAAAGTATTTTTAGAAACCACATTTTCTTTTGGAGAGAAAGAAGAAGAAAATAGACGAGGGTGAGAAATAGAATGGGAAGAAGAAGATCTTTTGGGGTTTTCTTGTGGCTACACTTGAAGAGAAAAGTAATATTAAGAAGACCTCAACATTTGATTAAGATTTGGAGTAAGTTTCTAAATTTCTTTCTTGCTTGAGATTTTCTCTTGGGTGTGGAAATTAAAGAATGAGCAACCTTAGTGGATTCTTCTTCTTCTTTTTTTTTTTTTTTTTTCATGAGATCTAAATGATAAAGTTTGAGTATTGGATGGTTCCTCTTCCTTAGGGTGAAACTCCATAACTTAGCTTAAATTAGGATAACATTAATGAGTATTTGCGAAGAAGGAATATAAAAGGAACCATTTGGTAACTTAAATTTCAAGCTCTTCATAAGAAAGAAGGACATTGAGTTCTGGTTGAAGAATGATTTTTTTTCCCTTTTAAGATGGACACAAGTAAGCTAATTGGAAACTTCATTCATAAATTATCACCTTGATAGGGAAATTAGAGTTTAAAATCATGAAAATTTTGGTAACCCCAAGAATTGAAGACCAATTAAGGATTTGAGTAAATTAGTGAATTTTTGCTAGTGGATATTTAAGAGTTACTAATGTCGCGACAAAACTATTTCAGGTTAAGTAGAAATCGGGAAAGCTTACTATCCAAATTTCTCCCGCCAACAGTGTTATGAGTGGTTATTTTACAAAATAATTTTAATATTAAAATAAAATAAAATTTTGAATTATGAAGAGAATAATTTATGTTATCCAAATTTAGATTGTGATTTGGTACCTTGAAATTTCAAAGGATGAAGTTCTAAAACTTTTAAGGTTTTTGTTGGAATTGTTCTAGAAATGTCCTTGTTATATTCTTCATTATTGGAGAAAAATGTTTTATGGTTTGTTAAAGAATTTATATATGTAACATTATTATTGGAATTATTTTTATGGAGAAGATTTGAGATTTTTGATATTATGTCCCAAAAAGAGCCTGACTTTAGAATGTTTTAAGAGCTATGAAAGAAAGCATGATCTTGAAAGGTTATTCTAGGAAGAGTGGGATTTGTTGTAATATGATTTGATAATTGAAAGTTTTATGATAGAAGCGATTTTTAAACCACCAGACCCTTGAACCCATGGTGATCACTCAGATGCTACGTGAATTTGTTTCCATGGTATAGCAGAGAGATAGATATTTGGGAGCCATTTTGGTACACACATAGGTTTTGGGTCGTGTGTCAGGGTGTTTTGCTTTTTGAAGGTTGCTTTGCGTGCACGTATGACAAAGAATTGTTCTGCTATGTACCTAAGGACTACTTGGTGCATAGTATGATAGAGACTTTTTCTATTGTGTATCTAGAGACGTCTTGATGCATAGTATGACAGAGATTACTCTGCTATGTGTACTAAAGTTACTCTATACCAGTGTGACAGAGTTTTGGGTACATTTTAGTGATGAATGTGTTGTTTTATGGTTTAATGTGTTAAGAGTCATTATTACTACAAATCATTACTTTTATCAAATATTTAGCATTCACTTTTCAATTCAAAGTATTGTGATGAAACTGTATCATGTATATTTTTTTATATTAGAAAAGCTTTGCTAAAAGTTAACTTCCTTAATAACTCACTGCTCACTGAGCTTCTAGCTCACCCTTTTATCTTCAAATTTTCCACCTAGTAGTAGCTAAGTTACAGGCGAGCCTATCAAAGTGACACCTGCCACCCGACTTGATATATTATAAACCATTTTGTATGTGATACAGAAAACATGCATAAAACGGAAGCTTAAAGAATTATTAAGCACTCTAATTATACTTAATTTGAATACAAAGCATGCTAAAAAAGAACTTCGAATAGAAAAGGGTTTCAGCATGAATACCTTTGAAGAATTCCACTTAATCCTTGCAAGTTCCATGAAATTGACCTTCAATTTCTTCAGTAGACCACCACAAGAATCTTCTCTACTATACTCAGCCTTGGAATTGAGTGGTGGATCTCTTAATCGAGAGGGAATAAGATGGGTTTGAGAAAGCTTGAGAGTAAAAAGGATTTTTGCTTGCATCATCTTCAACTTCAGAAATTGAAGCTTTTATAAATTTGATTCATGCAAGCACTCTCAATGATCAGTTGATTAACATTTTAATTAGCACCACTTTCAAATTAAAATTCATTTTTAATTTTCATATTTTTATTTTATTTAATTTTGTATTAAAATCAAATTTAAATAAAACTAAAATTCAATTCTGAAATTGAATTTTATACATTAAAATGATTTATTAATTAAATACATTTAATTAATCAAATAATAATTTAATATCAAATATTTAATTAATAAAACACCTTTATCTCAAACATGAATCCTATTCAAATAATCAATATTTAAATCATCATTTGAATATTTTGAACTCTCCAATTACGTTTAATTTCAATTAAACGTTAATTATATCCAATATAATTATCCAAATCCTAAAAATGAATTTGAACACTTCAAATTCCAAACCTTAATTTCGAATTTGAACGCATCAAATTTGCTCAATATTCTAATCCAAGGTGTATTGTTTTACGAGCTAGTAGAGAGACCTTATGGACCTACAGCTCATGAGCTCCAACAATTTGAGATTAATTGGCTAAATTCTTTAAACCGAATTAATCAATATTCGTTAACTACCGAGACATACCACTATAATTCAATAGTTGCACTCTTCTCATTGTAGACATATTTCTGTCTATTTGATTTAACCATGATCAGTAAGTCGATCCTTCCCAGGTCGTTAGTATTTATAGTTAGGTCAAAATTACCGTTTTGTCCCTGTAAATACATCTTACTCCTTATGCTCCTACTAATCCTCTATTGAACAATTGGTTTATAGTCCAACTAATGAACCTTATCCCTCTCTACCATGAGAGGGCGGGACCCATTTGTTCAAGACCAGGAATCAGTACTTAAGATAACAACCTATCAATTAACCCTTAAAATTGGTAGAGGTGAATTCCTTCTTGTAGGACTATGTCTCTAGCTATCTATTTGGTCTTATCCCCAAAATGCGAGGCTTATTGAGTAGTGCTGTTGAACTACTCTCACCTATGTAGATCAAAGGATAATCTCGAATAAACAGGAATTCATAGTTAGCTCAAGATTAAGATCGAGTTACCCTAGGTCATCGAATTTGAAATAGTCAGTTTTTACAGTAAATGATCGTTATAAAGAAAAGTGACTATTTCGTGGTCCGGTCTTATGCAAATGTATTTTGCATAGGATACTCCTACTCACATGTCTCCACATGAACTATTACGGGAACACATCGTTTGTATCAGTATAAAAAGTGGGTCACATCCATAGTGTCCCCAGGACGAGGTACCCAATCTCATCCATATACTTATAGATCTTTTAGACTATATACTATAACTTGATCCTCCTTTATGTCTCTACATAAAGTTAAAGTATTCATACTATAGCCATGAGTTTGTTTATTGGATTTTATAACATAATACAATTTCAATAATACTTTTATTGATAAATAGAATATGTTTCCATAAATACGAACTGCGAGTTTTAGGACATTCCCAACAGTATGAACTAACTACCTAGATGCATTATTCTGTAATTAATATGGCTAGCATATTTTGAAGACATGGTACCACTTTTTGTTCAATGATGGGTTATAAATGTTTTTATGAATGTTCTATAAATCACCGTTGGTTATGAAAGGTTGGAAATTTCTGATTTATTGTGATGTTTAACTGTTAGATTGTTTATGATGTTGGAGTTGGAAATAAATTTATTTGGGAGTGTTTAAAGAGTTTCATTTCAGGTGTGATTTAGTTAAACTTCAAGGGAAACTCTGTCGAAATTGTTAAAAATTTCTTTTAAGAAAGCATTTGCTAGCAACTTGTTTTGAAATTGTTTTTATAGTTTGATAATAGATTTCATAGTTTAATTGAAATTTATTGTCATTATGTCACGTCCTAGGTTTGGTTGGGTAACTTGAGGCGGGGTGTGACACCTCTTACGTCCAAACCCCCTAGATTACCATCGCGTTCTCGTTCATTCCCATTCCAAATACCACCGTAGGAAACAAACACGCGAGGCATTCTGCAAGTAAAGATAAAACTTACTGGCCAAAATATGTGTAAATAAATATTTTAAAAAACTTAGGAGAAAGTTGACTTAAATTGACCAAGTCAACTCTATAAGAGAATTGACCTGGTCAACTGTATGAGAAAATTGCCTTCGCCAACTTTACGAGAAAGTTTACTTGGTCAACTTTACAAGACAACTCGATTGGTTCAACTTCAAGAGACAATAGTTGAACAAGGTGTTGGGTTGTATATCCTAAAACTCGTGGTTTGTAAACATTAAACATATTCTATATACAATAAAGATGTTGTTGAAGTTTATTCAGTAAAGTTTTCATTGAATATGTGAATTGCACCTTTTAAACCTAAATCCAATAAACTAAGAACCCCTTGCTATAGCATGAATACTTGGACTTTATGTAGGGACATCAAAGTGGATCAAGTTTGAGTAGTAGCCGAAACGGTCTATAGTATAAGGATAATGATGGGTGTCTTATCTTGGGGATACTATGGATGCAACCCACTTTATAATTGTTACAATAGTTGAAAAATGTTATAAATGATGTGATCCTAAATCGTTCATGTGGAGACATGAGAGTGAGAGCATCCTATTCAATGAGTTTGCATAAGACCATACCACAAAATAGTCACTTTTACTTTATAACGTCGTTTATTGATAAGACTAACTATTTTGAATCGATGACCTAGGTAACTCGATCTTAATCCTAAGCTAACTATGAACTCCTGTTTATTTGAGATTATCCTTTAATCTACATAGGTGAGAGTGGCTCAACATCCCTAATTCAATAAGCCTCCCATTTTAAGGGTAAGATCGGGTAGATAGTTAGGAACATAGTCCTGCAAGACGGAATTTACTCCTACTCGCTCCTAAGGTTAGTAGATAGGTTGTTCTCTTAAGTGTTGAATCCAAGTCTTGAACAAAGGTCCCCGCCCTCTCTAAGACTTGAGAAGGACTCGGTTTGTTGGTTAGACCACAAATCAATTGTTCATTAGAGAATCAGTGGGACTTAAGAAGAAAGATGTAATTACATGTATAAAACAGTAATTTTGGCCCAGTTGTAGTTACGAACGACTTGTGAATGATTGACTTACTAATCATGGTTAAATCAAGTGGACAGAAATATATCTACAGTGAGAAGAGTGTAACTATCAGGCTTTAGTGGAGTGTTCTGATAGTTAATGAATGTTGGTTAATTGGGTTAATGAGATTAGTCGGTTAATCTTGGATTATTGGAGCTCATGATCTTAGGCCCATTAGGACCCCCTGCTAGCTCATATCGGACTAAACTTGGAACAGTACGATGAGAAAATTTAAAACATTCAAATTCAGTTTAGGGAATTGTTGATGTTTAATTGTCGAACTAAACAAAATTGGAGAGTTGTAAATATTTAGATTTAAATATTATACATGTGAATGAAGATTCTCGTTAAAAATTTGTATTTATTAATTTAATATTTGATATTAAATTTAATTAGTTAATTAAATAATTTAATTAATTATTTAAAATTAAATTTAAATTTATGGAGTTAAAAATTAAAAAATCAAAATTCATGTTCCAATACTTTCCATTTTTCAATTTTCTCTCCACTTTTTCTCCTAAAACATAAGAATTCTCCTTTATAACATAAATAAATGAAAAAGAAGTAAGAATTTCGTTGATTACTGAAAACTTTCTTTATAAAGTAATTTTTTGGCTCCATTTTGTTGACTTTCTTGAAAAAAAAAATAAAATAAAATACTACTTTTCAACATCCCTATCTCTTCTAGAACTCTAAAAAAGGAAAAAAAAAAAATTGTTTCTTCTAACTTGGGACCATCTAAAAAGGACTATTCCTCAGAAGTTGGGACCCTCACGTAAAGCATTTCTATAGGGAAAACAAAATGTGAAACTGAACAAGTTTCTAATTTAAGATATGTGAGTTATGTGATTTCATATTTAAACAATTGAATGACTATTTATTGAGAGGTAAAATTGTATTTTTACGACCCTTCACTTAAAGTCTAAAAAGTTGGAGATGAATCGAAAAAGGTAGATTTTAAAAACGATGTTATTTTTTAATGGAAAAAAAAATTTTAAGTCAAGACTGACAATTTCCCATTTTTCAGTCTACTTTTCCTTGTTTTCCACACTTAATATAACACTTACAAAAACATAACATGCCATCTCTTCATTCAAGTTTAAAATTATAATTCAATTTACATACACTTTCTTATTTATAATTATTTAAACACATTTAGTAACGATTACATTAAATGTTTGTTTCATTCATTATTTTTCAATAATGATTTTCACTTATATTGCACTTAAATTACTAATCGATTTCTAAAAACAAAAACGATTTTTTTAAAAAGTTTATTTGGTTTTTAGAACATTAGTAGTAAATGATTAACAAAAAAATAAAAATTTATGTATAGAAGTAGGGTTTATAAACTGAATTTCTGAAAGTGAAACAAAAAAATCAAATAGTTATCAAACGGGGTTTAACATTTCAACTTTGTGTATTTAACAAATTAGTCATAAACTCTCAAATTTGTAATAATTTATTATTAGTTTATTTTATGGACCCACATTTATCTTAAATAATTCTATCCTGGCAAATAATAAATAAAGATAGTATGGATAATTCCTCGTATGTAATTATTTTCACTTTTTTTTAGTTCAACAATTTTGAGATGAAGATCGAATAATCGACTTTAATTTTAAGATAGTAATTGATACTTTGTCCACTTTAATTTTAAGATAGTAATTGATACTTTATCCACTTAAATATCGTCTCGAATGAAATTAACACATTATTATTATATTATTATTTAACATAGCTACCTTTTTCTCATCATAGGTGACAAGTTCAACACCTCATTCATTCACTTGGAATAGAATACTAAAAAAACGTACATAAAGTGCCAATATTTTTATAGTAATAAAAGAAAAATGCAACGATAAAGTCAAACTATCCTCATGCACTACATTACATAATAATTATATAATATAATATTAATCTCAAGTCTTTAAATATATTAATTAATAATCTGAAGACGGAGGGAAATAGAAATTAGCCGCCGGAGACTCAAAATCATCGGCGCCGGCGTCGGGAACAGCCGACATTGAACCGAACATCCGGTTATGCATGTATTCACCGCTCGAATCCAATCCCAAACACGACCCGATTCCAGTCGACGACTGATCAAAGCATTCAAATCCAACGTTAGCCTGTGATTCCATCAGACCGTAATTATAATTATAATATAATTATAATCACAATTCTCCGATTCCGACGAAATCGTCGGAGGAAATGCGGAAGCTCAGCGCCGCCGTCGCACTCGCCGGTGAAAGTTCCGGACGGCGAGTCTCCGGCGGGGGGAATTGGTGGAAAAGAGGCGGAGGAGTGGGTGGAAGCAGAGGAAGAAACAAAGGAGGCTGATCGGGATAGATGGAGGCAGAGGAAGCGCGGCGGAGGCGGCGGAGAGTCGGAGTAGAGGAAGTTGGTGCGGGCGAGGGAGCCGCGGAGGGAGCGGCGGCGCGGTCGTAGGCAATGGCGGCCTCCTCGCAGTATCGAACGCTGCCAGCATGACGCTCTTTTGTGGAAGGATCTCTGATCTCGGCAGCGTATCGGCCCCACGGCCGCCGTCGGACTCCGAGGAAACGGTGCGGCGTTGCTTCTGCCGGCGGGGGCTGCTGCTTTCTTTTGGGTTTTGACGGGGATGGACTCATTTTGTAACAAAAGAAGAAGGTGGTTTTTATGCGTTGGATTGAGTTGAAGTTAGCATGAATGATGTGAGGGTTTGTTTATATAGGCAATTTGTGAGTTTTTTTTTTTTTAATAATTTAGTCCCTAAACTTTGATTTTTATAAATTTACGTATTTTCATTTTTTAATAATTTAGCCATTAAATTTACTATATAACAATTTAGTTCTTATATTTTTAAATTTTGTAACTCTTTAGTCTCTATCATAAAAATTAGTGATAATTAAATTAAAGAGATTTCTTATATAAATAAATCGATAAACTAATTAAAAACTATTGTAAAATACAAAGTTTACATTATAAAGTAATAGAAAAAATTGATTATTTTTTATGTTATATACTAAATTATTACAAATTTGAAAGTAATGATTAAATTGTTTCATACTAAAATTTATAGACTAAATTATTGTGAAATTAAAAGTACAAAGACTAAATCATTACAAATCAAAGTTTAGAAACTAAATTATTATTTAGCGAAAGTTTATGGATGAAAAGTATTTAATTCAATTTTATTGTAATTTACAACATTTTTTAGGGTCAAGTTATGAAATATACACTTGACTTTATCCTTTTTTGTTAAAAAAAAAACTTGTACTCTTTTAAGAGTTGTCATTGTCCTTTAATAAAACTTTCAAAACTATCTTTTGAATATTTGACCTAAAGCTGATGTAATAGTGACCTAAACGACATATCGATGGTTGAAATATTTTTCTAGATTAAATATAAAGAGAACATGATCATTCTTTCATGTCAAATTTTTTTCATCCAACATTCTAATGATCTGTACTTCAAAAATAGTTTCAAAATATTTAAAGGATGTCGAGGTGAAAATATCAAAACTTTGTAAAGAATATAAATATTTTTTAAAATAAATGACAAATTTCGATGTTATTTTTATAATTTAGTTTTTTAAGTATGAATAAAAACTTAGTCCATTAAAGTTATTATGGAACCATGTGGTCATAGTACTTTTTTAAATGGAACAAAATAGTACCTAAATTTTCATTAGTAATTATTTTTGTTCTAAAAATTTGAATTGATCAAAATTTTGTTATCGTTTAAATAAAAATTTAAAAATATATATATATAGAAAGGAACTTATGGGTTGTTTGGACCACAAGAAGTTGGTTGAGTAGATTATTACAACACACTTCATGTTTAGGACTCCAAATATAATAATAGCGTTTACAACTATTTATAAACTACAATTAACTATAGTGATACTATTTGAAATCTCTCTTTGTTGCAATGTTTATAATTTCTTTCTCAAACTAAAATAATCGCACTCCAAAGATAGACTATTATAACTTAAACTAAAATAGCTTGACCTTTGCATCCCAATCACAGACTATTATAACCAACATATTATAATAATCAATTCAACACCCTAAAGTCCATAATTTCTTAGTTAACTCTTTTATTTTCAAATTTTCAAATTTGTTTCTACACTAGGTTAAAAAAGAAAGTCTTTTACTAAAAAAACAATGAGATTTTTTTTATATTGTAGTTCATCGTTAACATTAAAAAAAAACAATTATGATATATTATTTTAGCAAATAAAAAGGACCACTTATTATTATTATTTGTTGTGATTATTATTATTATTATTATTATTATTATTATTATTATTTATAGAGATTTTCTATGGAAAACTATTTATACAAAATAATAAAAATTTAATCTTTTTTTTATAGAGGTTGATAAAAGTTGATAGAAGTCTATTAATGTTTATCACAACTAATAAAATTCTATCACGGATGATTGTGATAGACGCTAATAAAAATCTATCAATATATTTTTATTATTATTTCTATAAATAGTTTAACATTTTTCTCATCGGTTAAAATTTTCTATTATTTATTATTAAATTAAGAAAGATGGCACATTTTTCTTAACCATATATGTCATTATCCACTAACACACTTCAATCTTTCAGGGGAACCTACCATTGAGCTATGTATAAAATTGAAAGATGTGTATTAAAATGTTGTATTTTTTTTTTAAATACACGTGTTATCTAAGTTTTAACATATTAAAATGTGTATATGTATATATAAAAATTTATTAAGAAATAATATAAAATTTAAAACTATAGGTTATAATAATATAATGAAAAGTAGACGGCATAGGGAGTGCTTGAGTTAGGTATATATATATAAAAAATAATAATAATAATATATAATATGGTTTAGGGGTAAGCATGCATGCATGTGCTTCCAATTTGACTGATGGGACAAAGGGCAAAATAAATTCAGCAATCATATGCTCCACGCACTCTTCTCTTACTTCGATGTTTTTTTTTTTCTTTTTTTGAATTATTAGTAGATATTGGTTATATTTTAATTAAATATTTTTTTTAAAAAAAAGTTCATATATTTTTTTAGTATGGAGCATTTTGCTAGATGACTTTTGTGGAGTCCGTCAGATGGATGATCCAAAAATTAAATAAAAAATATGAAATGATTCAGTTTTTTTTAAAAAAATGTCGAATAATTTGTGCGCATGTGGAAAAGCACTCTCCCTCTTGCTCGTCTCGCTCTCTTTTTTCACTCACAAAGCACCATATCTCTCGCTCGTCTCACTCTTTCTTCTTTTTTCACTCACAAATCAATATGTGTCGCTCTTGCCCTTCTCGCTCTCTCTTCATTTCTTCACCCACAAAATCACTTCTCTCTCTCGTCTCTTATTCACCAAAGTTGGTTGTGACGGAGCTACTCGCGTGAACTTGTCGTATTGGAGAAGAAGAAGATGACCAGAGGAGAAGAAAACGACGTGCGGAAGAAGATTTCTCGCACTAGAAAAGAAGAGGAAAAAGAAAAAAGAAGGGTAATATCGTAATTTCACATAGTCATGACATCAACAAAAGAGCATTTGACATTTTTTCAAAAACTTGTCATCTGCCATTTTGAAGCTTTAAAATTGGTCATCTTTTGGGCAATTATCTCATTTTTGTGGGTATTGAATGTTTTAGTAAGTGCATTTTGAAAGCTCAAAGTTGTAAGTTGGTCTAAGAAAACTAATAATTTTGCTATGTTTAAACAAGATGTTTCATACTTTTAATTTGTATAAAACATGTATCTTCCATTGTTAGAAGTTAAGAGATTCGAATCTTGTGCCTCACATATATTGTGTTAAACTAAAAAAATGTCTAATACCAAATTATAAATAAACTATAAACTCTTTAGTGCAACTTTAATTCTCTTCCAATATATATATATATATATATTTATATATATATTTACTATTGGGTGTTGGGTGTTGGGAGATTCAAATCACAAATCATATTATTAACATATTTATATACCAATTGAACTATGCATAGTCTGTCAATTGAGTTATCTTTGTTAGGCTTACAGAAAGAGAGAATTTAAATCTTTTAAGCTTCGTTGTTTAACGATTTCAATTTTATTTTTATGATTTTGAAATTTTATACTTGTTTTCTCATAAATTTTTAATTATGACTTTCCCCTTTGTTAAACACTTGATTTCTAATTAAATTCTAAACACAAAAACAAATTTTGAAACCTATATTTTTTAAAATAATTTTAAGAACATGACTTTGTGTTTTAAAAAATTAGTAAAAGCGAAAAATAAAAAATAAAAACTTATGAATGGAAATTGTATTTATAAGTTTAATTTTTTAAATATATATATATATATATAGAAATTATCAGATGAGGCCTTAAATAACCCTTAATGTTTTTACTAATTCTTAGGGGGGAAAATATAATTATATACCTAAATTTTGACCCAAAAAAAAGTATATATCAATTTTCATTATTTCATTCACTTATCAATTTAATAAAAATCAAGCTCCGTACAACGTTTAATTTGATTAATGCACAAAATTCACAATTATATAACTTCGTCAAAACATATAAATTTTAACAAAAAAAAAAACTCTTTAACTTCATTTTTTTTTCTCAATTTCATTTCGAATATGCATATATAATTCATGAACACACAATAAAATACTTTTTTCTACAATTCTTCAAATAAAAACTTATCATAAAAATTGTAACACTTCGTAAAGTTTATAGTAAAATTCATGTAACAATTTAAAATCGAAGAAATTGAAAATCTAAATTTTAAACTTTCAACTATAAATTGATTTAAATATGACATGTTTATATATATAATGAAAATTTTAAAATTAAACACTTAATTTTTTTTTAATTTAATCCAAAAAACAAATTTTTTAATTAAAAAAGAAGTGTTTTTTTTTTTTTTTTGGTGGCTTCTATGTGGATGGGTTGCATGTGAATCAATCAAAAAAGACATATATAGAGACAAAAGGGTTTCTTTTTAAGAAAACGATGTGTAGCTTCATTCATAGCCATATTATATAATATAATTCTACTTCAAATTACCATTACTTCCCTTTGACCAAATGTCCTTTATTATTACATTAAGGCTAACTACAATCTCTAGTATTTTATGTTTTAGGGAATGTTTGGTATGTGATAAAAGTAGAGAGTTGAGTTGAGTTGGTAATTATTATCTGGAGAGTTAAATTATCTATGTTTGTTTGCAGAGTTGTTGAGTTGAGTTGGTAATTATTGTCTGTATTTGTTATGCAGAATTGAGTTGAGTTAAGTTGGAGAATTTGATGCAGTTTTTTTTGTGAATGAGATTAGTTCTATTTTTTTCTGTTTTTTTTTTTTTTTTATTTCATTCTTTTATTTTTTAGTTTTATGCTTTACTATTGTTGATTAATTTTCAAATATACACGTATTTTCTCAAATCATTTATGATATAAACTGGACAATCTCAATTTCTTTTCCTCAATTTGTAGAACATAATATATTATTTTTCATATATTCTTTTAAAAAACTGTAATAATTCTAATTCTCTTCAATCGATAAAACATACCAATAAAATATATTTCATATTGTTGCTCAATTAATTGGTATATTGTATATTGTATGTAATATATATTGAAGGTAATTATCCTAATTACTAATTGGTATATTGTATGTATATATATATATTGAATCTTCCTAACCTAACTTTATTATTTCACATATCATATAGTTTATTTTTATATAATATGGATAGTATATTTAGGGATCCAAACAGCAAAGATGGGGGAGAGAGAGAAATGAAAATAGAATTCAAATGTTTGACTATAAAAAAAATCTGGATCCAAACGGCAAAAATGAGGGAAGAGAGAAAGAAATGAAAATATATTGATTTTTAGGGTTAGTTTTGAGGGATTAAAAAGGTGAGTTTTGAGTGGGTAAAAAATGGGTTTTAATAACCCATAGGTTTGACGATAAAAAATATATATATATATATGCATCCAAACGACCAAGATGAAGGAAGAGATAAAGAAATGAAAATATATTGATTTTTAAGGTTAGTTTTGAGATGATAAAAAAGGGGAGTTTTGAGTAAGTAAAAAAAGGTTTTAATAACCCATAGGTTTTCTTTATGGGCTCAACAAACATGGGTAATAAATACCCACCCAACCCAATAACCCATACCCATTTATCAAACACCTCTATAATATTTTGCCATTTAGTCCTTCATTTTGAGTGAATATTATAATCCAAATTTTTAGAAATTTTTGGAGGAGGAATAATAATTTTTCCTCACATTTTTTCTTGTCTTAATGTTTGTTAATTCATCAACTATATGTTAGATATAATGTTTCCTCTAAATTTCTACGACTTAAGAAATTGATTAAATAATTATTTTAATTAAATCGATTCAGTTTTAATCTTTGTACTTTTAGTTGTTCTAGTTATAAAAGTTAGTCTCCATATTCTAATAATGTAGTTTATTGTTGATTTTTTTAAAAAAACTTTTTTTATTATTTATTAGTATTTTTATAATAAATCTTGAAAAAATATTTACATATTGTATTTTTTTTGTATGAAAATTATTATTATTATCTAATCCATTTTTGTTAAAATTAAGTTTGATGGACTAATAATTGTTAACATCTATTGTATAATCATTTTGTAACATCCTAAATTTCAGAAAAAAAAAAATAAGTTAATTATCTAACATTTTTTAGTTTAAATTTCCCTTACATTTGAAAATTTGGGATTAAATTGAAATAATTGAAAAACTTTTATTAGTTAAATTGAATTTAATTGATTAGATATTTGAACTGATTATCTTGAAAAAATTGAATTTTGTTTCCTTTGGATTTTAGGGCCAACTTAAAAAAAAAATAAAGAGATAATTAATTTCATGTGGTTTTGAATTGATTTAAATATTTGGAAGAATTTAATTTGTATCGATGGATCTCATGTCCTTTAATTTTGGTTTTTGAAGATAATTTGAAAAGTTAATTGATTTATAAATTTAATAGAATCTTTGGAGATTTTGGAGATATTGTGATAAAATATTTTATTTTTCTTTTCAAAATTTGAAAAAATAAAAGAATTGAGATTTTTTCAAAATTAAATTAATGAGAGTGAAAAAATGTCAAAAATTGGGAGAAGACAATTCGGTTTTTCAGCGACCCTTCCACAAAATTATCGATTTTTGAATTTTGAACCGTTGGATCGTGCTCAAATTTGGTCAATCTGTTTGAGACATATAGAGTTTCATTTTGAACGGTTGGATCATTGTTTTAAACTCTGGTTTGTTCGTAATAGCTACTAAATAAAATCTGTAAAACTAGAAATTCCCTATCGCAAACCTTCCTCATGCAAGATCCTCACTATCAGCCGCTAGCCTAAACCATTTATGTCGTCCGACAGAACACCCGCTGCCTATCTATGGTAGTCACAAGCCGACGCGTCATCAGCCGCCACTTGCCCAATCTTTGCCGGAATCTTGAGAAAAAAACTTGGGTAAGACTTATTTTCCTTATAATTTGGGAGGTGAAATTCACCCATTTGATTTTGGGTTAAATTAGTAACTTTTCTTTGGTGTGAAACTTAAATTCAAGATTTAGAAGTTTTGAGGCATTGACCATCAAGCTAGAGATCATTTTTCGTTTTGTAGAAAATTGGTAAAGATCTGGGTAAGTTGTTGGTTGGTTATTCTTTTGGATTGAGAGTAACCGTGGGAAAATTAAGTTATTGATTTTGGATTTAATTCTTGATCAGATTAGCTAATTGAATAAGTTTTGGAATTTTTCTTGGATCAAACCACAACTTTGGGTTGATTAAAATTTTCCAAAGGTTTTAAGGAATTATTTGCATGGACTTTTGTGATCAAGTTGAGGTAAACGGTACTATTACCGGTGCCTTCGTGCCAGACGGCCTAGATTAGATTTTTAAAGTTAATTAATGTACTTTAGAAGCATGATTTTGTCGTTGTGATATACTTCTTGTATGACAGTTATTAGTATTATGAGCATGTTCGAATTTCTAATTAGTACTGAAATATGATGCATGAACAGACAAATAGGGTTGTTTACCATCTCGCCTTGACACATGTTTTATTTCATAGGACCGACGAGCCTAGTATCATGTTTGACAGTATGCCTACGGGTCGCTAGACATGCATGAGTCGACAGATTGACGTTCATGTTATTTTTCATGTTTGACGGTGTGCCTACGGGCTGCTAGACATGCGTGAGTTGACAGGTTCACGTTCATGTAATTTTTCATGTTTGATGGTGTGCCTACGGGCGGCTAGACATGCGTGAATTGGCAGGTTCAAGTTCATGTTATTTTTCATGTTTGACGGTATGCCTACGGGCCGCTAGACTTACGTGAGACTGACAGGTTCACGTTCATGTTATTTTTCTATGTTTGATGGTGTGCCTACAAGCCGCTAGACATACGTGAATCGACAGGTTCACGTTCATGATTTTTTCATGTTTGACAGTGTGCCTACGGGCCGCTAGACATGCGTGAATCGACAAGTTCAAGTTCATGTTATTTTTCCATGTTTGATGATGTGTCATCAGACCACTAGACAAGCGAGTCAAGGAAAGACAGTACGTCTTTTGGTTTCTTATCATCATCTAAGACAGATGTAGTTGTTTGAGCCACGGGCCATCATTCTCTACTTGTGGATGCATGCCTGATCCCAGTAATGGGATCACTTACTGAGTATTTTTATACTCAACCTTTCTTAATTTATGTTTTACAGGTAAGGATAGGAACGAACCGGCGGGTGACGAGAGAGACCTGTGATCGTACCATATGAGACATGTAAATCGCTTCCACTCAGTTTACGTTTTCAAGCTATTTAAAAGTTTTGATCTGACACTCGATGTTGGTCAAAATTTTATCTGTTTAAGTTAATCTTTTTTCATTATTTTAGGGGCTCCAAACAAAAATTTTACTTATTTGTTATTTATTTTGGAAAACTGTCTTTATTATTTAAATGAAATTTATTTTCCTCAATGGTCAAAATGTTTTGAATGTAAAGGTGTAATTATGAGTAATGATCCTCAATTGTAATAATCACATAAAGAATTGTTCTCTAAGGTGGCATTTGGTAATCATTTTATTATTTATTTTTATTTTTTAAAATTAAGTCTATGTATATTATTTCTATCTTCGAATTTCTTGATTTGTTATCTAATTTTTACTAATGGTTTAAAAAATCAAGTCAATTTTAAAAACTAAAAAAAAAGTAGCCCTTAAAAACTTGGTTTTATTTTAAAATTTGACTAAGAATTCAATCATTATACTTAAGAAAGCCACAAATCATTGTAAGAAATAAGAGAGGAAATAGGCTTAATTTTCAAAAATCGAAAACAAAAAATGAAATGGTTACCAAAACGGAACCTAAACTATTTGAAACTAGGAATTCAAAAGACTCAAAAACTATAACCAGTTGAAACAAGAGCAATTGTACTGGGTAACACTTCTTGGATTAATAACTAAATGCTTAGCAACATTTTTAAATAATTGCAAATATAACAAAATCTATCTATTATAAACTCTATCGCTGATAGGCTCCTATTAATAATAGATCCTATCACTGATATACTCCTATTACGATATCTTCTATCATTAATAGACCTAAGTGTTAGATCTAAATTTTGTTATATGTGCAAATTAATTGTCCCTTGAAATTAAATATATATATGCCCAATTGAATAAGTTGTTACAAATTTGGACATGATTGTCATAATTAGTTTATGGTTGGATCAAGCAAAGCTAAATATAAGTTTAATATATATATCTTTTACTTAGAAATACAAAACTACTCATGCCCTATAATCCTTTTATATTTTTACTCTGTAACAATTCTTGGAAAACAAATTCTTAGATCTTTTAACAATTTTTTACAATATGACTATTGAGTGTTATTAATCTTTGATATTAAAAAAGAAGTAGATAAATGGTTAAAGAACTAGCATTTTTCACAATTGTGAACTATGCCTCAAATTTTAAACTAACATAACACACATGTTTTGGATGGCTTCATTCATAGATGATGTTATAACTCAACTAATATTTTATTTATTTGTCACATATAATTAAGTCGAGTCTAAAATCTCTCTACTTAGAGTATGTTTGGAATGCATTTTCAAGTATTTAATTTAAAAAATAAGTCATTGTAAAAAAAAAATAGTGTTCGACAACCACTCAAATAAAATTGTGAAGAGTATTTTCAACAATTTTTGTCAAATGCGTTTTAATAAAAATGAGTTTTTTTTAAAAAAAAAAAATTAAGTCAATCCAAATCGACCCTTAATCTATGGACAACTCTACTTAAAATTGTATTTTCATTTTTTGATCTCAATGTTTAAAGAAATTTAAATCGATATTTTTTTCTATATTTAAGATAAAATGCTATGAATACAATTGATAGTTACTCAATATTTTATTAACCATTGATCATAGAAATAAACAAATACACATAAAATAAAAATATAAACGTTACTATATCTGAAACCTAAAAGGCCCAAAAAAGGCAAGTTTCCATCTAGCTTTTTGAATGTCTATTTTCTCTAGGGCTGTACATAAAAGCACCGAAAATTGATCCGACTGAATTAAGGTCAATCAATCGGGTTGGTTAGTTGGTTTTCGATTTTCCTGAAAAAAAAGAATTTGAAAACCGACCGACGTATATATATATATATAAAAGAATATGTATAAAAGCAAGCCATTACCACCAACTCAAGGCCAAGCCTACTATTTTAGTATTAGTATTAATTTATTATTTTTTTTATATTACCTAATTTTCAAACTATTACATGATTTATTTAAATTTTTGAATAAAAAATTATTGATTTAAAATTAAAAAAGTTGCTAATTTTATTAACCTAACAATAACACATTATCAATTAATCTTTTCTTTTCATTCACTTTGGCTCCTCTAAAAAAAAAATTAAAAAATTAAAAAAAAAAAAAGACCAAACCGACCCGATCGATGTACGGGCGAATTTCACACTATTTTTTTTTATCGATTTTTGGTGCAGATTATCTCCCAAAACAGGCATCGACCGACCGATGTGCATCCCTAATTTGCTCAACGAGTGCACGCTTTGCCAAAGAGTTTGTCACTTCGTTTCCTTAGGGATAATACTTGGGTGTATCCCAACATGCACTCATCTCCATGCTTCTCCTCTTATCTCTCTCTCTCTCTCTCTCTCTCTCTCTCTCTCTCNAAAAAAAAAAAAAAATCAAAAAGAAATCAAAAGAATTTGCCACATGGCAAATTATAATTGGACAACTTAGTGAAATGCACAAAAATAGGTGATGCACGAGATGCACCTAAGTATTGTCTTTTTCTTATTGGAGTATGAAGATGAAGCCTTTGGCATATTCAATCAATGACTTAATTTTATTTTGTGTTAGGATTTCTAAATAACCTTTGAGTCAACTTACGCCCTTCAACAAGTAGGATAAAATATATGTATGCTAAATGATTTAAACCTTTAACCTCAAAGGAAGAAGTATATGTCAACTATTGTTGAGTTATGCTCACTTTGACGTCAAATGCAACTAAGTAATTAATGAAAAACTCATGTGAAGTATATTACATCCATACTTATATTGAATGTATTCTTTTCTTAAATCGTTTTCACTTGTCTCATTAATGTATTTATACCTCCTCTAGAAGATTGCAAATTTAGGTAGAAGTGATGAGAATTTGAAACCATGCTTAAATTGATCTGTTCAAAAAATAAAATGTTTATTGAACACTAATAAAGAAGAAAATACTTGGTCCATTAAAATTTTGAATGAATATAATCTCCTAAATCTCTAAGACTATAGACATAATTATTGAGTAAAATATTGGTTTTAGTCTTTTAATGCAAGTTATACAGTGGGTGAAACACCTTTAAAGAAATTTAGTTAGATGTTGATATTGCATTTGGGAAGCTGGTTGGGATTTGGAGTAATGTGCTTCACACTCACTATGTTACAATTTTTTATAAAGGGTTTTCAAAAACCTAATCATTAGCTATGGTCAAGCATTTGTCTCAAGTGGGTGATGTCTACAAAGACTACAAAGAGTAGTAAAAAAAAAAACAAAAAGTAATAAATCTAAGGGGAAAAAAACTAAAATATTAATCTCCATTTTTTAATGATAATACGTGCAGATCGTTATCCTTTATCGAAGAATGCGAGATGAGCGCTCCCCTGATTGGAGTCTTTCCTCCAAGACTAAGAGACAAGTAGGTCAAGAACACGAAGTCAGAACATCGGCTTACCAATCGTCTACCATGTCTCCTCTGTTTTTTTTATTTCACTTTCCCTTGCTTCGACACCGGACTCAATTTCAAGATGAGGTGCATCGGCCACCCCCATATGGAAAGAAGGGTTGAAGGTTTTGGGCCTATAGCTTTTCCCGCCGCTCTTCGCGGGGTGGTGCTTGTGTGTGGGGCTCTCGCCTTACCAACGATAACTGATATCTTATCCATTAAACTATGCTCGAATGGATTACTATGATAGTAGCTAACATAGTAAAATTAAATGAATATTTCAATAATGACAAACATATTACAAATTTTTTCAATCCATAATGTTAGAAGGATGATAATAATGTTTTTCAAAATTCAAGTGGATGAAGAAATATGTGGGAAAATAGATGAGGAACCATGCATGAATTCAAGTACCACGGTATGATGAACAAGGCAAGTATAGATGGCAATTTTTCCTACGTTCTACTTTTAATCTCAACTCTCCATTTTAGTGTGGAATGCATATTATCTATTTATTTTTCCCTTTTTCTTTTGAGTTCAACATGGAAGTAAATGATTCAAATAATTTAAAGTTTATAGTACATATATAATACCGATTGAGTATATTTATATTGATTGAGTATAATTGAACTACATTTATTTTAACACGTTATGTATCAATTTATTAATGATAAGGATAGAATTACATTATAGATTAATTTATTAGTGATTATCACTTGGTATGAAAGTCACTATTGCACATCATACTTTAGCTTCAATTTTGAAAAGAGAAAATAGCTCCATCTATTTCAAGTGGCTATTATGGCCAAGACAACAAGTATGTTTCATGAGTAAACTATTTATGTAAATCAATATTCTTCTTTTATTTTATTTTGTTATTATCCTTAGAGAACTACTTTTTGAAAATGACAAAAACTACTTTTATTTCATGAAGAATATTTGAAAATGACAAAACTACTTTTTGAAATGTTTGATCCACAGAAAATATTCACATTTTATTAGTTCTAAGGATAATAATAAAATAAAATATTTACATTTTATAAGAAAAAGTTTAAAAGTACAAAATACTTTAATTTTTTAATATAGAATATAAATATTGTTAAAATTTTTCTATTTATAAAAATTTCTTCTAATAAAATAAAAATTGCATTTGAAATAAAAAAAAACTTAAAATTGAATCAACTTCACAATTAATAATATTGATTTTAATCATTTTGAAATACTCGCAAACATACCCATTACCATTATAGTTAAATATGAAAAGTGATACATCCCTAAGTGAAAATAAGTTTGAAATGAGAGAGATGCACTTGTTAAGATGTTTTCTGTAACGTTAATTGTGCCCTAATTTTAACAAAACAATTGACATTTCATTGACATAAATTAAAGTAAATAATTCATCCTCCAATTTAACGGTAAAAATTGATGGCTTATCTCTTCCAAGAAAAAATTTGCATTATTAACCAATAAAATAAAATAACAAATAATTTCAAAAACTTCTATTAAAAATTTTCAAAACTTGACTTTTGACTAAAATATAGCAAAATGAAAAATTAAAACCAAAATTTCTCCAAATCTCAAAGTTTCAATGAAAATTTCAAAAGAAAATTATGAAGATTAATGAAAATTGAAAAACATGAACTCAACTAACATAATTAAAAAAAAAAAAAAAAAATCTTCAAATCCCAAAATTTTTCCAAAAATTTCTCCAAATCCCAAAATTTGAAAGAAATTGAAATATTCTCGAAAAATTTTCTTCAAATCTCAAAATTTGAAAGACATTGAAATATTCTCAAAATCTCGAAATATGTCAAAATGGGAAAAAACAAAAATTTTCCCTATCAAATTAATTTCCAAAATTAACTGGGCTACATGATATTTCAAAATCCAAACAGAAATGATAATCAAATGACTTAAATTTTGAAATATTTTCTTGCCAATAATTACATTTATCTGGGAAAAACTACCAGCTACTTCATCAATGTAAAATTATACACCACCCCAAATAATGTAAGTCACCATATGAACAAAGACATTCATATTCATGGGATATTAAATTCTACCTGGACTAACAAATAAAGGTATATTTATCCATTTGAAACCAAAAGACTTCACTTGCTGGCTTATGCAAAATGCACAATGAAATTCAAACATTATTCTTGAAATAAACAATATTCTTGAAATAAACAATATTCTTATAGTATATGAATTACAATGAAATTCATAATCCAAAGAGTTCCGAGTGCTCATATTTCTCTGAGTTAAAAGAGAGGAAAAACTCAACTTTTGGTAAGTTGAGACATGTTCATCTTAACAAGAGTTAAAATAATACAAGAAAAACATTTAACACCTTTGATCATTTAAAGGAACGTTAGGTAGTGAAGGATTTCCATGCAAATTACACTACTAAAATAGGACCCATTCAACTCCAAAACAAAACAAAACAAAAAATAGTTAAAAGAAAGTTAAGCTTTACTAAATGCAGCTAAAAGTTCAGTACAGGAAAATTCATCTTTGAAACAAAACCAGACAACTCTAAAGCCAAATATAATCTATTTAGGAGAGACAGCATAATCGAGTCTGATACCGTACAAGAAAAATAAATATACCCATGATCAAAACAAGGAACCGCATCATCAATCACCCTTTCTCCTGAAAGAACACCCCTCAGTGAGTCTAGCACGTCCTCCCGTTGGCTGGCATAAAACCGTCTGGCAGTTACCGCATACAACAACAGTTTGAGAGTGGCTGAAGACAGTGGTACTGCATTTCATAGACAAAAAACAACAATCAGATATTTTAATACACAACTTATGCAGAATCCAGAAGAGTTACAAATATAACAAACCAATGTAAGTGATGGAACTTACATGTTGAAGCATCCTTGGCATTTGACGTCCTTCAAATCGCCAACATATGACAATTAAAGTATACACTTGTCAGTGTCTCAAAATATTATAAATCAAGACAGAGGAAGAAACATTAACTACTGAGCGAAGACAACTTGACAATAGGACAGTAGAGAAATGCACCAGATTTGACAAGACAATCATAACAAATGGCATTGAGTTTAATAGAAGCAAAAGAATACCATGAAGAAGGAGTTGGGTGATTGCACAAGACGCTTGAGCTTGTGCTTCCTCTTCTCTAGCTCAGCAGGAGGATTCAGCAAATCAATATCGTTTTGAAGAACCTGTAGATGCAAAAAACAGACCATCCCATTTGAAAAACTCCCGAGTCAAGAATTGATACTCACCTTTAAGGTCGCAAAAATCAAAGCAAAAACCAACAAAATTGACTTAATAAGAAAGGGAATATAACAAAACAGCAAAAACAGCAAAAATTACAAGTTACACTCAGAAGTATGAACACAATGAAAAAACTTCAGCTGGATTTGAACTTCTCATAAATCAACATCTCCAACATGCGTTTCAATGAGAATAATTCTAGTGTTTCTTTAGTGTTTTGACTTTTTATCTTTTTAAGAAAAATACAAACATGCCAAGTACAGATAGAAAATACATTCAAGTCACAAAGGAGTGATAATTAAGTACACATGGGGAACGTACTCGACAGAAACAAGAAAAAATGTTAAAATAAAGAAATCATAATTTCTTCATCAGAGTACAAATATTTGTTCAAGGTTCCTTTCGATTTCATCAATCCAGATAAAGATAAAACAGTAGCAAATTGGAAAAAAAGAAAAGAAAAGCAAAACTACACTCGTCCAAATAGCTTCAATGCGTCAGATATAATCCACCGCCGCGCAAAGTTATGTGCATGATTCCACTCAATTTACTGCAGGTTTCCAGTTTTTCTCCGAAAATTGGAGAATGAAAAACAATCCCCTTTGCTATAGAACATAATCTTCCGCTAACTTCCGACCAAACCCTTCTCCCAAAATATCGTTCACGTGATTCTCAATCATCAAATCGTCCTTCAAAGCAAAATTAAATCGAAGAAAAAACCCAGAAAGAAAACCATAACTTTTACTGTAAACAAACGTTACATTTTAAATGTATCAGTTCTTCTATCTTCTTTCTACAAATACGAATTCATACATTCAAAAGTGTGAAACAAAAACCCAGAGCCTAAAATTCACCTAAATACATTAAACTTAGCAGCAATACAATTCTCGATAAACAAACATAGAAAAGAACGGATCCGAAGCGGTAAACAGAATAGAATAAATCGATTAGAAGAGGAATGAGAACTCACCATCTTGACAAAACAAAGAAAGGAGCCGGCGAAAGAGGGAACAGAAAACCTGCAAAGCCAATCGAAAGTAGGGCAGAGGGAGAGAGCAAGAACCCTAAAACCTCAATCTTTATATATAGGGATTTCGTGGTTTACATAAATGGGCTTGTTTATTTTGAAGGCAGGCTTTGGGCCTTGAAGATAATAAAAAATGGGCTTTATAGAAAATTTGTGCAAATTGGAATTTGAGAGGTGGGTTTATGGTTTGCAATAATGCCCTTCCCAATTTATCTTTTTGTCTTTTGCCCCAACACCATGTGGTTTTTTAGGGGTACATTTTATTGTATGTTCTTGAACTAGTTTCTATTTGATCCATGAATTTATATATTGAAATTTTATTTAATTTATTTTTAATACTTGAAATTTCAAAAGTGTCATGTTTGATTTCATTTTATTCTTGTTCATGAAGTTCAAGATAGATTTTTATTTATATTTTTTTAGTGCAACAACTACAGAGATGAGGTTCAAACTTTTAACCCTTGAGAAGGAAGGTCATATCAATTATGAGATGAGATCATTTTGGTCAAAATAAATTTTCAATTAAAACTTAAGTGTCATAAATAATATATATCATCAAAGTTTAGTTGGCATAAATTAACTGCCACAATGTCGTTAAGGTTATAGGTCTCAACTAGGGATGGCAATAGGGTCGAGTCAGGCCAGAGATGCATTCCCCATCTCATTTTCGTGGGAATTTTTAATCGCGTCCCCGCCTCATTTCCCATTTTGGGGTTGGGGTCGGGGTCAGGCAATCCCCAGTTGAGGATTTGGGTCCCCGCAGGAAAAAATCCTCGCTTTTTATTTTATTATTTTTATTATCTAAAATTAACTAAAATTATTATTTATATTAAAATTGTAAATTTTATGAAATAAATTAGTATTATTGTTACATATACATGGTTTGAATTAACAATTAAAAAATATTTTAATGTATTTTATTTAAAATTTATATATTAGAAAATTAAGATTTTAAAAAATTAACTAAAACAATAGTTTAATGGTATTAGAGTATATATAATAATAATAATTATTATTATTATTATTATTATTAAAAAATTTGTTTCGATTTTTTTCTAATAATAATAATATAATAATTATTATTATTATTATTATTATTATTATATATGTTAATAATTAAAAAAATTGGAGCGGGGGCGGGGATTGAGGTCGGGGTCGGAGACGGGGTGGAGATCACCTTCTCGTCCCCAATCGGGGATACAATTTATAAATCCCCAATTTGACCTCCATACTCGGTCAAATCAGAGATTCCCGATCCTGCGAAAAATTTTGCCATCCGTAGTCTCAACTATGAACGATTTATAAATTAATTTCAAACTTCATATACAAATCATTATATATAAAGGCTCATCTTCTATATTTTTTTCCTACAATGAATTGGGCATCTCTTTTTAAGTATTTTTCTTCATCTTTTTGTTCCTTCTTGAAATTCTTAAGTTTAGAAAATTGCATCTGAGTTGTAGAAATTATAAAGTCTATTGTTTATCATTGGATGTTGTTGTATCTTGAAGAAAAGCTTGATCACAAACATCAGTTTTAAAGGCGAATAGATTCACATATTTTTATATGAAGCAAAGGTATCAACATCTTATAGACTTCTTTATATAATATTCTTAACGTATTTTTTATCTCACACCCATCTCGCAACTTCCAAACATGAAATGGCAAACCCTAATTTAAGTTTCTACTTGTTTTGGGTGATTTTTGGTGGTTTTACACATGTTTAGAGAGTTTTTTTATGTAGTGTTTTTTATCTCACAGACATCTCACAACTATCTCATGAATATCTTCCAACATCCATACTTGAAACATCTAACTCCAAATCACGTTTTGAAAGATTATATGTGATTTAGGGTGAATAAGAATATGTTCTAGAGAGTTTGTAAGCTATATTACTTGCATCTTGGTAATATAGCTATTTCATGTATGTTTTTTTCTAATTCAACTGTATGTATATTCTTTGTTCTAATTTAGGTTTTATAGATATACATGAAATCGACAAATGCCCCATGTATAAGATAAATTCCTCCCATCATTTTTAGTCTCAAGTTAGTTATTTATCACATATTGAAAATAATGTAGGTAATATTAAGAGAAAGTCCAACCTTGTACAACTAGCCTTGTTTAGGAAAACACATTTTTGGTCACTTTCTTGATATTAATATTATCTTGAATGGGCCACTCATCTAATATTTGAAGGGATCGAATCTCGTGCAAAAGTGATTGATCACTTGTGCTTTTAATTAGTGTTTCGAATTTACAAAAAATACAAATAAATTTAAACATAATTTATTAAATATGCTATTACTAGGGAAAGAAATCTTACCTTTGAAGAGCGTCTTTAACGAAAATTCTTCCCATATGAACTCCTACGAGCTCCAAACTTCTCCGTTGGACATAGGACCTTACAACTAATGTTACCTTGCTATTCTGAAAAATTGAATGGTGAGATCCAACTTTTTGAGAAGGGAAGACGAATTTTACAGATGAATTTTTTTTTGTAAAAAATCTTTTAAGAGAGAGCTTTTTTGTGAGAATGTTGAGATTCTTTTGGAAATGATACTTCAAAAAAAAAATTTCTCTACACAAATCTCATTTTAAAGTGAAAGAGTAAGCTAATTGGAGGAGGAGTTATAACTCTCTTTCTCTAACTCATTAGATCACTCCGCAAGAGAGTTATCTTATTTAACATATTTATTTAATTTATATTAAATCTAATTTAATACTTAATTAAATAAATAACAATAATAATTAATTACATTCAATTAATCATCAAGTTAAATATAATGTATTTAACTAAAATTATATTTGAATCGTATTCAAATATAATCTTCTCTCATAACCTATAGTTTCGATATGAATCTCGTTCATATTAATTTTGAATCTCATTCAAAATTAACTATATACTATATTCATGTACATTAAATTAAGAGAATTTGCAGTAGGTGTCAAATCCAAAATGTATAATTAGGGGCATGCCTTCAACATATGAAAATTTGTAGATGCGACAAAATTCTCAAATTTAAATTTTCAATTATTCCATATTATAATTTTGCTCTTTTAACGAACCTATGTTTTTTGGTATATCAGTCAACTAATGTACCACATTTAAAGTATATCAGTTGTGTACTTTTTTCATTGATTTGTATACTTTTTGTATTTTTTTGTTTGCAATAATACGAGTTATTGCTCACTTTAAATTTTATATTTGTTACATTTTTTTTTATCCATTTGGTAGTTTTTTCTTTTTAAAGGTTGTTGTTTCTTTCATGCTAAAGTACAAATGTATAATAGGCCAAAGAGATTCAACCTAAAACTCACTAACACTCATTTTAGTATATTCATTTTGATAATTTGGGTGTGTTTGGAATAAATAGAGAAAAAAGTATTTTTCAAAAAATCATTTTTATGATTTTTTTTAAAGACTTAAATAACTAGTCATTTTCAACCGTATATCAATAGTATATCAAATGTATCAAGTATATCAGTCGTTTACTAGTAGTGTAACAAGTGTATCAAGTGTATATCAGCAATGTATCAAGTGTATCACGTGAGTTGAGTTTTTTTTTTTTTTTTTTTTTTTTGCTATTTTTGCAAGAGCAATAAGTCTGGGCTATGAGCCCAATTTTTAAAACTTATTTTGCCAACTCTGTAAGAAGCTTTTAAATTAATTGCATCTCGTACAATTAATTTATATTCCCTTTTTTAATTTGAACAATTTAAATTAATCCAAAATTAAATGATTCTTGTTTTATCCTTAGTGAGCTAGAAGTGAAACTTAATGGACCTACAGATTAGAAGCTCCAATGATAAGAGATTAATTAATTAAATTAATCTACATTCATTAACTATGAGTCGTTCCACTAAAGGCCCATAACTGCAATTTTCACGCTATATATATATTTCTATGTCCACAGATATAACCAATCAACAGTAAGTGAACCCTTCACGAATTGTCCGTAATTACAGTTGGGTCAAATCACCATTTTACCCATGTAATTACATCTAACTCCTTAATTGCCACAAATTCCTCTAATAAACAATTGGTTTATAGTCCAACTATAAACTAAATCCCTATTGGGCCAATGAGAGAGTGAGGCCTCATTGTTCGGGACTTGAAATTAGCTCTTAAGGGAGCAATTCATCTACTTACCTTAACGAAGGGAAGGAGTGGATTTCATCTTGTGTAGCTATATTTTCAGCTCCCTACTCTGACAAATTCCCAAAATGGTAGGCATATTGAGTAGGCAAAACTGGTCATTATCATCCATAAAAATCAAAGGATTGCCCTCGTAGACAAAAGTTCATAACTCGCTCAGGATTGGGGTCGAGTTACATATGGTCCTCCTATGAAATGTAGTTTCTTCAATCAATGGTGTTATAAAGAGAGATTAATCATTTCATTGTCCGGTCTTATACCAACTTTTTGTATAGGATATCTCCACTCATATGTCTCCACGTGAATGATTTAAGTCAAATCGTTTATAACACTTACTACTCTTATAATATTTACTAAGTGGATTGTATCCATAGTGTCACAAGAATAGGGCACCCAACTTTATCCATATACTAAGACCAATTACGTTATTACTTGAGCATGATCTACCTGTATGTCTACCAAATAATGTTCAAGATGAAGGAACTCTTATCAAAGAGAACTTATGAGCGGAAGCTGAAGGAACTCTTATTCAAGAGTACCTACGAGCGGAAGTGGATCTTTCCAATTCATCGTGACAGAATTACCGCATGTACATTCAAATATACTTTTATAATGCAAAAGGGATCAATAAATCATACCAGATGAAGATTTCTTCTTTTTAGCGAGTCTGAAGCCCAACTGTCTACGCCGAACAATCACCACTCGGACAAAAGGAATCAGAGAAGACAACAACACTTAGAGTCCTTAGTATTCTTGGAGTAAAAATCCAAAGTATGGGCTTTTGTTCGAATTTGCTAGAGGGAAGGAGGAAGAAAAACCGTACACAACGATCAAGCAAATGGGAGATGCAGTCGTCTATCGCATAGACAATATGCTTGATCGTTTAGGTAAAGTATACGATCGTACAGCAAAAGTAAGCGATCGTCTATACGATCATGTAGGAAAAGGGTGAGCGATCGTCCAAAACGATCACGTAGAAAAAACTAAGCGATCTTCTATACGATCGTTTAAGTAGTAGTGCGCGACGGTGTAATTGGTATGTGATCGCTTAGCAATATCGTATATGTAAGAAATTGTGCAGTCCCTATCGTATAGGCACTGATTTTCTAAACGATGACACTATATTTTTCACAATACCTGCGCCCACTAGGATCAACACACCGTCTGCTTTATAATGCACTCATATGTTATTTTAAATGAAGAGGCGCCTTCCCATTTCCTTTATAACCGTCCAATGAATGTGATCTTATCACATTCATGACTTATAATTATTATACAATATTAATTATAATATTTTTTCTCTACTAGATATAAATCATATTTATATCCAATTTCCTTCAAATTAATGTATCTCATACATATAGTTAATTATATCATATTTAATTAACTCGTTCAACTATATCATATATAATCGAACCCCTTCTTGTCAATTTGAACATTTCAAATTGATCTAAAAACTGACTCTTAACTTGTATCCAAGCTACCAAAGGGACCTTATGGACCTATGACTCGAAGCTCCAATGGTACGTGAATAGCTGACTAAACTCTTTAGCCACGAGATCCACCATTCGTTAACTGCCAAACATTTCACTAAAGACCGACAGTTGAACTCTTGTTACCATAGATATATTTCTATGTCCATCGTATATAACCAATCATGAGTACGATAACCCTTCACAGATGCTCGTAATTACAGCAGGTCAATTTACCGTTTTACCCCTGTAATTACATCTTCCTCCTTAAGTACCACTAACCCCTCTAATAAACAATACAACATAGTCCTACTATGTGTGAATACCTCTTGGGCCATGAGAAGATTCGTGATGCCACATCGTTCAAGTCCTAGAGTCAACCATTAAGGGAGCTATCTATCTACTTACCCATGCCTCGGGGAATGAGTGAATTCCATCTTGTGTAGCTGAGTTCCCAACTCCCAAATCAGACGAATCCTCAAAATGGTAGGTTTGAGTCGGCGTTCTGGCCACTCGCACCCATGCAAATCAAAGGATTGCCCTCAATGGCAGGAGTTTCCAACTCACTCAGGATTGAGGTCATGTTACCTATGGTCATCCTAGTGAAGTGAAATCTCAGTTATGAACGATGTTATATAATGAGACGTTAACACTTCGTGGTCAGGTCTTATACAAACTCTTTGTATAGGACGCCCCCCCTCGCATGTCCTCTACATGAATGATCAGGATCAAAACTATCTGTGACAAGTCACAACACTTGTGACCATTCCACAAGCGGGTTTTATCCGTAGCATACCAGGATAGAGTTTCCTCCTATATTCATTATACTATAGACCATTTTGGTTATCACTCAAGACATGATCCACTTGATGTTACCACATACATGATTGAGTCACATACAAATAACCAGGAATTTATGTTTTTGGTTTATGGTAAAATTTAAATGTGCAAAAGTTAAGTAGTGAAGTAAATATCATTTATATTATAGTGTTCGTACAAAGTTGTTTACAAACTATTGGACACGAGACTTTAGGGCACAAACCCCAACATCTTCCACTTGTGCTAAAGCGAAGTGGGAAGTATAAGTAAACAAGTAAAAATAATAAACTAGGGCATAAAAACCCAGTGCAACAAAATCTCCCACTTGCCCTAGTCAACCACAGGCGGTCCCGTAAACCCATCTATGAAGGTGACCTCAAAACATGGAGCCGTGAGGGCCTTCGTAAACGAATCAGCAATAACGTTTTTCTCCGAGGCAACCTTCGTGTCGATCACGTCACCTCGATCCACTATCATGCGGATTGACTTTAACATGGCAACAGGTAAGAAAGTCTCCTCATAGTTGACTCCCTCCACCTGGGTATAACCCTTTACCACAAATCGAGTCTTGAAGGTTTGCACCTTTCCATCAGCACTCCGTTTGCGCTTGTAGATCCATTTACAACCTATAGGTCTTACCCTATCAGGTTAATCTATAAGATCCTATATCGAGTTGAAGTACATCGACTCCATCTCGAGATTCATGGCTTTGACCCATTCATCCCGGTCAACATCCTTCATTGCCTTTTTATAAGACAATGGATCCTCAACATCGTCATCTATCACCATAGCTAGGATTTTCGTGAAACCCAGATAGCGATTAGGCGGGTTCGTAACCCTCCTACTACATCGAGGTTCCCTCAACTCTTGAGGTGGAACCGACCTACCAGATGAACTATCAATAATTCTGGTTGATGAAGCAGGTCCTTCAACAACTCTTGTTGAAGCTTCAGTAGTTTCTTTGAAAAGCTCACTTAACACGACTTTACTCGTAGACTGTGCTCCCTAATATGAACCTCCTCCAGGAAAGTAGTGTTCGTGGAAACAAACACCTTGTTTTCGGATGGATTATAAAAGTAACCTCCTTATGTACCTTTGGGGTAGCCTACAAAAAGGCACAACCTCGATCATGATTCCAACTTATTGGGATTTGTCTTAAGCACATGTGTTGGACAACCTATATGCGGAAGTGACGTAAACTAGCTTCACGCCTGTTCCACAACTCCAGAGGTGTTTTTGCACCTCTTAGAAGGAATACAGTTGAGAATGTATACCGCAGTCCCCACTACGAAACCCCAAAACGAGTCCAGTAAGGAAGTGTAACTCATCATCGAACCATGTCCAACAAGGTTATGGAAAAACTCGTTGGCGTCTAGACTGAGTTACAGCAGATTTAAACATCTCTATGTTATGGAGAGAACTTACGACTAAAGATCTTAGCACATACAAGTTATTTTCTAGTTTAGTTGTACAAATTTCAACACTATCCTTACGAATAAACGCTTTATTAATTTTTTTTTTAAAAAAAATAGTATACTTGTATTGTAACGTAGACTTTATAGAAATAAGGTTCCTGTATAGTTCAGGAACTACAAAGACATCATTTAATATAAGAAACCTATTATGTAAAGTAAACTTTATGTCTCTCACTGCCACAACTGAGATGATGTGCCCGGTACCTACTCGCAACGTCATCTTACCAGCCTCCAATTGTCGCCAGGATCTAATCCCCCTTCTTTTGCCTTGGCAGCCTTATTTTCCTCCAGATAATGAGTACAATTATTCTTCCAGTGTCCATCCTGGTTACAGTGGAAACATTTTCCTTTTCCAACTGGCTTATTCTGGGCGATAGGTGGCGGGTTAGTAGGTGCATTCCCTTTCCCTTTACCACCCTTCTTATTCTTCCCATTTTTCAGAGTTAGAAGTTGAAGGTGCAGACTATGTTCCTGAGGTTGAACCTCGATAAAACTTTTTAGAAGACGAGACAACATTTGCCTCACCTCCCTTTTTCTCCTTACTTTTCAGCAAGGATTTATAAGTCTGTAACTTTTGAAATAGAGTGGTAAAGGAGTAGTCCACTTTGTTAAGAATCGTATTGCCAACAAAGTGGATGAAGCTCTCCGGTAATGAATACAGGATAATGCTAACCTGACTGCCCTCATCGATTTTATACTCATTCATCTCCACCACGTTAAAGTGGACCATTATTTTCAGTACGTGTTCATAAACAGAGGTGCCTTCCTCCATTATGAAGCTGAAGATGCGTTTCAGAGCCTGATGTTTGAGCTGTCCTGATGGCTGTCCAAATATTCCCCTTAGGGACTCCATGATCTCACGTGCTAAGACCATGGACTCATGTTTCTTGGCCAACACGTCACTAAGATTGGCCAGAATATAATCTCGGGCCTTATCGTTTGCTCGTGTCCAATGCTCGTACGCCGCCCAAACATTTCGAGTAGCGTCCTGAGGTGGAATAGGAGGACATTCCTCCGTAAGGACAAACTTGAGATCCTCGATGATGAGTATCTTCGTGAGCATATGTTTCCAACTTGAATAGTTTTGGCCATTCAGTTTTCGGTGCTAAGCAAATTGATAGTGGCCGATGCCATTAAAAAACCGTTGCTGAAACGAATAACCTTTTATAAGACTTTGAAAAAACCACATTTTAACTAATCAATTAATTTTTTTTTTTAGCAAAACAGATTCCAAGTACCCTAAGTGAAAAGCCTTCTATTTTATAATGATGCCCCAGTGAGGCAGGACAAACGTCACCGGTGGGGTGATCGAATGGCCCTTCACTGGGATGAGACATTCTCAACCATTAGGCATAACCAACTCTTGGAACTAAATCTAATAGCCACCATTTGTTCGGTCCATAATAGTTAACCCTTAACAATCTTACGTAAGTGTAACCCCTCGTTTTCGGCCACAAAGTCTCGCCCTGATGCACTCACCGTAGGGAAAAGACAGATTAGAACAAGAGACTAAGTAACTTTATCCTCTTACAGGAGATCAAATAAAGAAACGTGCAAAACAACCATCCTATCGGGTGCCACGAGGCGATGCGTAAAAACTTTATTCAATCCAACGAGGGAGACCGAGGGATATGCTGTCGCACTTCCCGCTCCCACTTATTATGAACACTCTCTCCATCCACCTTGATTTTGACCTACCCAAACACCATCTGTTAGAGGGACACCAAAGGTGCCTCGAGGCCGAGGGTAGATCTCACGGTGTGGACTATGAGAGATAAACGTGAAAGGTGAAAATGAGGCATCAAATGCCCTAAGATCCTCCCACTGAATGTTCTACCTAGGGGTTTATTAACCTAGACAATCTGGCTACTGATTATGATCTAAGTCATTTATAAAGTTTGCTAAAAAAAACAACTTTTGTCTTTGAAAAAAAATCCAAGTAGTCACATCAAACTCTTTAATGGACCGTCCTTAGTTTGCATGCATCAAATCTATCAAAATTACCTTTCCAGGTAGGTTCCCAGGTAGGGGTGTTCCATTGCCGTCATCTTAAATACCCCAGCCTAGACAGGACTCGCCTTCGACAAAAGGTCTACTATAGATAGACTTGCTACATATTAATCTTTTACTAATTATTTTAGTTCTAATTTATTTTATAACCATTTATAAAATAAACAACTAAAACAATCATCCCACATAACGAAGTATTTATAACACTTATAAATTAACGTTAAAAAAATAAAACATACATAAATATAACCATTATATTATATGATGCATGAACATGCATTTACATAAATTAAAACACGCTTCTCTAAATTATAACACTTATAATAAAGAGAATATGCATGACCTAAGGTGGAATTTATCTACATGTGCATACCATATGACATATTAAAAAACATACATCGCATGTAATAAATAAAGGATTAATGGATCGGGATGAGCCTTTACAAAATCGGAATGAAATAACCCTATCTATTACATTTTTCATCGAGCAAACCGGTTCACAGGCGAACCGGGTCTTAAACTGCCAGGAGGACTCCACCGTGTATTAAATGTCCGAGGTAGACGATCGTTTAGCGCGCACTAGATGATAGGAGCATAATTAAAAAATCGCGTAGACGACGACGAGGCTATGAAGCCTGATCGTCTATACGATCGCGTAGCACGACAACAGGTAAACGATTTACCTTGCGTTACTAAGCGATCGTTTAGTCATTTACTAAGTGATAAAGCTTGCTGACCTAAACGAACGTCCAGTGCGCGCGCGCGTTAAATGATATGTGAGCATCTCTTCGTCTAACCGATGCGTGCAACCAAGTAAGCTAAGCGATCGTCCAAAACGATCGTGTAGGAAAAACTAAGCGATTGTCTATACGATCGTTTAGTAAATACCGGGAGCTAAATGATCGCTTAGGAAAAAGGTAAACGATCATTTAGATAATAGCGTGCGACGGTGTAATCAGTATGCGATCGCTTCTCTAAACCTGTCTCTTATACACATCTAGATGTGTATAAGAGACAGCACGAGCATCTCATCGTCTAACCGATGCGTGCAACCAAGTAAGCTAAGCGATCGTCCAAAACGATCGTGTAGGAAAAACTAAGCGATTGTCTATACGATCGTTTAGTAAATACCGGGAGTTAAATGATCGCTTAGGAAAAAGGTAAACGATCATTTAGGTAATAGCGCGCGACGGTGTAATCAGTATGCGATCGCTTAGCAATATCGTAAATACAAGCGATCGTGCAGTCCCTATCGTATAGGCACTGATTTTCTAAACGATGGTATTATCTTTTTCACAATACCCGCACCCACCAAGATCAACACACCGTTTGCTATTTATAATGCACTCATACGTTATTTTAAACAAAGAGGCACCTTCCCATTTCCTTTATAATCGTCCAATGAATGTGATCTTATCACATTCATAACTTATAAATTAATATCAAATATTAATTATAATATTTTTCCTCTACTAGATATAAATCATATTTATATCCAATTTCCACCAAATTAATGTATCTTATAAATAAAGTTAATTATATCATATTTAATTAACTCATTCAATTATATCATATATAACCGAACTCCCTCTTGTCATGTTACCTGTGGCCATCCCAGTGAAGTGAAGTCTTAGTCATGAATGGTGTTATGTAACGAGACGTTAACATTTCGTGGTCAGGTCTTATACAAACTCTTTATATAGGGCGCCCTCACTCGCATGTCCCCTACACGAATGATCAGGATCAGACCATCTGTGACAAGTCACAATACTTGTGACCATTCCACAAAGCGGGCCGCATCCATAGTGTTACCAGGATAAGGTTTCCCTTCTATATCCATATACTACAGACCATTTTAATTATCACTCAAGACATGATCCACTTATATGTCAACACATACATGCTTGAGTCACATACAGATAACTAGGGATTTTATGTTTATTGGTTTGTGGTAAAATCTAAATGTGCAAAGTCAAGTAGTAAAGTAAATATCATTTATATTATACATCACAAGTATTCGTATAAAGTTGTTTACAATCTACTGGACATAAGACTTTAGGACGCAAACCCCGACAGAAGCAAGATCGTTCCAAATTCATTGTGACAGAATTACAAGCATTCATAAACTTACAAACAAGTCATGCATTTCAGAACAAATTACGACATGCTTTAATAAATTAAATACAAAGGAACGAGAGACTTACCTTTGAAGAACTCTTCTTCTGTTTTTCTCTCGCTCTCGTGAAGAACTGGGACCAGCAACCTCTCGCTGTCGCTGCAATCATCTATCCAAATCTATCGTTGTCACTTAGCACACGAATAGTCTTCTCCACGATCAAGCAGCCTCTCGAACACCACCACTTAGTAACCTTGGTATTCTCATAGTGAAAGTCCAGGAGGTGTGGGCTCTGTTGGATTTGGTAGAGGGAATGAGGTGAAGGAACTCTTATACAAGAGTACCTCTGAGTTGAAGCGGATCGTTCCAAACTCATTGTGACAAAATTACCACATTTACAATCTAACAGAACAGATATGCATTATACTACAAATTATCGGCATGCTTTGAATAATAAATAACAAGAGAACGAAATACGTACTAGTTGAATAACATTTCTTCACCAAAAAATCGTTCTCTCCAAGGAATGCTCCTCTCGCTCTCGCAGGGAAAGTCCAATTATCCTATAATTGTCCAATTAAAATAATAAAGAATCATATTATATTCATTAACCTATGGTTTGATATCATATATAAACCATAGTGTTTTCTCCTCCACTAGATATAAATCATATTTATATCCATTTTCCTCCAAATAATGTATCTCATATATAAAGTCAATCATATCATATATAATTAACCAGTTCAATTATATCATATATAATCGAACTCCCTCTTATCAATTTGAACACTTCAAGCTGACCCAAAAACTGATTCTCAACTTGGATCCATTGAGCTACTAAGGGGACCTTATGAACCTATTGCTCGAAACTTGAACGGTACGCGAATAGCCGACTAACTTTTTAGCCACGAGATCCACCATCCGTTAACTGCTAGACATTCCACTAAAGACCGATAGTTGAACACTTATTACTATAGATATATTTCTGTGTTTATTGGATATAACCAATCAACAATACGATAACCCTTCACAGATGCTCGTAAGTACAGCTGGACCAATTTACCGTTTTGCCCCTGTAGGTACATCTAACTCCTTAAGTACCACTGATCGGTCTAATGAACAATACAACGTAGTTCTACTATGTGTGGACACCTCTGGGCCATGAGAAGATGTATGGTTCCATATCGTTCAAGCCCCGAGATCAGTCGTTAAGGGAGCAATCTATCTACTTACCCCTGCTTTGGGGAAGAAGTGAATTCCATCTTATGTAGCTGAGTTCTCAACTCTCAAATCAGACGAATCCCCAAAGTAGTAGGTTTAAGTTGGCGATCTGGCCACTCGCACCCATGCAAATCAAAGGATCGCCCTCAAAGGCAGGAGTTCCCAACTCATTTAGGATTAAGGTCATGTTACCTATGGTCATCTTAGTGAAGTGAAGTCTCTGTTATGAACGACATTATATAACAAGACTATAACACTTCGTGGTCCAATCTTATTCAAATTCCTTTGTATAGGACGCCCCTACTTGCATGTCCCCACATGAATGATCAGGATCAGCCAGTCACAACACTTGTAACTATTCTACAAAGCGGGTTGCATCCGTGTCGTTACTGGGATAAGTTTTCCCTCATATATCCATATACTACAGACCATTTTGGTTATCACTTAAGACATGATCCACTTGTATGTCTTGACATATATGCTTAAGTTACAAAAGATAACCATGGATTTTAGTTTATTGGTTTGTGGTAAAGCAAATAAAACATCTAACTGAGCATAATAAATGTGTCTACGTTGTCAAATGGATTTAAGATAAATGAGTATGATAAATGTGTTTATGTTAAAACTATGGATCAAGAATGTGTCATTGATTCCACTAAAAAGATGTTGAAATCCAACTTTGATATGAAAGACCTTGGTCTTGCTAATGTTATCCTTGGAGTTCGAATAATAAGAAATCCAAGTGGATACATACTTTCTCGATCTCACTATATAGAAAAAGTGGTGAGAAAATTTGATCATTTTGACTTAGGTGGAGTATCATGTAAATCTTCAAAACAACACATTTCATTATAACTCTTGATAAAGAGTTGTTTTTATGATTAAGCCACCGAAAAGGAAAATGCACCTTGTTGGTATAAGTAATAAAACTTTCAATTTTTTTAAGGCTTTCTTAACCATACTTTCATGTCCCCAAGATCCTTTTCATTCGGATGTGATACCGGTTCATTCATGTACCCCTCCTGAATTTGGGTCGTTACACAAATATATATAAATATATAACTTTTTCTTTTCCTAATTGAATCCCTTAAATTTTAAATCCAATTTCCAAAGTAAACCAATCTCCACAATAAAATGAATTACCAAAACGACCCAAAATATTCAAGATAAAACAATTAAAATCACCTAAAATTTTGGGATGTCACAAGACACGTGCCTCCTAGCCCCTTGATAAATTCACCCCTGCTTGTTGGACTAGTTGTTGAAATTTAACCTAATTGTTAAAGTGGGGAACAAAAGTAAAATTTTTATTTCATTTTGGTCAATTACTTTTTGTTATTTTATTATTATATTTAAATTTTGTTGAAGTTTAATCTTTCTTTTAAATATTTAATTTTAGTTTATTTGCTTCTAGTAAATCTCAAATTTACTCCTTCACAATTAGTTTTTATCTAAATAAGCTTATTTGCACGAGGTTTTAGAGAAACTTGTTTCACAAAATTTGAACTTTTGTATTCATATTAATTTCAATATAACCAGCATAATCTCTGTTGCATAACCCTTTGATGCTTTCAAAATAAACTTTAATCTTTAAGTTGGTTGATCATTTTGGATGATAGGCCTTTGAGTCTGTTGATCTTCTTGGATGATCGGTCTTTGGGCTTGATGATTTTCTTAGATGATCGACCCAACCTGAAGATAATCAGCCTTTGGGCTTGATGATCTTTTAGGATGATCGGTCTTTGGTTGACGATCTTCTTGGATGATCGATCTTTGGTTGACGATCTTCTTGGATGATCGGCTTTTGGGCTTGATGATCTTCTTGGATGATCGACCTTTGGGTTTGATGATCTTCTTGGATGATCAGTCTTTCGAAAAAACGTATTTGATATATGGAAGCAGAGCGTGTGGATGTTCCTGAAGTTTGAGTCTTGGAATAATGCTTGTATATCCGAAGGACTTCCCTCTAAGCTATTTGGAATTTAGAATTGTTGACCTCCTCAAATGAAGAGAACTCTATAAATAGAGTTTTCAAGTGGGCTTAGACTTGGGTGGTCCATGACCTGATCCTTGGGCTCGACTGAATAGATTTAGGCTTTATTTGACATTTGGGTCAAATTAAGCATATTTTTGGGCTCAATTGGACTTTAACCCAGGTAATAATATCAAATTTAAATCAATTTTATTCAATCCAAGGAAACGTGTGGCATCATCAGAATTCGCTAATTTATATTTTCAACTTCAAGTTGGGACACGTGTCAACTTCTAATTAATCTCAAATTCAATTATTTGGAATTTCGTCATCAATTTAGTAAATGACGTGGCAATTTGCGATTATTCCAAAATTTCTTATTCGACAAATACCCATTTTTCGAGATTTATGCACATATATTGGTAGATGAATCTTGAAAGATATAAAGTCAGAATCGAAATTCAAATATATTTGTTCTTGAATTTAACCTCAATTGATGCGTCAATCAAACTATGAATTTAGTATATAAGGTTAACTCGAACTTGAGATAAATTTTGAAATATAGCCAAATTTTAATTTGAGATTTTACCCAATTTGATTTGGATTAGGGATAAAGGCTAAACTTGATTTGAACTTGAGATAAAATTTGGAATATAACCATATTTTAATAAGAGATTAATTGATATTTTTTTATCCGCAATTTGTTTTGATTGAAGATAAAAACTCAAAATTGAATCATTTGAATTTGGAATAAAATTTGGAATATGACCAAATTTTAATTTGAGATGAATTTTAGACATTCTCGCAATTTGATTTAGAAATAAGGATAAAACTTAAATTTTGATGAATTTCATATAAAATTTGGAAAATGCCCAAATTTGAATGGTACATCAATTAGAGATTTTATCCTTAATTTAATTTGACTTGAGGATAAAAGTCTGAATTTGGATGATTTAGATTTGGGATATAATTTAGAATATGTCCAATTTTTAATTTGAAATTTTATCTGCAATTTAATCTCAAAGTTGAACAATTTGATTTTGAATAAAATTTGGAATATGGTCAAATTTTAATTTGACATTGAAAACAAAATCGTTGGATGATTTACTCAAATTTTTTTTTCAATTTTGAATTAAAGAAATGAGATAATCCCATTAATTGGTTTACCCATGGATTAGGGTTAGAGATGTCCACGAGGCAGGATGGATAGGGGATGTCATTCTCCGTCCCCATCCCTACTCCTCATTTCATTTCTCATCCCCACTCCTCAAATTGGTTTACCCATGGTAGGGGATCGAGCATGATTCCATAGGAATTCACGAGAATCGGGTTCATCGCATGAAATCTTTTCCCATTATTTTTTTTTAAAAAAGACCAATGAACTTAAATCCCTATTGTGACAAATTTTAATTAAATAATTAACTATATCACTAAATTGTTTGTTATGGTTAATTTTACATGACAATTTGAATTTAAAGATAAATTACTTGGCTTAAAAAAACTACTTCAAAGAAATAAATATGAACCAAATTATTCACTTACATCATCTAAATATAAATATTCAATTAAACATATTCATTATCTAAACCAATAAACAATCAAACTTAAAATTTAAATATAATATTTATCTAATAATAATAATATAATATTAAAATAATTGTACTAAATAAATAAATAGAAGTTAATCGAGGTAGACACGGAGAACGGACGAGGGTCGGGTGGGATCATTTTTTGTCCTAATCGATGGGGCGGGACCCGTCCACGAAGAAATTGGACATCTCTAGTTAGGGTTCCATAACTATTTCAAAATTATGGACAAACATGGGCTTGGCTTTTGATGCCAATAAGCCCACCATGCCATATTCCAAGCCCAAGGCTGCTTAGGGTTTCCTTTTTCACCTTCTTCAAATGCCACAATAATCATTAAAGCTGCGTCGAAGCCATCATTTCTCTTTGCCTCTCCTCGATTATCCTCTCTTGTGTTCTTAGTGAGTATTTTTTTTTCCCATTCACTCAACCCTCTGCTTTTCACATATATATGTATTCGTCTTTGTCGTGATTATTTGGATCTATCTCTGTTCATATTCTAGTTTTTGAAATTCTTTGTGCATTCAAGTTCCCTAACTTATCTTTTGACGGCGATGCATTCCCAGATTGGATCGTGAGGTAATTCTTCTAAGAAATCCCCCCATATCAGAATGTGGACCCTTGGATGCAAGTCTATGACATTTTCGAGACCTTTTTTTGCGCTCAACAACTTTAGTTCTGACAAGTATAGAAATAATCCTGTTTTTGTTTCAACAAACGAATCCATGAAAGACCTCTCATTTGAGTCCAAGGTACTTATTTTTTAATTTATTTATTTTTATATTAATTTTCCCTTCCAACAATTGTGTGGGATGGGGATGAAACTATATATTTAGGGATGTTCCTTAAAATCCATCAGACTGAACCGAACCGAAGACTCGATTTTTATAGAAGTGTTGAAGTGTTGGTTCGATTAAGTTTGAAATTATATGAAAACCAAATCGAACGGTTTATATTATATATATTATAAAACCGATCTGATCTGCTTATATTAGTTTTTTTTTTTTTCCTTATGATATTTAATTTTTTAATAGAAAATATGATTTAAAAACTTTAGGTAAGAGGGCTCGAAACATATTTTGATACTATTTTATTTAATAAAAAATAAGAGGGATACTTGCGCTCTTTTCAAACAAAGGAAAATGAGTCAATTCATTTACAAATATAGTAAAATGTATAAAAATCTATTTTCGTGTCTATCATCGATAGATATTGATATTTTATTATACTTAAAAATATTTTCACCAATTTTTCTAATTAAAACAATTATTCACATTTTTTTATATAAATAAAAAAACCATGATCTTTTTTCTATCTTGCAATAAATATAGTTTAATTTCATGAAATTATTTTTAAATAGAAGAATTTAAACATTTATATCTTTTTTTATTCATTTTCATTTATATTTGTTATCATAAAATCAAATTGAGAAGAAAACAAGCTATATATATGTATATATTAGGAAAGTACTTAAAAACACATGGGGTGCCTTGAATCCAGGTGTCCAGGAGGGGCCGAGGGCGTGAATGCCACTAGAGAAAAAGACATTTTTGAATAAAATTTTGAATGCACAGTTGTAAATAAGGAAATATCCCTTTGATAAAGATCTAGGAATTCATGGGTTCATTTCATGGTGGTCATCTACCTAGGATTTATATTCTACAAGTATCCTTGACACACAAATGTTGTAGGGTTAAGTGGGTTGTTTTTTGAGATTAGTCGAGGAACATGTAAGTTGGCCTGAACACTCATAGATATGTGTGTGTGTGCAAGCTTGTGGAAGCGTATATGTGTATGTATATATGTGTATATATATGTGTATATATATGTATTACCAATATAAAACACTTCTGAACCTCTGAAGTTGGGGGCTCCTTGGCCTACTGTAGCTCCGCCCCTGCTTCCTGTCATCATTAATTTGGAAAAATTGCTCTCTTCCATTCTCGATTTGTTATAAATTTTGATTTATGAATTTTGAGATGTAGTTCTAGTTACTTTGTTTTCCTTCAAAACTCAGGAATGGTTAGAACTTAGTACTGTAAGACAAACTTATTGTAGTAATGATATTAAATTTGATATTAAAACTTGTGTGGTTATGCAAGCCTGTTGCCATTGCACCTCGTGCTTTGTGCTAATGAAACACTGTTGTTATAAGGCACTAGATACATATGATAATAAGTTGTAGGTATCTTCTTTTAAAGAAATTTTTTTACCAGAGGAATCTATCTTGTTTATTTGGTAGGGTCCGTTATATGTCTGGAAAAAAAAATTGGGGAGAATATATCAATATCTCCTCAAGGTGTTCATCGTTGCCCGATAATATTTATTATTGTTATGCGAGCTACATCTGGACTCCACATTCTATAGAATCCAACTCAGTTGAATCGACTGTGTTGGTGTATTTTCGCATTTCTTTGCATTATGTATTCACAATGTATGTGCCTTTTGACTAGAAGGCTGCACTTTTGAACAGAAGGTTGCAGAAGTGCAGCTTATTCGCGATTAATATCGCACTGGATACATGGGGCTCATGCTAACAAACAGGGTTTCGATTCCATTCGATATGCAGGACATGAGCCATGAAGGTACAGATATTTTCAGATGGGGATGTTACCATGAATGTTGTACACTTTTGAATGCATGATTCATATTTTTTTAATTCACCGCGTGATGAATTTTACCAGACTCAATAAGGAATCTATCTTGTTCAATTGGTAGGGACCATAATATGTCTGGAAGATGAATTTGGAAGATTTGATCAAAATCTCTTAAAGGTGTTCATCGTTGCCCGATAATACTTGCTTATTATTATTTGAGCTACATCTGGACTCCACATTTTATACAAGTCCAACTCATTTGAGTTGATTTTATTGGTGTTTACCCATATTTCTTTGTGTGATGTACTCATGATGTGTTTGCTGGTCTGAATTTTCTGTTTTTAAAATAGACATTTTGGTGGTTCCAAGGCCCTCATATAAAGAACAAGGTTCTATTAGTTCAACTCAGTTTAATTGATTTTGTTAAGTGTTTTCCTAAGAAATATGGACGTGTCCATGTCTGACATGTGTTAGACACTCCGACACATGTTGGACACAATGTCTTGAACATGTATAGGACAACTAATATTGAACAATATGTTTCAGGTTGAGATGCTGTTAGATGACCTAAAATGGGATGACAAAGGTCTGGTAGTAGCTACAGCTCAAAATGTTGACACAGGAGCTATATTAATGCAAGGATTTGCAAATAAGGAGGCTGTTGTTAGAACTGCTACCCAACGTAAGGCTACTTTCTATAGCCGATCACGATCTCAACTGTGGACAAAGGGAGAGACCTCTAATAACTTCATAAACATTCACGACATATTCCTCGACTGTGATCGTGATTCTGTACGGCTCTAACCAACTATGACCTAAAGCACAAGTTTATTGTGCTCTACTGTGCATGGCTAACTTAGTTTTGATACTGATTGTTAGATAATTTATCTTGGGAAGCCTGATGGGCCTGCTTGTCATACTGGAGCTGAGACATGCTTTTATACATCACTATATGATTTGATAGATGATCCACAGGTCTGCTGCATATCAACTTATTTGTTTTTGGTTTATGAAGGGAAGAAGCATGCTGACTTATCTGTATGATAATTCTTCTAGAATGTAAAGCATAGGTTGGCCTTGCCCAGTTTGTACATATTAGAGCACACAATCTCCCAACGCAAAGCAGAATTAGCAGCTCAACAAACCGGCAAGCCCTCGTGGACGAAACGTCTATTGCTCGACCACAGATTGCTCTGTTCTAAAATTCGGTATTGTGTTTGAAATCAAACATTCACTTTCTGCTCCATGTAGTTCTAGTTTTTGACATGATCGGTGTTTGTTCCAATAATATTGACAGGGAAGAATCTGATGAAGTGTGTCGAACGATGGAAGAGGGCGAGGATAAGTATCGCACGGCCTCAGAAATGGCAGATTTGTGGTATCATGGCATGGTTTTGCTTGCAGCTCAAGAGGTAAACGTCGAGGATGTTTTTCAACTATTGCGCGAGAGGCTTTCTCAGTCAGGTATCGAGGAGAAGAAAAATCGGGCACCGAAAGTTGATCAATCAGCTATTACCGAGGATTAAGAATCCATTTGACATGTCGATTTATCTGTAAATAGAAGGATTCGTTCATCGCAATTAAATATCCATAGTTATCTCCGCTATCTTTACCGTAAATTATTAAAAAAAACCCATCTATTTCAGTTCAATATGAATTAAAATACTAATAAAAATATTCACAATTTAATTTAGGAGTAAAAATGATTTAATTGTTAATCTAAGCAATTTTTACAATTTTCTCACTTTTAGAAATAATCATCAATATTGATATTTTTATCGATATATTTGTTGTTATGTTCATAAAATAAAAATTCAAAATCTATGTCAACAACAATATTTTAATCTTTAGCTATTATTAGTATGTGAAGATTAAAACATCAATATCGATATTGATATTAAGATTTTAATTTTATAGATATATCAAATAATATATGTATATAGAGGGATATTTTTATTTAAATGGATGACTTTTTTTAAAAAATGTTTTACAAGCTTTTATTAGAGATATTGGAGATATAAATTGATGTTTAGTAGATATATTGAGATGTGGGGTATTTATTTTACTTAGGGGGTGTTTGGCTCACCAATCTGAGTTGGGTTGGTATAATATATTCACTTATTGTTTGGCCCACCAACTTTAAATGTTGGTAGAGTTGAGTTGGTATACCCAACTCTCCCCTCTGGCGATGAATTTTGACAACCAATTTTGGCCTCCAACAAGGTGATCCAACTCTGACGACCACATTCGCGTTACCAACTCCGACGATCACCTTTGACAACCATCTTTGATGACAAACTTTCACTCCGATAGTCATCTTTGACTACAATTTTCAACAAAAATCATCTTCGATGATTAACTTTGATAACTATTTTCGCCCGACCAACTCTGGTTTTCGAAAACTACCTCTAATGACAAACATGTTGTAAACATATTGTAGGGTCGTTGATTATATAAAAATATTATTTTGTCTACATTAAGTGCAATATTTATACGTAAAAATTTGTAAAAAATATTTTTATTAAATTGAATTCACATATCAAATGAGTGTTAAGAATATTTAGACGAAACGTATGTAACATATAACAAAAAAAATCATAAAATGAAAAGAAAATTTCTGGAACATTTTCGAGCAAAAATCTCAGATTATCCTCCAAATTTGGAGGAAATGAAAGTGAAATTGTTAAAGAAATGTGGTGACATCATTCTAGTAGCTGTTACGATGACGGGGGATTTAATTAAAAAAAATTCATGACATAGTAAAAATATAGAGTAGAAGAAGAAAAAGAACAAGTCGTGTTGCAACCAGACGACTCCATCTCTCTCTTGTATTATGTTCTGAATCCTTAGAATCGGTGTCTGATGGTCTTCATCTCCACTGGAATCTTAACTTGGCGTCTTGGCTTCCTTCTTCGATACGTCTTGCAAGTGTAGGGTAACCCTGGGCTGGATCTACTTTATCAACAGTATGCTTGCCGCCTAACACGACTACTTCAACTACATCGTGTCTGTCAAGTACTGGATATCCCTGTAATTCTACCTATTACACTAGATGCTCAATCAAATTGGTTTGCAGGATTCTTTGATGCTGATGGTACCATTGGTTTCGCTATGAAGAATCGACTACCTCAACTAAGTATTCGAGTAACTAATATACTTCTACAAGATGTAGTCTTATAAGGTAGTATTTGGAGGGAAGATGATAATGAAATTTATGGCTAAAAAATAGCTAGAATCAAAAGTTTTGATTCAACTTTGGTTTCTCATTTTATTTATATTTCTATAAAATTAATTGTTGTTCATTGCCCAAAAAAGAAAGAAACAAAGAAATAATTAAAAAATTAAAAAATTAAAAAATTAAAAAAATAAATTACAATCTATATTTTATTCAAACAAAGATGGATAAAATTATTGAATAAAAAAGTTTCAAAATAAAAATAGTAATCACAAAAGCATATTATTAAATAAAAAAGTTTTAAAAAATTACATTACACCTCAAATATAGACATATAAATTTCAGACATCATATTTCAACTCTGCGCTCCAAACACTCCCTTGGATGTTTACCGTCATGGTAATGTAATATGGTGAACACTGAATAGAATCACAAGTCATTTATTGTGGTTTTCTCCTCATTGGTTTCGAGTTGTTGGGAAAGCTCTTATAAGAGTTTGGTAGATGGAGTGTGAGTTTTATATCCCCAATGTTTATTTGGAAATTCTCTTATAAGAGAATCTGCTCTGTTCTTTTTTCAAGTTTTTTTAATTTGATTTTCAAAAATAAAAAAATAAGAAATATTGTTTACACAAAATACTCTATTTTTAGTGTTTATTAGTATTTTTCTTTTTTGTTATTTCTATAAATAGTTTGATATTATTTCTATCCATCGAACTTTTGTTTTTCCATGTATAAAATTTTAGGATGGAGATTTGAATCTGATTTTTTTGGGTACAATTTGTGATATGTTTATGTTGGCAATCGAGAATTTACTATGCTTATTATTCAACAAATAAATCTTAATTTATATTTTGCTAATTGAGCTTTTGGACCAACTCAGATCTATTTTTCACATTTTCGGTAGAAGACAAATTTAAAGTCGCACCTAATAGGTTAGATGCTGAGGATATGAAATGAATTTGAGTTACCATTTATTTATAAAGAATAAGTATCTGCGACAAATATTATATTATATATATATATATATATATATATATATATATATATTATATATATATATTTTATTTATTTATTTATGTGAATTTTTAGGAGTAAATATACGAAAGGTAAAAGGGTTGAAATAAAGTATTTGAGAGTTAAGGGATGAACTTGATTTTATGTTTTTCAGAATGTAAATTTGGATATATGCACAACTGGAAATGTTGTTTTCTCTCCAAAAAGCTGTATAATTTGAATCGAAAAATCTGAAAATAATTTTAAAGAATATCATTTGAATTCAGGTTAAAATAATAAACTAAGCTTCAATTTGGTAATCATTTCATTATTTGTTTTTTATTTTTTTAAAAAATTATTTATTTATAATTTGAATTCAGAGTTGGCTTTTGTACCTCTATTTATAATTTTGTTTTCGAAAATTATCCTTGTTTCCTTATAATTTATTTATTTTAATAATTTTCTCAATTTTTTTTTCATAACTGATTCTAAACCAAAATCAAACACACTTCATTTGTCATAATTCAGTATGAATTTTGAAAATGTTTAAATAATAAATAACTAAATAAAGATTTATAAGTGTAAATAATATTTAAAAATTTAATATTAAAAAACATATATGGATATCAAATAAAGTTCTAGATGTTAAAAATGTCCAGAGGTAAGATGAAATAACTAATCTAACTTAACATTAAATTATATCTTATTCATAAAAAGTTTAAATATCTATTTCTTTCTTTTTGAAGTGGTATTTTTTACCATATGTAAAATGAAAGAATTAAATCTCCGACATTTGACTTCGACGGTAGAAATTTTATGTCTTATACTCATTTTGATTCTCTCTAACCGCAGTTTGTAGCACATATTTTGGATTAAATATGTACATATAGTTTATATCTACATTTGATTCTTCGTACTTTCATTGAATTAATGATTCAGTCAAACATTCACATGTTATATAGTTTTTATTTTTTGTTTTATTATATATACATATAGTTTCCATTTTTTGTTAGTTTGTATGTGTGAGAGCCATGTAACTATCCTATCTAATGCATGTTACATCGTAATCAAATTTTCATGGTAAAAATTAAATTGTTATACTTGAGGGTAATTATATTGGGTAGAATTTTAGAGACAATAATTGAATGTATAACAATTTTAAAAAAAATTGTAAATATAGTCAAATCTATTAGTGGTAGACTATATCACTGATAGACTCTTATTAGTGATATGGTACTATCACTAATATATTTTGAAAGCAAAATCTAAATTTTGTTACATCTACAAATTCTTTTGCATTGTACTATATCTGCAAATATTTTAGGCCTAATTTCTATATTTGCAACTACCCTTAATTATTTTTGAAGATTCATCTTTGAGTTTGTATCTGTTTCAAATGGATTGTATAATTTTGCTGGTCAACAAAGCCCCACCAAGATTTGAAAGATTGATGTCGATGGAGATATGAGTTCCCGATTTTATAGAAATATCGACAAAATTTCGGGAAACTTTATAGAAATTGATATAAATTATTATAATTGATTAATAGACTTTGATTGTGGTTAAATTAGAATATAATTGACCAATTTTAACTATCATTTCAAAAAAGTAAGACAACATTTAGATGTGTATATATATTGATGCGAGGGAAAATTTAAAAAAGAAGTAAAAGAACAATTACAAAATAATATAAAATATTGGTGATTAATTACAAAATTAAAGGACATAAAATATTTGCATACAAAATAATTGTAAATTGTTTCTTATAAAACGAAGTGGATAAAAAAAATCATAACATTGAAATTACATAACATAATAAGGATATAAAAGTCATAGCATTAAACATAAAAAGAGATACAACGAGCACATTATTAAACACAGCACAACATAATAGAAAAGAAAGTAGAAAAAGGAAACTCCAAAAGTAGATAGAGCTTAGGAGAAAATGAGAGGAATACCAGAGAACTTGAGCTTCGAGAGTGGTGTAGAAAGAGTGATTTGGTAGAGGTATTTATATGATAAATTGTGGGGTTTTATTTTATTTTTCAAAGTTTTTTCTTGGACACGAAAACTTTCGAAAGTAAGGAAAGCACATTCATTCAAGTTTGAAATGAAATGATGTGAAAAATAAGTGAAAAAAATAAATAAAGTTAAAAATAAATATATGTTATTTTTCTTTATTTTCATTTCTTGGAAATGAAAGCCTTAGATGGTAAAAGAAACAAAAACTTATATGAATTCAATTTTGAGGGGAAATGATATGAAAATTCAATCGAAAAGGTTTGAATGAAGTTAAAAAAATAAATATATACTATTTTTCTCAATTTTTATTTCTTGAAAATGAAAAATTTTGATGGTAAAAGAAACAAAACTCACATCAATTCAATTTTGAGGTGAAGTGATATAAAAATTCAATGAAAAAAAATGAATAAAGTTAAAAATAAATTTGTGGTTTCTTAAAAATAAAAATTTTTATGGTAAAAGAGAAAAAATTCAATTGGGTTACCATATCTAATTGCTAAAAAAAAACTCAAAATGTCGATGAAAATTTCGAGAAATTGGGGACAAATAAAAATCCCCTACCGAAATTTCAAGTATATCAAAATCTCGAAATTTTAATCGAAATTTCAAGATTTTGATAGACAATGAAACCAACATCTTTATCCATAAATCATTTTTTTTTTAAAAAAAAAAAGACAAAAAAAGTTTTCACCATCTTGATTACGATAAAATGCTATTGGCAGCTTTGTTTTGTGTTTGTTGAATATTTTTCTTGATGAAAAGAAGATTCAAAAGGCTATTTGGGTTTGAACCATGTAAAATTAATGCCAAAACTAAGCACAAGATAGTCAATAACATATGGGAACAAGAAATTCAACTTAAAAAAAGAGTAAAGAAATGAAAGAAAAAGGTCAACAAGTTTTAAAAAAAATTAATTTGATCCCCATTGAATAATGGACCAATGGACCATGGCTTTACCCTTTTCATCCTTTACATCAACTCCTTAAGCCTTCTTTCCTATGATAAATAAAGAAAGATAGGACCACACATTCTCATGGCTTCCCCACCCCTATTCTAATCTATGTGTTTTTAGGTTTTTTGTTGCTACACAATTTTGTTTGTTGTGTTGTAGAAAGTTTTAGCATTTATTAGATAACCTAAATTATTTTAATTATTTGATTGGAGTTTCTTTCTTGCAAATAGCAAAGTAGTTATGTTATGTGAAGATAGTTAGATCGATAATGATCATTGATTGGTTTAGAAAAATCATCTTGAATTCGCATATTTACATATATTTTTTTTAAATCTTGTTGTCTTTATTTAAAAAATTATATAAGAAAAAGACAACCAAATACTCTCATCTTTCATTTGTCTTAATTTGAAAAGGAAAATATTTGGGTGCATCCCGAACTACACCTATCTTTGTACAGTCCACTCAAGCGTTCAATCATAAATTATTTGTAGAGTTTTTTCTTTTAAAAAAATATTTTTTAAAATGTTTTTAACCTTGTCATTAAGAGAAGTGCATAGATCAAATAGGTGTAGACTATTACTTATTTGAAAATCAAGATAGAATTGACCATTTCTATGTCTCCTTCTAATGCAAAATCCCTTATGTCACATGCCTATCTTGGTGTCTTCTCAATAATAATAATAATAAATAAATAAATAAATAAAACTCATGGTGGTAGTTTCATCTTTCTTTGATTTATACATCTTTACTAAAATATATACATCTATTGGTTTGTTTATATTTTATATATCAATTGTATTAATATTCATTTGATATCTATATATCAAATATCGAATACTTGTAAAAGTGAGTATAGATCGATTAGCATAAAGTATATGCTATCAATTTCAAAATTAGATGATCAATTTTTCATCTCACATATGGTCAAAGAAATAAAAAATAAAAAAATAACTATATATTTATATACCTAATGAAACTTAATTTAACATATACAATTAATCCAAAAAGTGTTATTTTGGGACATATTTGGCTGCAAATATGCATAATGTCGACTTCAACAATCGTGTAAAAGTGTGAATCCGAACTTTTGATCATGTAATTGATGATATAATTCTATTTTAGAACATGTTTGGCTCAAAAAATTCTTATATTCATTGTAAGTCCACGACTATCAACACATTTAATTCCATAATTTGTCAACGTCTTACATTGTGGACTCCAGAACTAAACAGTAAATCGTTAATTTAGTCCCTGTATTTTTAATAGATTTTATAATTAATAATTTATAATTAATTTTTATTGAAATTGATTAAATGATATTAAGAATTTTTATAGAAGAGAAGATGCTATGCACATAATTTTTTTTTTTTTAGAAGAAATCAATCCTAAATTAATCAAGGGAGAGAATGTATGGTAAAAAAATTTTAAAATATATTCTCGAACTCCTATCACCGCAATTGTTGTATTGAAAAAATAAAAGTAAAAGAAATACATTTAAGTTAATTAATAAAATGAAATATTATTTATAATAAGTTGACTTGCAGATATAGCATCACATTAATATAAATTACAGGAATGTGTAGAATTAATTACTTTAAAATTAGCCATTGGGACATTATTGAAGGCATAATTGAACTCCGAACAAAAAAAGACATAATTCTGTTAATATTTATGTGAATAGATTCCAATCAATACAATTAGCAAAATAAGAGTTATGACTGTTACATTTTATATATCTTTTCACCCTAAATTATATAAGAAATTTTAATGGAATCATTTCAAATATATTTCTTTACTTCCTTCTCAAATCTTCCAAAATTATTATATCATTAGGGTTAAATTTGAGTGTTTCCAACTCATTTATAATCATCATAAATATAGTTCAATTAATTAAGACATGACGATATAGATATAGTTCAATGGACATAAAATTTGTACTATTGACTTCGACATCAAGATCAGAAGCTCAATTCTCCCACACTCCGTATTGTAAAATAAATACAATAATCAAAACATTATTAATCAAAAGGTTAGATGTTTCAATCTCTACCCTGGCATCATTACATTATTAAAAGAAAAAAGAAAAAGAAAAGAGAAATTCATCATTCTTTGTCATGCAATATTTATTTAGTTAAATTATAAATTTAATTCATAAAATTTAGATTGGAGTTTCAACTTAGTTTTCATATTTTTGTCAAATCTCACAAATCATCCTTATCCGATACCAATATATTTTCAAATATAACATAAAGTTCGCAAAAATGTCATACTTTAAATCAAAGTCAATCTCATATGCAAGGTAACACCCACTAAAAAAGTCAAAACTTATGATATAATTTAAAAAGAAAATGTCGGATATACGTAATAAATCTAAACTATGGAGTGAAATTTCTCATTGATATTTTCTATTAAGCTAATTGTGTTACTTGACAATATTAGGATAAGGACGCAGTAAATAAAGAAGGTTAAATCGGGTTTAAGTTGCTAAACTTTTTAAACAATCTGAACATAGTTCAATTAAAGACACGGTATCTTCAATAAAAATATCTAAAATTTAAAATTAAGGAACAAATTAAAACTATTCCTATATCATAAAGACAACATTTAAATTATTTTAAAGATATAAGGACCAAACTTATGTTTAATTTTGTTTTAAATAGAAATGAATGAAATTCAAGAAAGATGGTTAAAAATGAAGAAGGTGAAGGTGGTCTCTCTCCATCCATTTCATTTATTGGAGTGTGCCAGCAATAACCACTGCCTATTGGGGTCCTTAGCTTTGCATTATTCTCATTGTAATCATTGTTCATACAAATTTTGGTTTTTCAAACAGATAAAATTAACTTCTACACTTCTAAAAAAATTTAAAAAATGAAAAATGGAAAATGAAATTAATTTGTACAATAAAAACATAAATTATAAAAGAAAAAAAATTTTATTTTCAACTTAAACCTTTTGATTGTGCCAATTTCGACTCTATATTTTTAATTTAAATTAGATCATAAACTTAAATAAGCATCATAACTTTTACTTTCGACGAAGTTTTCATTAATTTGCCACTAATTTTAATCGAAAACATGGAAAATCTTCACAAATACATCCATTTCAATAAAACAAAATTTGCACAAAAAACAAATTAGTTTTACCAATACATATATTAACTATTGAATAACTTTGCCAAATTCATACATTAAAAAAAAAAAAAAATTCTAATACCTATTTTCTCTCCAGTTTTATCAATTTTATACTGTACATATGTTTTTTTGGAGACATATTGCACATATGTTGAATATATATATATATATAATATTTTTCTAAACAATCTACTAGAGAGTTAAAGTTTATTTATTTATTTTTTTAAAGAAAAAATTTGATCTTTTATCATATTAATGTAAATTGGGATGCAATTTGATAAAATAGTTTAAAGTTAAAATTGATAGATAAAGTTTAGGGAAAATATCAATTTATATCCCTGAACTTTTGGGGTTGTATCAATTTAAACCCTAAACTAATAATTATATCAATTTAAATCTCAAACTTTCATAAATGTATCGATTTAAATCCCAAACTAATAATTGTATTAATTTTAACTCTAAACTTTCATGAGTTTATCAATTTAAACCTTAAAGTTTCACAAGTGTATCAATTAAACCTTCCATTATGTTTTATTTAGATGTACTAAAGAAAGTTTAAGGTTTAAATTGATATACTTATAAAAGTTCATGTTTTAAATTGATACAATTATTAGTTTGGGATCTAAATTGTACTACCTAAAGTTCAGAATTTAAATTAATACAACTATTAGTTTAAATTTTAAATTGATACAACCTCCAAAATTCAAGAATATAAATTAAAATTTGTTCTAAAGTTTAAAACTCAGACAATTTTTTCTTTTAAAAATTAATTATATCTGAAGGGTTATAATAATTATAATCTCTGAAAAATAATGATGTGACTTTTGTCTTAATTATAAAATTTGATTTGAAAGCTTAGTGTCTTTTGATTTAAGAGTTTGAGTCTCAATCAATTTCTTGGGTAGCTTCAACAACATTTTATTTGTTCATCATTAATGGGATCTTCTAATTCTTAGAATATTAGATAATTTACCCTTCAAAAAATTCCCTCTTTCTATGTTTTTAAAATTTATTTAACATAATTCCGACTTAATTTGAGATTGATATAGTTCTTAAAATAATTTATAGTAAAAGTACTTTTAAAATTAGATACTATAATAATAATAATAATAATAATAATAGTAATAAAAATAAAATATTTGGATATTTTTAAAATTTTATCTATGTTTTTACTGTTGTACTTAACTGTCTAATCACAAGTTATTGTGTGGAAAAAAAAATCTCAACAACTATGTTTAATAGATTCTAAAAAATATATATTTTCAAGGGTTGTTTCCAAATATAGGAAAATAAACTAAAATATTTATAAATATAACAAAATTTCACAATCGCAATAAATGTGTCATCATGACACGATAGACACAGATAGTAATCTATCATAAATAAACAGTGATATTTTGCTATTATTTGTAAATATTTTCAACAATTTTATCATTCAAAATAATTTTCTTTTTTTAAATTAATTTATAATAAGTTTCACAAAACACTAAAAATAAGTTATAATTTTAATTTGAATAAAATAAAATCCCAAATGCTGTTAAAATACAAGTAACTTGTCCAAAAAGGGACATCATCTTCAAAAGTTCTTACTTTTGAAATTCCTACCTAACCTTGATTTTGCTTCCTTGTTTAGGAATTAATCTCAATTTTAGTAACATATAATTTTATTTTATATAATAATAATAATAATAGAAAGAAGGAGATTAAAATATCATTTGATCGAGTTTATTTAATTTTAATTTAAAATGTCTAATCTTAAATATAGACTCTCAAAAATAATTTTATCGAAATTGACTAAATAATAACAATAATTTTCATACTATAAAATATAGTATATGAATATATTTTTAGAATTATAGTGAGAGTAGTAATAAATAACAAAAGTTTTTTTTTTTCAAATATCAACCATAAACAAAATAAAATTTAAGATTTTTAGAAAATACGGAAACTAAAATTAGAAATTTATAAGTAGATGAATTAAAATTAAAAAAAAAGAAGTATATTAACCATAAGTGGTATTTTGACCAAATAATAATAATTATAAAAGAAGTTATTAGTTTTGAAATCATTAGGTGACAATAGTAAAGGGGTTGATTTCATTTGTTTTTCTGAAAGAAAAGAATGTAAGTTCATGAAATGTCTTTCTCATGTTTCTAATATGGAGTTTCTTTTGTTCATGTGTCTCAATCTTGAAAAGATTTTGATTGCACATGATTATACTTATATTTCAACCCAAATTTTCAAATTTTAATAAATTAAAACTACAAAAAATTTCTCTCTCTAAATAATTATTATTAGCTACAATGTCAAATGTCCCAAAGCTCACAAAGGTTTTATTATTATTATTTTTTAAATATTATATATGTTGGTTCTATATTGTTCCATGTTCTTTATACTTTCATTTTTTTATTATTTCCTATACTTTTAAAAATTTCATTTAAGAATGGACCATTTTTGTTCTTGTTTGAAAAACTCCAATACAAATTTTATACGCAACAAAATCCCTTTCATACAAACCCATCATATGATTTTATATATATATATATATATATATGTGAACAACATGTGACGTTGGGACTATAATCTCTAACCTTTTGATAAAAAAAGATGTATCTAAAATTCAGTTGAGTCATGCTCGAGTTGATAAAAGAAATGGTATTGAAAATATCTAACTATGAACTAAAATATTAAGGACCGTTTGGATTGACTTGAGAAAAAAATTATTTTTCCAAAAAACACATTTTTTTTTTTTTTAAAAAAGAACTATTTAAGATACATTTCAAAAACTATTTTGAATGGTTATTCAACACTTCATTGTTTTTTTCCAAAATGACTTATTTTCTAAACTAAACACTTGAAAATGTATTCCAAACCCTCTAAATGTGTTAGATAAACTCGACAATAAATGTTTGATTTGCTCATTATTAATTGTAATGGTGAATTAAAAATTCAATTACGAGAGTGCAACTATAACAATAATATGACAAAAAAAAAGTTTTAAACGTGCTCAAGTTTTCAAACCTATTCCACAATGCTACATCTATAAAATAAGATTGATCAATCAAAGGTGAGTATAAGTTATAATTAAAGCGAGTTGTGCATAAAAGAACACCATTGTCTTAAATAATGCCACATTAGTTGATTAAATTTTCATTCGGTTGTTGAACCTTTCAAACACAAGTAAGTTTCCTTTGTGTTCTTTGTTTCACTGTCTCTTGTACTCGTTTGAACGGTGACTATATGTTTTTTTCTCAAATCTCGAAAAATTATTATAAATAGAAGAAATAGCACTAGAATTACGTATTTTTGTTAATTACACAAAAAATTATGTCTAAAAAAATTACACCAAGAACATTGATAGATCAATTGATAATAAATGAGATTTTTGGCTCTAAAACAATCTCTCTTTACAATTAATGGTCAAGCACATATGGAAAGAAATGAGATTGATGTAAGAAGAAAAGTTAGATTCAATTAAACCAAAAATCTCTTTCAAATTTAAAATTAAGAATAAATTCCAAATTACTTATGCAAGAAAATTGCAAAACTTCAAAACAAAAAATCAAAACAATATGATTAAAAGAAGATGAATAAAGGAAAGTTAAAAGATTTGATGAAAATATGAGTAATTAAATTCCTTTCCAATAAAAGAAAAAAGAAAACAAAACAATAAGATTAAATTGATCATCATTTTCAAAATAAATGTTAAAGTGAACGTCGAAAAGTAGGCATTTTAAAATCAATTAAGGACTAGTTGAAAAACCATTTTGTTTTTGGTAATTTTTAGTTTCTAAAAATCATGCCAATTTTCTCTTTATGGTTTACATCTTTCTTAGATAATATAATTGAATTCTTAGTCAAATTCTAAAAATAAAAATAACCTTTTAGAAACTAATTTGTTTTAATTTTCAAAATTCTGCTTTATTTTTTAAAATATTGATAAAAAGTAGACAACAAATCAAAAAATTTAGAGATGAGAGGAGATTTAATTTAAAATAATAATAATAAGAAGAAGAATAAGAAAACTAAATGATTACCAAATGAGACGTCTTTGAACTTTTATCTTCGTATGCGATATATGTCCCTATACTTCAAATAAAATTTAATAATCCTAAAACTTTTAATTTTGTGTATGTGATAGATCCTTATACAATAAGCATAACATAAAAATAATAAATTCATTAGATACAAACTTCATTTTCTATGTCTGAATGGAACATTAAATTTTCAATTTATAGGATATAAATTTAAGAGATGTTGAATAAATCATTACTTAATATATATAAAATTGAAAGTTTAGAGGTTTATCATATAAATAAATGAAAACTTTGAAACTTGTCACACATATTAGAGTTAAAAGAACTTATAAGATACAGATTGAAAATTGAGAGATCTTTTAGACACTTTCTAAAGTTCAAGAACTCAAAAAGTCTAGAGTTTTGGATTTAGTACAAAATAATCTTAAACTTTAGGTTAAGTTTAAGTTATGCCCTTAGTTTTCAAAAGTTTTTTTTTTCTTTTTTTCTTTTTAATAAATAAGATGGAAATTATAAAATAATTATTATATAAAAATTGGAAGAGCCTACAATATAATCATTTACAACATCAATCACGTAAACAATATAATTGATGAGTTAAAATTAACTACACAAATAATTTTAACTAAATATTTCGAGATAAAATAAAAGTAAAACAACTATAATTAATCTTCTATGTAATTGTAAGTAATATCATATATCTCTTCAAAGTTTTATACATCCACTTCCATTTCTATCCTTTATTTTAATATAAAAAAGAAAAAAAAACTTTTGGAACATTAACATTCAATAATATTATTTCAATAAAAATTCTTGAGAGGAAAAATAATACTTTTTGATGTTTAGAAATATTAAACTTTTATGAGGCGAGCAATCGAACTTCAGATCTTAAAGTTGGTAACACTATTAATTGACGTATACCAACATAATTGAAATTTATACAAAACTTTCAAAAACATTTCGAATAATTTTAAACGAATGTCAAAGTAAACATAATTCAACCACCATTTGCTCGAAATCAGAGGATGAATTTCTATCCGAAAATGGGCGTACTAAAAAAATGTTAAAAAAGAAAACTTGTTTTGTGTTCACATACCTTTCTCTTTCTGTTTTCATCTCTCACTCTGCAACAAAATTTGGACAGTTGTGGTGTCATTATCCACTCATCCTCGTAATATAAATCGCCTTTTCTGAAGAGTTAAATACAAGAATCCAAAGAACAACAGTCTGATATTCACAAATTTCTTTAATTTCCACAAAATAAAAATAAAATAATAATAATAAAACCAAGCATTTGGATGTTTTAATGTGCTGCATATTCTCTTCATTGTTTCTCTCTCTTTTGTTTATTCCCATATAAATTTCCCCTGTTTTTTTTCTCTGAACCCTAATTTTTTCTTTTTCTTTGTTTCCATTTTTTTTTTTTTAATAAAAAAACGTCAGTTGGAAGAAGCAATGTCAACATAGCTGGCTGGTGGGGATCGCAAACCCCACAATGCCACTGCTTCGAATCTCCTTTTTTATTTTTTTTTTCTTCTTCTCTCTCCTCTGTTTTTTTTTTTTTTTTATGTTCTTGTTTAATTATAAAAATTCTTATGAAAGAGGGCAAGCTGGAAAATGGGTAATGATTTGAGTGATTTGATTATTCTTCTCTTTTGCTTTTTAATTTTATGGTTCTTTCTTGGGGTTTCTGGGGTTGAATTTGTTTGCTGTTTTTGAAGCTCTGTAATTTGAACACAGCCAAGATGCTCTGTACAGGACACAGCAAAATGAACCCACCTATTCCTTTCAACTTGCAGTACCAGACAACAATATTTTGCTGCTTTACAGCCCACACATTTACACACATATATATATCAAATTTTAATTCCTTGAGTTTAATTTCATTTCCCCTTTTTGTTTCTCTCTCTCTCTCTCTCTCTCTCTCTCTCTCTCTATACGTTAACACTTTTTCTTTTTTGGTTGTTATTGATCATTGATGGTTTTTCTTCCTTCAATTTGAGTTTTGGCCACATGGGTTTTGTTCCTTTTATTGTTTCGTGAAAAGGGTAGGAGGGTTTTCGATCTTCTTTTTTCATTGGTGTTGAATTTTTTGAATTGGGGTTTTGGGGTTTTGAGTTTGAGTCTAGTTGAGTAAATTCAATTCCGTCTCTCTCTCTCTCTCTCTCTCTCTCTGTCTAGCTACATTATTACTCTTTTGTTGTTATTGATATTAAACCCCTTTCTTACTTCAATTCGAGTTTTCTCCACATGGGTTTTGTTAATCTGATTGTTTTGTTAAAAGGGTAAGCGGGTTTTTAATCTGATTTTGTTTTTTGGTGGTGTTGAATCATTTTGAATCGAGTTTCTTTGTGGGTTTTATATTGATTTTTCTTTTGAGGGTTCAGATGGTTTTGAAATTGGGTTGGTTTGGTGGAGGGGAATACGAAGCAATAAAACTCTGAGAAGTTGTTGTCGGCGCGAGGTCACTTTCTGTCGGCATTGTCTGTATCCAATGATGCATTTCGTATTAATTTAACCAAAAAGTACTCTCCCACTGTTTCTTTCTGCTGCTGTTTAGCCGATTTCGTCTTCTTCTTCTTCTTTATACGGTTTCAGCTTCAGCATTTGCAGGAAGTGATGATCGGATTCCATTTTTGTGATTTTTGAGTTCTTTGATTATAATAATAATACACCCCATTTTTGTTAAGAAGATTCTTCATTTGTTTTTGGAATGTGGATTGAGTTTCATCTGCTTTACTCATCTACTGGAAGGAGAAGAGTTCTGCAATTGTTGATTGTCAAATGACTCCACGCCTTCAAAAGATCTGCATCATCCTCCATACTTTCTTCACGATTTCAGGTTTGAAGTTCATGATGATGTGTATTTGTCTTCAATTTGTTCTTCCTCTTCTTACTGAATTTAGATGATCATTAGATAGAAATTTAGAAAGAAAAAGATGAAGATCTATAGATTGAACTTCATTATTGTAGTTGACTGTAAGAATTGATATCATATCAAACACTTTAGGGTAGGTGCCACGCACTGAGAGTTGGTTTGTGATATGAAAATTTGTGTATGAAGGGATGGAATTCTCAATTGTTTAACTTGTTTTATAAATTGTTTTGGAGAAGAAGTAATACCAAACACATTGTTTTTGAGTAACATGGAAATGAAAACGAATCACGAACCAATTTGGGCCTTTTAACTCGTGGCTGATTGTTCAATATTGGTCCCATGATTGTACCTAATATGAGTGTTGTAATTTTGTTTTCAGATTCAATGTATAATAGTGTGTATAGTAGTTGTTATACTGTAAAAAAGCATCAACGGTGAAGGGAAGAACCCACATGAGATGTCAAAGGTCCTTGCAGCAATATTAGGAGGTTCTGCAGGAGCCGTGGCATTGGTGGGATTGATTATCATACTTTTAAGATTCTTAGCACGCTCGAGAAACGCTGCAAGAACTTCCGAGACTGGCTCTTCTGATCCTTCTGTTCAAGGTATTGTTTTCATCATCGTTGCCAGAGTTATAGATTAGCTTGCGTATTTTGTTTTTCAGAAGGATGATCATCAACTGGTTGTGGTTTCAATTACTTGTAGTGGGAAGGCATGTTGGGATTGAATTGACTCTACGAGATGCTAGGCGTTTTGAGATGGCGGAGTTGGCATTAGCCACCAATGATTTCAGCGACAAGAACTTGATTGGAGAAGGGAAATTTGGGGAGGTCTATAAGGGTATGCTTCATGATGGAATGTTTGTCGCTATCAAAAAGCGGCATGGAGCACCTAGTCAGGATTTTGTAGATGAGGTAATATTCATATATTGTCTTGATGAAATTGGTTCTGTAGCAAGTCTACAAAATTGATATATATTCTATATGAACACGCATAATTGAGCATAAATGGGAGCGTTAGATGATTACATGAATCCTCACAAATACCTTAACCATTCAGCGTGCTTTCAAACAATTGTTGAAGTTCTCGAGTCAACAAATTCAAACTCTACTTGCATTTGTATAGCTAACAATGTAATGATTGTATAATGTATGCTAGTTTCTCACTGAAAGTCTACTGTGTGTTATGCCATTATTTTGGACCATCACCTGTTAGAATTTTCGAGTAAGTAGGTACAATCTATTAAGCTGAGCAGATCCGTTATTTCAAATGAGGTCGTTAAAGTCTCAGCTTAACTTGACATATGGATTGCATACCACTTCACCTGTATTTTCTTTTGAAATTTTCATGTATTGATTGATGCTAAACCATGAGTTTTACTTGATATCACCACATATCCTCTTCAGTTGCTCATTCTGCCTTACAAGTCAATAATCAACTTTGTTTCGGGTTGTTGGAAAGGAAAACTACCTGCATCTATGTTCAATTCATGTTTTAATCTAATTTACTTCATTTACTATCAGGTGCACTACCTCTCGTCTATTCAGCATCGAAATCTCGTAACTCTTTTGGGCTACTGCCAGGAAAACAATCTCCAGTTTCTCATCTTCGATTATATACCCAACGGAAGTGTTTCTCGCCACATATATGGTAATGGTCCGTCCTTCTGGCTTGCGAGATTACGGTTTCCTTATATGTACAAGCACTATTTCTCAAAAGTCACTCCAAACTTACTCTAAAGAGCATGGGTATTTGCAGGCACCGAGCAGCGATCGGCTGAGAGGCTAGAGTTCAAGATCAGACTCTCAATAGCTCTGGGGGCAGCTAAAGGTGAACCTCTGCCAACAGTGAGCATTTATTTGCATCTCTTGTAGATTGACTAACCATCAAATATATCAATGGTGAAACCAAGTTCTTACCCATGAATGCTTTCAAGAAACTCGTCCCTCGGTTAAGTGACCCAATTATCATATGTAGGTCTTTCACATCTTCACTCCATGAGCCCTCGTTTGATACACAGAAACTTCAAGACATCCAATGTTCTTGTTGACGAGAATTTTATAGCTAAAGTGGCAGATGCTGGACTTCATAATGTCATGCGAAGATTTGACATTTCAGAATCATCGTCTCGAGCAATGGCAGATGAGATATTCCTTGCACCTGAGTACTGATTCTAAAACTTTCTACAATTGCCATCAACACTGCATGCTATTGGTATTCATCATCTTCCATCTCCTTTTGTAGGGTAAAAGAGTTTCGACAATTTTCTGAGAAAAGTGACGTATATAGTTTCGGCGTATTCCTTTTGGAGTTGGTAAGCGGTCAAAAAGCCACCGATGCACCTGTTTCCGATCCAAATTATAGTCTGGTTGACTGGGTAAGTAGTTTTTCCTACCCAAATGCTCATAGTCAATCATATTGAGAAATCTCCTGGAACAAATTGGGATAGATATGTTCGTATGTATAATGTAATTTCTTGAGTCTAGTTTGTTTATACTCCGAAGTCCTAACGTTTCAGAATTGAAACTATATTTGCAACTAGCTGATCTTGTCTTGCTCTACATTATCTCAATATCGTCATACCTCATTATTGGTATTGTTTTAGGACATGGTTTACTTTTCTTGATACGACTCCCATCTCGGAAAAGCAATATTACTTCACATAGGGCTAGTATCTGGCATTTGAGATGCACATGGGACATTCTTGTTCTAGCTTACCATTTTTCTGAATGTTCATTTATCGGATTCTGAAACCTTGTTCCATTCTTTACCTATTTGAAAGATACAAAACAATCAGAAAAAGAGCGATATTGCTAGCATTACGGATCCGAGAATGGGGAAGAGTTTCACCGAGGAAGGTGTGGCTGAACTGATGCATTTGATTCTTCAATGTGTCGGATATTCGAGCGAGAGGCGCCCGGTGATGAGCTATGTGGTGACAGAGCTTGAAAGGATACTGGAGAAAGAGATGAACTTGACAACAGTCATGGGAGAAGGAAGCCCAACGGTTACTCTTGGGAGTCAGTTGTTCAAAACCACAAAGTAAAAAAGAAAGCAAAGGCTTGGTTGTTAGCCAAAGGTGTGGTATATGTGTAATAAGATTCTTTTTGGTTTTTTATTTTTTTATTTTTAATTTTTAAAATATTCAATTCACTTCCCCCCCCCCCCCCCCCCCCCCCCCCCCCCCCCCCCCCCCCCCCCCCCCCTCCCCCCCCCCCCCCCCCTCCACATCAGCTTGTTGTAAGTGTATAAAAAAAAAAAAAGAAACAGCTGAATCATTCTTTTTATCAATATTTTTTTCTTTTATGTGTATGAAAAGTAAATGTTATGAATGATTGTTTGATTGTTCATATGAAAGTTAAGTGGTGAGATTGGTGTGGCATTTTTTCTTTTTCTTTCTTCTTCTTCTTTCTTTCTTTCTTTTTTTTTTTTAGTCTAGTAAACCAAAAATAATTAATTAGTTGCTGGCATAATATATTTTCTTGAAAATAAAGCATATCTTAAGAACTCCCCCCAGTCTAGCATGTTAGATAGTCAATGGCTTCAAATTATCATTGACATTCTTTAAACAAAGTGTAATTTTAGTGTTCTTCAATTTCATCATATAACTTACTAAACACGGGTTTCTTAGTCCTTTTATTTAATATTTTAATATTTTATTTTTTTTGAGAAGTATACTATTTTATAGATTGTTTTTGGTATTGAATTTTAGTTTTGAGCTCTTCCTTTCGAGTTTAGTGAGAGCTTTTCAAACCTTTTACAATTAATATGGTGGGTTAATGTCAATAATATTTAATATTGTACCAAAAAGTATTAGAGAAATTCGTTTAAATGGTAAAATGATCAACTTATTTATAAATATAATAAATTATATGCATACAATTTGGAAGGAAAAAAAGAGACTTTTGGGATGTAAACTCCTAATTCATCATCACTAAAACTTATATAGATTGCTATTTCAACTTTGAGGATTAAGCTAGACATGAAAATCGAAACTTTAAGATAGATAACAAGTTTTTTTTGACAAAAACGAAATATTTTAATATCAAATAACAATGTCAATAACATATAATTATAAAATAATATTATATAAATAGACCAAATCAACATAATTTGCAAATCTTAGGAATAATATAAAAAAATACTTAAAGTAAAAAACTTGTGGTTAGAAAATGTGTGTTGGCAATATTTGTTTAAGTTTGGTTGCTATCACTTAGATTGTTACTGCATTCTTTATATTTGATAAATGTTTGTTTCTGGAAATGCTAATCCTGTAAAATTTCTCGTGTGGAAAAATCTGTCTGTAATATTTTTATGGATCTCTTGCCTTCCATATGTGCGACTATTTTTGGATCTAAGATTACTCTTCTGTGTGTCCAATGTGCATATTAAAAGGATCTTTGTCTGTTATTTTGGGTTGGTCATTTTTACGAAGAATATTGAGTGCCATTGTCTTGTGAAGTATTTTGTCACAAGTGTTGTGTTGATCTTTGAAGAGGTCGAAGGTTGTATTGTTGCAAGTTTGGAGACTTACTTCAAGTTATATTACTTTTCATCAGTAGTCTATTTTAGAAGGGATTCTCAAGCTTAGGGGGAGCCTAAGCTATTCAAATGAACTGGTCTCATTTGAAAGGGAAAGATAAAATTCAAGTGAGAGGGAATCTCACGGCTTAAGGAGAACTTAAGTCTTTGATAGAGAGTCTCAAACTTAAGGGGAACCTAAGTAATTCTATACTTATATTAATACTTAGTGGGAGCTTAAGTCACCAAGAGAGTGAGTCTCACATCTAGGGAGAGTCTAGGTGGACGGTTGAGTGTTTAAGCTCTACGGGGTCATTGTAATTATGTTGTAGTTATAGATAGTACTACATTGTAATTGCTTGTCATTTATATTAGTGAAGTTCTCTTTCTTGGGCATACTGCCCCCATATATAGGCGGTGTTCACGAACAGGATTACCAACCTCTGGTGTTCTTTTTACTAGTTGTTTATCATTGCTTAAATATTTTGTGGAATGTTATAACATTATTTGTAACAAGATTTAACGTGCAATAGGTATCCCTATCTTAATTTTAATTGATATCAGAGCGGGTCATCATTATCTCTAGTGTTGCAATCCTGTTGGTTTCCTATGGAAGGAATAAAAGAAGGAGGATCTACCACGTGCCCACCTATGTTGGATGCAACTAATTACTCCTATCGAAAGGCAAGAATGACAACCTTTTTGAAGTCTATTGACAATGAATCCTAAAAATCTATATTGTTGGTTGGTCTCACCCTCAAGTCACAAATGCAAAGGGTGAGAAAGTGCTTAAACCGAAAGTTGAATGGACTGAAGTTGAGGATGAAGCCTCTCTTGGAAACTCTCGAGCTTTTAATGCCATGTTAAATGGTGTTGATAAAAATATCCTTCGCCTGATCAATATGTGTGTGTCTACCAAAGAAACTTGGAATATTCTTGTTGTCGCACACGAAGAACCTCGAATGTTAAGATGCCAAGACTTCAACTATTAGCCATAAATTCGAAGACCTTAAAGCGAATAAAGATGAAACTATTGTTGAGCTCAATGCGAGATTACTTGACATAATAAATGAATATTTTTCTCTTGGAGAGAAGATCTTTGAAGAAAAGCTAGTGAGAAAAATCCTCATATCTCTGCTCAAGAAATTTCATATGAAAGTCACTACTTTCAAAGAAGCTTAAGATATCTCGTCCATGAAAGTAGATGATCTCTTTAAATTGCTACTTACATTTGAAATGTATTTGAATTACAAGTCTAAAAAGAAGAACAAAGGAATTGCACTGCAATCCTCAATTGAAGATCAATTGTCTGAACATGTGAAAGATTCCAAAGATAATCTTGTTGAAGCGATCTCCTTGCTGTCCAAGCAGTTCACTCATGTGTTGAAGCGATTTGAAAAGAGACCAAGTATCTTTTCTTTGAGGAATTGTAAAACAGGTGGTAATTCTGGGTCTAATGTTAAACAATCTCAGTGTTAAAAGAAGGATGTAGATAATGTTGGGGTTGATACCTTAAATCTCGTGGGTCTTGTAGTTGTAATTGTATTGTACAAACAATTTATTTATCTAATAAAAATAAAGAGGTATCTTATTTATCATTTAGTTATATTTATCCATAAAAACCAATAAACTAAGGTCTAGAGTTATTTTCTAAAACTTAAACATGTTTGTAGAGACATATATGCGAATCATGATTAAGTGATAACCTAAACAGTCTGTAGTAGATAGATAAAGCTGGGTACCTTATCCTGGTGATACTACAAATACGACTTGCTTTGTAGTTGTTACAGTTGTTGTAAAGTGCTACAAATGATGTGATCTTAATCATTCATGTGTGTCTATGTGAGTAGGGGTGTTCTATGCAAAAAGTTTGTATGACCTGACCACGAAATGTATAGTCTCTCTATATAACACCGTTGATAGATGAGACTTACATTTCATCAGGATGACCATAGGTGACTTGATCTGAATCTTGAGTAAGTTGTGAACTCTTGCCTATGAAAGCGATCCTTTGATTTGTATGGGTGAGAGTGGTCGGTTTTGCCGACTCAATATGCCTACCATTTTGGGGATTAGTTTGATTAGGGAGTTGGGAACACAATTACACAAGAAGAAGTTCACTCATTCTCTATAATTAGAGACTTTAGATAAATTGCTCTCTTAAGAGCTAATTCCGGGGCTTGAACAATGTGACATCACACCCTCTCCTGGCCCGAGAGGGGTTTGGTCATAGTTAGACTATGACTTATTGTTCACTAGAGGGATCATTGGTACTTAAGGAATTAGATGTAACTAGATGGGCAAAACAGTAATTTTAGCCCAACTGAGTTACGAGCAATTTATGAAGGGTCAGTACATCGTTGATTGGTTATATCCAATTGACATAGAAATATATTTGTAGTGCGAAAAGTGTAGCTGTCAGTCTTTAGTGGAGTGATCGACAATTAATAGAAGTTGATAAATTTAATCAAAGAGTTTGATTAATTAATCGAGTACCATTGGAGCTTCAAACTATAGGTTTATAAGGTCCTCTCGTTAGCTCAATTGGGATAACATGAGAATCAGATTAATTCAGATTAACCTGAATTGTTCAAATTAATAAAAGGAATTATTTAAATAAAATTGTATGAGATATAATTTGAAAGAGAAAAAAAAGCGACCTTAATATGAATTTGATACATATTAAATATTTGAAAGAATTTGTTATACACACACATATATAATATTAAATTAATATATATATATATTATATATATATCATTAAATAAAAATTAGTTTTTATTTAATTACATGTATGTTTTTTAATTACATAAAATAGGTTGTTAATTAAAGTATATATTAATTAAATGAAAATAAGTTTTATTTAATTATATGTATTTTTAATTACATAAACCTTTCATTTTCTTCAAATAATTTATAAACCTTTCATTTTATTCAATAAATTCTCTCATTATTATGTGGAAGATGAAAAGAAAGGTTCTTTCATCTTCCACTTTTACTATTATAAATACTCCAAAATGTGTTGGAGTTGTAAGGGGTTGAAAATATTGAAGTTGTTGAAGTTTTGGAAAAGTGTTTTTCTCTCCAAACAAAATTATTCCCTCTCTAAATTATTCAAAGAAGCTCGCAAATTCTCTATGGTTCTCTACCCCAAGAATATCGAGGTCTCTACGTGGTGGCGTCTGTTGGTTTTGAACACTTGTTGCTGTGTTTTTTTTTATTGTTCATGTTCGAAGTTTTTGGAGAGGGAATCGTGAAGAGACTAGTTTTTAAGGGTATGTTTTTCGAATCTTTTCTTCTTCTTTTTTTATATGTATGTATATATATATATTCTTAATTGATCATGTCTATTTTGCTTTCATCACATATATTCTTTGCGCATTATGCAAAACTTGAAGGAACTCTTAAACAAAAGAACCATTAAGCGGAAGCAGATCGTTCCAAATCCCATTATGAAAGAACAAGAATATTTACAATCAGATAACAACAGTTATGCATCATCGAGTAAATTACAACATGCTTTTAAGTTAAATACAAAAGGATCGAGTAAGACAAACCTTTGAAGAACTTTTCTTCTAGTATACCATCGATCAATCAGCCTAGTGTCTAAGCAAACTCGATCAAGCACGAACCCAACGAACAAACCTAGCCAACTCGAACCGGTAGATCCTCGAACATAATCGAGTAAAACTCGATCCTCAACCCTCGAACAAGAAACTCGACACCACCACTCGGTTACCTTGGTATTCTCAGTGTGAGAATCCAGGAGGTGTGGGCTCTGTATGGGTTTGGTAGAGGGAAGAAGGAACTGGATGATTGAGTAAGTAGGAGAAGGGAGAAGTCTATCGTTTAGACTGGGTACTCAATCGTTTAGTAGCGAGTATAGGTTACTTGTTCCTTGATCATTTTCTCTCTTAAAGCTATTGCATAGCTTTTTCTCTTTACCCGATACGAATGCGTTGTCTTCTGAAAAAATGAAAACGATTTTCATTTTATCCATAAGTTATTAAAACTGATTATAACTTTCCACTTATTCAGTTATTAGGAGATAAAACCAAAAATCAATTATCTTATAATTGATTTAATTATAAATAAATATGATAACTAATTTATCATATTATATTATAACCTATAGTTTTAATATCATATCATATGCAACATATAAACTATAGTTCTCCTTTATTGCATTTAATATAAATCATATTTATATTAATTCCTCCAATTAATGTATCTAATACATCAAATCAATTATATCATATGTAATTGAATCAATTTAATTATATCATATATAATCAAATTCTCTCTTGTTAATTTGAATACCTCAAATTAACCCAAAAATTGATTCTCAACATGAATCCATTGAGCTACCAAAGAGACCTTATGAACCTATAGCTTGAAGCTCCAATGGTACGTGAATAACTGACTAAACTCTTTAATCACGATATCCACCATCCGTTAACTGTCGGGCACTCCACTAAAGACCGATAGCTGCACTCTTCGCACTATAAATATATTTTTATGTCTATTGGATATAACCAATCAACAGTACGATGGTCTTTCACAAATCGTTCGTAAGTACAGTTGGGCCAATTTACCATTTTGCCCCTGTTGTTATATTTAACTCCTTAAGTACCACTGATTCCTCTAATGAATAATACATCATAATCCTATTATGAGTGAACTCTTCTCGGGCTAAGAGAAGGTGTGACGCTATATTGTTCAAGCCCTAGAATCAGTCCTTAAGGGAGCAATTTATCTACTTACCCCTACTTCGGGGAAAGAGTGAATTCCGTCTTGTGTAGCTGAGTTCCCAGCTCCCCAATCAGACGAATCCCCAAAGTAGTAGGTTTGAGTCGGCGATCTGGCCACTCGCACCTATGCAAATCAAAGGACTGCCCTCATAGGCAGGAGTTCCTAACTCACTCAGGATTAAGGTCATGTTACCTATGGTTATCCTAGTGAAATGAAAGTCTCTGTCATGAACGACGTTATATAATGAGACCAAACATTTCGTGGTCCGGTCTTATACAAACTCCTTTGTATAGGATACTCCCGCTCACATGTCTCCACATGAATGATCAGGATCAGATCATTTGTAGCACTTTACAACACTTGTAACATCTACAAAGCTGGCCGTATCTGTAGTGTCACCAGGGTAAGGTTTCCCTCATTTATCCATATACTACAAACCATTTAGATTATCACTTAAAGCACGATCCACTTGTATGTCTCCACATACGTGCTTAAGTTACAACGATAATCAGGGATCTTAGTTTATTGGTTTGTGGTTAATGCAACTAAAATATCTCATATTTCATAGACTGAAGTGAATAAAATATCTCATATTATAAATCACAATACATTTGTTCATACAAATATTTACAAACTACAAGACCCTACGAGATTTAGGGCATCGACCCCAACAAAATTAAAATTAGGACGCAATCTTTTTTCGCAATGGATACTCGTGTATCCTTTCAGTTGGTATCAGATCGTGCGTTTTTGTCCTAGTTTTTATTTTCAAATGTATACAGAATAATGGTGGAATTATTAATTCTGCATAATTTTATGTTGAATGAGTTATGCTCATTTAGATGTTTTCGAGATTGGTTTTAGCTTTTTACTATTCGTTAAAGATTCAATATGTAAAGGGCCCGTTGTTTTGAGCAATTTTTTATAAGCTATCGAGTCTGTATTTGATGTCCATGTCGATCGTGATCAAGTTATGGCTTCGATTTGGTGGAAAATGGAGCAAGAATGGAGTATTACGGATGAACGGGTAAATGAGCTGCGCGGAGCCTCGCGACGTTGCGAACAACGTTACAACGTTACATAGTTTGACTGTTTGGCTTCTGATGGTTCAGATTCCAACTATTTTTCTTCATTATTAATTATAATAATTTATTAAATTAATATTTCATTAAAAGTTTAGGAAACCAATCCCGATCTAAATTGAAACTTTTATTACAAAACCAATCAGAAAAAGAGCGATGTTGACATTCCTTTTCAAGTTTAGTGAGAACTTTTGAATATTCTACAATTAATTTGTTGGGTTATATGTAAAAAATATTTAATACGGTACCAAAAGAATGCTTTGATGTCAAATTATATCCATATTCTAACGAATTTGATTCGGTTTAAACTTTTGAGGATTAGGTTAGACATGAAGTTTTTCGACCCAAAAGATACATTTTAATACCAAGTAACAATGTCAATATCATATAATTATAAAATAATAGTTATTCAAAACAAATCAACATAATTTCCAAGTCTTAGGACTACCGTGAAAGAGTAATAACTTGCAAATGTATCGATTTAAATAAACGAAAGTATAGAATGATGATCAAAATCATCTAGGTCTAAAGAATAACTTAGATTTATTTGCTTATTTTTTCCTAAATTTCATAATATGGTTTTGACATTTTTTTTTGAAGAAACACTAGAATTCTTAATCAAATTCTAAAAATAAGAATAAAATTTTTAAAATTATTTTATTTATTTTTCAAAATCATCAAGAATTTTGAAATAATAAAACAATGAAATTTATAGAAAAAAACCAGACACCAACAAAATAGGCCCTTAGGTTGGGAGATCAAACTTTGAAAGGGATCATAAATTGACCAATTTTGGCCAAATGATTTTTTTTATTTGTTATTTTTGGATAACTGATCATTTACTAAATTTAGAGAGATTTTTAAAATATCTTTTATGAAATAAATTATAAAAATGGGAGAAATTGGTAAAGAATAAAGATTCTAATGCTTATTGCCAAATCGATAAATGTTGTAGGGTTGAATTTGGCAGAATATTTACTTGAGTCATTTGAAGTCGAGATACAATTTTTTCGAACATTATAGAAAATATAGAAATGGGTTGACGCAACATTTTTGTCTTCAGATATTTGTAATAGATAGAACAATAAAGAAAAAAAAAAAAAAAGTATAGTACCTTTTTAAAATATTTACAAGTATGGGATTGCCTAACTCATGTGACTTAACACCAACAAGCTAATCATCAAATTTGATTATTGTATCAAAATTTTTATACACTGTGATATTATGCTATCAATTAAAACTTTTATGCACAATCAAACAATCTCGAGGAGTCATTTCATCTCAAATACTACATTACATAAGACATTAATAGCAACAGAAAGATATTAGCTATCAATGATATCCTTTATGGCTATCAAGTTAGAAGGACGTCTTTTTTGACTAATTGGTAAAATTCCAAATGAATTCACCAAATAGATTCCTTCCGATGATGATTGCATTTTGGTTTTTAAATTTTGGAAAATATTAAATTTTGTCAAAAGAAGTAAGATGTAGAAAATATATAAAATCTCTATATTAATCTGCTAGAGAATTCACCAATCTCGGTGTTAATCTATTCGAGATTAATATATATATATATATATATTGGGAAATTTAATATTTCTAAAAAATTGAACAAATAAAATGCAATCACTTAAAAGAATAATTTGGATAATTGGTAAATTGATTTGAAAATTAGAAATTTGGCTAAAGATTTGGATAATGGGAAAATTGATTTAGAAGTTAGAAATTGGGCTAAAGATTTGAAAAATTACGTAATATTTTGATATAATACTTATTGTTGAATGGGAAATTTCGGCGAATCACAAGTTGCCACATCATCAATGAAAACCCGAGCCTATTGAAAAAGTTATAAGTTGGATTGGGCCGAGTAATTAAAGTCGCTCGGGCCCAAACCAATTCAAACCATTGTGAAATTTTGGGCTAAACTAAAGATTAAGTTCAAGTCCAGTATTTCGGCCCAACAACAAATGGGCCCACACTCAACTTTAGCCCAAACCCAATTTTGGACCAGTAAAGTAATTAGGCTCAAGCCCATGTAAGGGCCATGAGAAATCTCTATAAATAGAGGCATTATCTCTCTATTTGGGAAGAGGTTGGAAGAATTGAAGGCAAAAGCTCTCTGAAGCAAGGATCTGAAGAACATAACTCCTCCAAAGATTTGAAGATCAGAAGTCACTAAAGCTCTAAAGATCAGAAGACATCAGATGATATCAAAGCTCTGAAGATCATAATATATATTAAAGCTTTGAAGATTTAAGCTCCCAAGATCAAAGACTCGAGCTCTCAAATGCTGAAGACCGAAGCTTCTTAAGCTTTGAAGATTGAAGTTCTCAAATTCAGAAGAACAACTATTTGAAGCTCAACAAACTGACTATATCTTCAGGGCCAAGCCTAAGTCCACTTGTGAACTCTATAAATAGAGAAGCTCTCCCCATCTGGAGAGGTTAGGAATTCTACATTCTAGAGAGCATAGAGAGAATTCTCCCAACAACTCGGAGGACTCCTAAAGCTTACCACACCTGAAGACTGAAGTCCTTCGGAGATTTAGGCATTCTTCAAAGACTTCAACTCCAAGATCATCACGCGTTTCGCTTCTTCAAATCAAGTGTACGCATTCAACTGAAAGAGAATCAGAGGATCAAGTACTAGAGATCGAACCACATCACGTTAAATCAACATCAACATCAACTCAAGTTCAACTTCACGAAACAAGTTTCTTCGGAAGCCTCGCGAACACTAATCCTCCAAGAAGATCATCAAGCCCAAAGAACGATCGTCCAAGAAGATCAACAAGCTCAAAGGCTGATATCTAAGAAGATCATCAAGCCCAAAGGCCGATATCTAAGAAGATCAAGGCCGGTATCCAAGATCAACAAGCCCAAATGCCGATTGTTCAAGAAGATCAACAAGCCCAAAGGCCGATCATTCAAGAAGATCAACAAGCTCAGAGGCCGATCGTTTAAGAAGATCAACAAGCCCAAAGACCGATCGTTTAAGAAGATCAACAAGCCCAAAGACCGATCGTTCAAAAAGATCAACAAGCCCAAAGATTGATATCAACTTAAAGATTATAATTTATTTTGAAAGCGTCAAAATATTATATATTAGAGATTGAACTCACTTTCCACAAAATTAATACAAATAAAAGTTTAAGTCCACGAAATAATATTCTGTGCGAACATTTACGAATCTGGAGAAAATTTGAAAATATATAAGATTTGGGAAGATTAGAGATATTTGAAAAAATTAGTAGAATCTCGGTGTAATCTAGTCGAGATGACCCAAAACAATTAATAAGTTAGATTTATTTTATTTTATTTTTATTTTTTATCTAAATGTATGTGGTCGCCCAAGATAGACTGAAAAATTATTTAAATGAGTTTTAAAAAGTGGTGCTAGTTTTGTAAGATAAAAACTTCCATATGTTATTTATGGTAATTTTCCTTTTTTTTAATATCTTTCCTACTTTTTTTCATATTTTAAGTGGAGTGCCCTATATAGAATGTAACACTTTGCGTAATAAAATTAGCCTAATTTTGGTATAAATTATGCCGTTAAATTTCTTTCAATCTATAAATTTTAAATTTTTTGGGACTTCTCAGGTACTATTTCTAATTCAAAAAATTAGAATTTTATGTTTAGCATCTTAACTTAGCCAAATCATCCTCTTCTGGTGACGACAGTAGCTACTCATGAACAAGCAGTTAGTCCCTTCGGCATACCATTCTTGTCTTCATCTACGTGCTTCTTCATCTACCATGCGAACTTGAAGTTCTAGCGACAATGACGCTTCCCTCCTTCGACAACTACGACCATAACAAAGACGACCACCTTGAATGCGAATCAGATGTTGTGACCACGAGCTCTGACCAACACCCACGACGTTCGCACCCCCCGACAACTTTGTAGCAGCATCCTCGTCTTGCTTATGAAGGTGAGGGGATATCAGACTTAGGGAGAGTCTAAGTATGTTGTATTAAAAGGATCTCATACAAAGCTTGGATAAGATTTATTGTAGAAGTGATGTGAGCTCAATTTTAGTAGGAGTCTAAGTTGAAATTGAAGAGTAATTAAGTTGTTTGTAAGTCACTGAAGAGGGAGTCCATCAGATAAATATTTCTTTGTAATTGCATCAATAATATCCATTAGAGGAGTTGGTATCAACAGATTGTAACAACATTTAGGGGATGTTTGCACACAGTGTTGAGTTGGTGATTAATATAGTGGAAGTTAGATTATCTATAGAGTTAGATTGTTTGTGTATGAGGTGCAAAGTTGAGTTGAAAGAGTTGAAATGTTCGTTTTTGGGTGCTAAGTTGAATTGAGTTGAGTCAGAAAATCTATATTTGGGATACATGAATTAAGTTGAGTTGAGATATCTAGTGCAGTTTTTCTAAACGAAATTGATTTTGTCTTGAGTTTATACACATATTTTCCTAAAGTTTTTAACACTAAAAAATGCTTTATTTTTTTTTCCTAATCTTAAAACACAACAAATTTCTACGATATAAACATACTAAACACAAATTTTAAATTCACTTTATTTTAGTGAAGTCTATGCAATAGGAAGCCGTGGACTTGTATATGTTGTGTTTGAATTTTGATTAAGAGATAGGAGTTTATGTAGGTTTATAATTGATTTGTGAGGCTAATTTGTAAAATTAACCATCTTATCCTAGCTAAATAGGTTTTAATTAGAAGTCCTTATTTGTAAAAATGCATCATAATGATTTTTAGGCCTGACGTGATTACTAATTTGAACGTGGATTAGGCTTCTTTGGTTAGACATATTTAAACATTTACTAGAATCTTTTGGAAACATATGCAGTTTTGTATTGCTTTTTTCATAATACTAGTGTATTAATGCTTGCTCCAAATTTTTCTCACAAAAAATTTATATTACATTATCCAATGCTTATGAACCCTTTAGATTTTTTTGTTGGATCTCTTGCTAATGGTATGCCATTTTCTTTTGTCTTGTTTTTGCTTCATTTCATTGATATGATTCTATTAAAAATATGGGTTTAACTATATGTTTGGTTGTTTTTATCTTGTAATTGTATGTAATTACTCTATATTTTAAAATGGTTCTTTAGATTTTATAGAACTCATTTTCATTCCTCATCTTCTACACAATCCTTAGATTTATGTATGATGTGATATTAGAGAAGTGAAAGGTTTATCTGACCATTTTTGCGAGTTCATTTTCTTTAGTTTATTCTCTTTGTTTTTCCCTATTTGATAGTCAGCTCTAATTTATTGAAAGGTTGATTCAATGAAGTCTATCATTTTCGTTTTGATGAATACTTCATTCTGTCTAAAATTTGACTCGTAAGACCTTCTTAATTGTTTCACAACTGTTTATCCTTAAATTGGTATTAACTTTTTTTTCCAAGTGTAAAATAATTTCAATTAGTGCAAGTTTCTGACAGAAAAATTTATGTCTAACAAAATCTTCTTTATGCAACAAGATAGGTTACAGACCATTTTTAATACAACTTTGGGCTTCAGATTCATTGGAAAATAAGTAGTTTGTAGGATAGCTTTACTGTAATAACTTATAATAAATAAGCTTTCTTTAACTTGAATATACTCGATGAGATGGGGAACTGCATAAATGAATTGGAGCAGAGCATCAACAAAACCTAAAGGTCGAGATGGGTTTGTTGGGGGCTCTTTGTCGCCACTGCCTCCTTCAAAAGTCAAATGCAGATGAAGTAAAGAAAGAAGAAAGTTCTGCACACATGCAAAAGTTTTAAGTTTAAAAAGATCAGGAGACAATTCATATGCAAACGACTAGTCTCACTTTACCTGTTCATATGCAGAAGTCTCCCAAGATAGATAGTTTCTTATATATCAAATAGATTTGACATGTTTCTTTTTCCTTTTAATATATTGATTCAATTTCATTTTCATGACATGTAGAGACTGTTTGGGACACTAAGATGATATAGGATGTGGAAAGTTCTAATGTCTGTATTTAGATGTGCAGAGTTGTTATGTCTGAGTTCATATGTCTGTGCAGAGTTGTTATGTGAGTATTATCTGGTTCAGTTTTTGTACTCTATAATAATTTGCCTGTATGAACACTATTTTTTTAAAAAATCTTATAATCAAATTATTGTATTCATCCTATTTGGAATAAGACATTGATTACATTTTTTTTAATTCTTTCCAATCTCAATATATGGTATACAGTTCAATTTTATATTAAAATAATTAAAAATAGTTACATTGATAATTTATATTAAAATAATTAAAAATGATTATATTAAATATTGAAATTTATTAAGTCTAAGTAATATATTTATATTTATTAATTATTAAGTTATATTTTTATTGTTCAATCTTCCAAAAATAAAAAACTCACACTTTTGCAAGGTAACTTAGGTAACTTCAATATTAAGAAGCATGTAAACATTAAAAATAAATAAAGACAATGCAAATACTCATAAAAAAATTTTTAAAAATTAATAACACCAAAAAGTGTCAAACAATCTGTGTAATATATCAATTGTATAAGTAGCACACCAAAATTAATAAAAAAAAAATGCAACTGAAATGGAATATATGGGAATACAAAAAAAAAAAAGTAATACACCAACCTCAAACTAATTGAATAGTCCGTATTAGTTTGGGCTGCATAACAAAACAATAAAAAGAAGTTATAACAAATCTAGAAATACTTATAAGGTAGGAAGAGAACTAGTTTGAATAGAGAAGTACCTATGTTACTTCTATGAAGTACTATATGGATTGAGTCCACGGGTTGCCGGATCAAAGCACAAGGAGACATCCTACTACCCACCAAACAACCAAAAGTTCGAAACTTAATAATATGAAAATAACAGAACTAAACATTTGAAAGTAGAAAAGGAGAAACCGAAGTTAAACAACTCACTGGATTGACAAAATAAATCTTAGATAGTGAGGCTCTCAGCAAATAGAGAAGGACTTATATAGGAAAAGTGAAGGGACAAGGGTGATTGTTGAACATTAATAACAACCCAACATATATTAAAAAATAAAGTGTGACCAGGTTTACATCATGAATGAACTCAAATCCAATTAATAAATTGGTTGAGTCATTAATAAAGTGGTTGAATGGATAGTGGAAATACACAAGTGGAATAAAATCAGCAAACAATCAGAACAATCATTACTAAAGTTGGTGGATAGTTTAATAAATGAGGTAACTAATAATGCATAATATTGAAAACGTGCAAAATACGCGAGTATGATCGCGTATGATCGAGTATATTCAAACATAATCAAGTATGAACGATCGAGTATGATCAACCATAATCGAGTATGATCGAGAATGTTCAAGCATAATTGAGTATGATCGAGTGTAATTGAGAGAAACGGTGACATATGATATACGGAAAAATGACGATGAGATACGAAATATATTTCGAAAATGGGCCCATAAATAATTAAAATTGGTGAGATAGGATAATGAACTTCCAAATATTGAGATTATTAGACCCCCAAACAGCCCGTAATGACAGGGCTGTTGTGTGGATATGAGTAAGCGCCAAGGTGGCTACGAGATGTGCAAGTCAAGTATCAGTTAGGGGTCGCAGCTTGGAAAAGGAAATCGTGACGACTACCGCCGACGGGGTAATTGCAAATCGCGCCCTCCCTTTCACACTCTCTCTCGCCTCTCCGAGCAATCGAAGTTACCTATCTCTGTTAATATTAGAACTTCTTTCCTAATCGAGCAAGATCTTCGATGGCTGAGAATCTCGCGGCTGAAGTATTTTCTCTGGCTGGTCGGTTGCTTGCACTGGAAGGTTCCATGGGAGAAGTGAAGAAAAGCATCGCCGATATCCATGCGATGTTGGATAATTTGGGAATGCAAATCGAGTCTGTGGAACCAATACCAGTGCAAGTAAGTAAGGAATCAAATGCAAGATTTAATGAAACAAGAAGATTTGGAAAAAAGTTCTAATGAAACACGATTTAAAATCAAATTTATTCAAATTTCAAAGTTTCTTTGTTCTTTGTTTTATTTGTTGATTCTTGTAGAAAGGAATCGAAAAACAAAAGCGTGAACGGAGAGCTGTGACTTTCTACACCACTTGATGTGGATTCCAGCCTCCATTCAAGATATTATGTGATGGTAATTTTATCCACTACCTCATCTCCAATCGGATGATGCCCGCTGATGATGCCTTTGCTGAAATTGTTGGAGATAGAGTTACGCTTTTAGCCACTAGGTTTGTTCTTTTATTGATTTGTTCGTTAGTGTCATTATCTCGTGGTTTTGGTTTTGGTTTGCAGGTGTATACGCTTAGAATTGAGGGTCCTTGGCCAATCATACTCTCGATCGTTTGAAGCAGCTCATTAGTTGTTCACTGCGAGGTCAGCCACATATGTCTTTTTGCCATCCTTGAACTTGAATAGTTTCTCAATTCTGTCTTTAATCTTTTCTGAGTTGAAAATTGAAATTACACTGTGGTTTGTGGTTTTAGATGCAACCATGTGCAAAGAAAAAGTGGCATTTCTTTGTTGCCACTCAAGATGCTAATTTTAGGAAGCAGCTTCTACAGGTTAGTGTATTTCATGAACTTATACACACAAATGTTAGTTTTCCATTACACTTATACTCTTTTCGTTTGCTTCAACTTTGATTATTTCACAATTGCAACTTATGATCATTTCTGGCCTAGTTTATAATTTCTGCTTTCTTATAATTATTTCATAATTGCAACTTATGATTATTTCACAGTTGCAACTTATACACACAATGTTTCTAATTTCTGCTTTCTTATTATATGTAACCCTACTGTTTATAAATAGTTCATAAAATAAAATGGAGAAGAGTTTTGTGGCATGCCATTTTTTTTCTTTTCTTTTCTTTCATGTCTTTTCTTTTTTGGCTATTTTGTGGGCTGTTTGGCTCGAGGGGTACAATAGAATCTTTAGTGGGGCGGAGATGCCGTGTGATGAGGTTTGGGAAGTGGTGAAGTTAAATGTCTCCTTGTGGGCATCGGTCACTATGCCTTTTTGCAATTGTGATATTGGTTTGATTTTGTTGGTTTGGAGTTCCTTCTTGTAGTTTCTGTTTTGGGACCTTTTTATTCAATGAAAGCTCGGTTTCTTACCTTAAAAAGTTATGTTTCCTTATCATATGCTTGGTTCATTTTGCTTTTCTAAAATATGCAGTGAATTTGAAGTTCTCGAAGTTCAATTATGTAAATCCAAAATGGTATTTTGTGTTACTGTTGGCCATCAAATTTTTGTTATTTTTGGATTAAATTCTCCCTTGCCTTGCTTGTGCTTGTATGTATGGATTTGTGAAGTGTTGAAATCTTCAACTTGCTGCCATGTCTACCTGTAATTCTTTCATCCATATGTTTATATGTTAGCAGATACCTGGGGACCCACTCATATATGGCCTGAGAAAACTAAAGAACATGAAGATTTGGGAGATCCTTCTGAAAAGAGAAAAAGAAAAAGAAAACTATTCCAAATAATATGATAGACAGAGCTCAATTCAAGAGAAACAAAGCAAAGGTATTTTTCCATAATGACATTTTCTCTCTTCATTATAGATAGTCTTCATTTTATTTATTTATTTTGCATTATTGATTGACTAACTTCTTTACTAACTTTGATTTTTATATTTTGGTCAATACTTTTTGCTTTCTATATTAAGAATCCTGGTATAAAATTATAATAATAAAAATGAAGTGTCTGTAATTTTGATATTGATTTTTTTAGGTGAGTGCTTAGTACTCTAGTTTATTAACTAAAGGCTTTGCACCCAAAGAAAGCTTTTCTCTTTTGCATTCAATCATTTTTACTTTAGATCCAAGACATACATGTGATTGAATTATATTAATATATTATTTATATTTAGGATATTTTTATCAAATCCCACATGTAATTAATATATATAACGTAGTATATATGTGGCCTCTTGGAATCAGGCTGCTATTATGAAGCTGTTCTGGCTTCTCTTAATTAAATCAGGATCATTATAAGTGGCGTGGGTGGAGGCGTATATTTTGCGTGGGCGGTCTTTGTTGGCTTTTTCGAGTGAGGTTGGGAGGTCTTGGTGCTTGAACGCTATCTTGCGAAATAGATATAGATTCAAGCATCTAGTTTGTTTGATGATCGGTGATAGATGGTCTCGTTTTGTCTGGTGTGATCCTTGGTTGCCGGGGGGCGTGATTCTGGATTCATACGGGTCTATGGTGGATGCTAATGCAGGGAGTAGTTTGGAGGCGCGGTTGTCGGAGTTCATGGATGGTGAGGGAGGTTGGAGGTGGCTTATAGTATCTTGGGAGCTGTTTGAGATCTGGGCCTTATTAGGCGATGGGGCCTAGGGTGAGGGGGGAGGATTATTGGGTTTGGGTACCAGATGCTAGTGGTCGGTTTTCTATCGCTAGTGCGTAGGAGAGTTTGCGTCATCGTCGTCCGTAGGTATCTTAGGCTGGTATTTTGTGGGCGCGGGTGGCAGGATTGGTTGAGGAGTTGGGTGGTGTGTTGTCTTCTATGTGGGGAGTATGGAGTCACGGGATCATTTATTTTTTAAGTATGGGTTTGGGAGAGAGGTGTGGTTGGTGTGTTGCGTTAGTTGGGTTCTTCGCATCGGGTGGCGGGTTGGGATGTAGAGTTGAGTTTGGTTGTGCTGAGTGGGCTGGGTAAAAGGGTGTGCAGTTAAGTTGTTTTGTGTTTTGGTGTGCTTCCATATACTACATCTAGCAGGAGCGTAATCGGCGGCTACATGGAGGTCAACCGAGGTCGGTGTCTGCTCGGTTCACCTTATGGTGTCTATGGTTCGTGCTCGTGCTGCTTCCTGGCGGGTTGATCTTCTTATCTAGTGTGTTTACGGATGTTTTTTCTTTTTAAACTTTTCGTGGTTCTTTGTTTTGCTATTGTCCTTTGTTTGTGGGGTTTTAGGTTCTTTTCTCTAGCTTTCTCCATGGTGGTTTGCGAGTTTGCATTTTTATGTTGGTTTTGTTCTGATCTTATCTTGTTGGTTTTGTTTTGGTTTTGTTGCATTGTCTTTGCTTGTGCTTGTTGCTTTGATGCCTTGATCCCGGGCTGTGGATCCCCTTGTTTAATAATATCACCTATGCTATTTTTGCAGTCTAACCACGTGTCACACATTTATTGGTCTATGTATTATTATTTTTTTAATAACATACTTTTTGTTAGAGTTGACGTCTCTTACGAGTTAAAAAAATAATTAACAATCGCCACCCACTTTTCAAGGTTTTGCATTCTCTTTCTCTTTCTTTTCTTTTCTTTTTTCTTTTCTTTTTTTTTTTTTTAAAAAAACGTTTATACTTTTTTTTCCTTAGTTTTTGGATTTTTTCACTTTTCAACGTTTCCCCCACGTTTCAAGGTTTTGATTTCCCCTTTTTTTTGTTTTTTTGTTTTTTGATTTTTAAATTTATACCTTTCATTTTCCCTTAGTTCGCATAAAATTTTTCTTCTCTTCATCTTCCCATTTTGAATTCATGAAATAGTTCAAAATTATTCTTTCAATCAATTGTACACATAGTTGCATTATTATACATTGTATACCGATAATTTCTTCCTAACACTGTCAATTGTATACCTAGTTGTTGGGATTTATGTCATAAAACTTTGTAGTTAATTAGTTATTTAATATAGTATTTAATTTATTTATTAAATATACAATAATGAATTATCTATTACAGCAAAAATCCAACATTATTTATAAGAAACTTGAATAGTACGTAGTTGACATATAGATATTTAACCGAATTATCCATATAGATATTTATAAGAAGCTTGAATTATCCATCATGTTCAAGTAATAACCTAAATGGTGTATCGTATATGGATAAGGTTGGGTGGCTTATCTTGGTGACACTATGGACACAACTCACCTTATAAGTGTTACAAACGATTTGATCCAAATCATTCATGTGGAATGTGGAGACATGTATGTGAGGTATCCTATATAAAGAGTGTGTATAAGACTGGACTGCAAAATAATTAATCAATCTTTGTAACTTCGTTAATTGAATAAATTAATATTTTATTGGATGATCATATGTAGCTCGATTTGAATCTTGAGTGAGTTATGAACTCCTGCCTATTAAGACTCATCCTTTGACTTGCATGAGTGAGAGTGGCCCGAGTCACTGACTCAATAAGCCTACCATTTTGAGGACGAACTTAGTCGAATAGGGATCTGGGAACCTAATTTCATAAGATGAAATTTACTTCTTCCCGTTTTAGGTTAGTAGATGAGTAGTTCCCTTAAGTGCTGACTTTGGGATTTGAACAATAGGGTCCCACCCTCTCATTGGCTCAGAAGGACTTGGTTTATGGTATGACCATAAAAGAATTGTTCATTAATGGATGAACTCAAGGATATAGAGGTAATTATAGAAGTAAAACAGACATTTGATCTAAATGTAATTACGAACAACTTGTGAAGAATCGACCTACGAGTAATGATAATATCCATAGACGCAACATGTCTTATCGTGCATAGGAGTGCAACTATGGATCTATAGTGGTTTGTCCTTAATGAATGTTGATTAATTCAATTAAAGAGTTTAATTAATTAATTTCGGATCATTGGAACTTATAATTTATATGTCCATTAGGTCCCCTTGCGAGCTCACAATAGATTAACAAGGACTAAAAGTTTTGAAAGAATAATTTTAAATGTTCAAATTAATTTAGAGAAATATATGTTTATTGCATATGATACAATTAATATAAGAGTAATTGTAATGGGTGGCTATTTAAGAATAGGATATGGCAGATGTGTCAACACTTTTCCAATTTGTAGATATGACTTTTTTTAAAAATATTTTCCTAGCTATCGTGTGTTTCTTTCCTAAATTCTATTTTTTTTCTCTAATTTCCTTATTTTTTCCCTATGTCTTCTTCTTCTTTCTGCTATGGATACAACCATCAATGAATTTTCCCTGTAGATATATGTTTTCTTCCTTCAATTTGTCTCTCTAAACTCTAGAGAACTTGAATAGTAAATTGGATGTTTGTTTACATAACTCGAATTTATCTATTTTGTCGGAGATATACTGATTATCTCTATATTTTTCTAAGGCAACTTCTGACGGTTTTTGCACTTGTTATAAATGATGTCTTAAACATTTACCTCAGACATGTCTAATTACTGCAAGTTTTTTTATTTTCCTAACTTGGAATTTATAGGCAGAATATTTTTTTTCCTAATTCTGGAAATCTCTGTAGAAATCTATTGGTCGAAAATTTCCTTTTTATGGTGCATTTTATCTTTTAAAAAAGGGAAAAAATATTTTTTGGATATTCTTTCCTCAATTGGCCACGGTCTTTTTAATGTAAATTCTAATCTTCTTCGAGGGTTGTCATATTTATTGATTATCAGAAGATTGTAATTCTTTGTGATCAAACAGTGCATCAATGTGATTTGTCTTGGCAACTGATTTGTTCTTGACGGTCGTTTTTATCATCGTAAGTTTTATCGATCTTTGCCTATTTTATTTCGCTGTGTGTATCCTTTGGATAAATCATTTAAAGAACTTGAAGATACTACTTGTCTTAGGGGGAGTCGAAGGCATCACTGAAGAGAAAATATTTTTTGTTTTAGAGGGAACCTAAGATTTCATACTCGAGACGGATTTCTCCATCTTAGGAAGGACCTAAGATTCATTAGTGAAAGGAGTTCACTGAGTTGTAAGGAAGATAATCAAGGGGAAAGTGGTCTCACACACTGTCGGAGGCCGAATTCAACACTAATATTATCATACTTAGGGGAGCCTAAGTTCTTTTGAGAGGGAGTCTCACATCAAGGGGGAGTTTAGGTGACTTGTGAGGTGGGCTCTTTAATATTAGTGGATTATCTTTCTTGGGCATATTGCCCCCTAGACATAGGTGGTTTATTGCTGAACTAGGTTACCAATTCTGGTTGCTTTTACTTATTTTCTTGTTGTTGGTATTTTGTTTGTTAGAGTGCTTATCAGTGCTTTCCATTTAACATTCATATTTTGAGTGACGAGTCATCCTATCGCATTTTTTCATACTTTCTATTCATTTAATACTCTAGCAAGTGTTTTCTTATGGGTTCTAATTTCCTTTCTCTCACGACCCAAATTTCTCTTTCTCTTTCTCTAGATGTGTGTGTTTGTACACTATACGAGAACCCTCCGTTTCCCACACTTAAGTCTTTCATGATGGGAGCCCTAGAATTGAGAGGATCAACTTAATTGCAAAATTTCCATTCTCATTATTTACTTAAATGCCATTGTACATATTTACTTAATTGTCATCTTATTAAAAACACTTAAATATCTTGACATTTTTAACAGTACATCAGTAGTGCATCAATGGTATCAATGGTATCAACTATAAAATGTGTGTATCAGTGGTATATCAAGTGTACCAAGTATCTATTAGGAGGGTATTAGGTGTATCAAGCGTATATCACTAGTGTATTAAGTGTATCATAGTGAATATCAGTAGTGTATAAGTGTGTATTAGTAGTGTATCAAGTGTATCAAGGATATTAAGGGTATCAAGGATATCAATTGTATATGAGCAGTGTATCAAAGATATTAAGGATATCAAGTGTATCAAGTGTATCTCGTGGGTTAGACTTTTTTTTTCCCCTCATTTTTGCAAAAGTAATAAGTCTGGGTTATGAGCCTAATTTTTAAAACTTATTTTGCCAATCTGCAAGAAGCCCTCAATGTAATATATTTAGATACATTATAATATATAGGTAATTCTAATGTGGGAGATGTGATGTATTTGAATATGATTCAAGATTCATATCAAAACTATAGGTTACAAGTTAATGTGAATAAAATTCATATTAAATTGAAGTTGAAGACATAAATTGGCGAATTCCGATGATGCCACATGTTTCCTTCATAGTCGTTGAATTGAATAAAATTAATTCGGTCCAGTTTGATATTATATTATTTGGGCTAAAAGTCCAACTGAGCCAAAAAAAAAAAAAAAGCTTAATTTGACCCAAATGTCAAATAAGGCACAAATCTAGTTAGTTGGGCCTAAGGGTCAGGTCCATGAACTAACCAAGTCCAAACCCACGAAGCTCACCTGAGAATTCCATAAATAGAAAAGCTTTCCTGATTTGTACGGTCAATAAGTCCACACTCCAGATAGCCTAGAGGGAATTCTCTACCATCAGAAGACTCCTTGACTCCTAAAGCTGACCATACTTGAAAACTGAAGTCTTTTGGAGATATAAACACTCTTTCAAGACTCCAACTTTAAGATCATCCATATGTTTCGCTTCCATACATCAAACATACATATTCAATCGAGAGAGAATCAGAGGATCAAGTACTAGAGATTGAACCACATCCGCATCAAATCTACATCAATACAAGCTCAACTCCATGAAATATATTTCTCCAGAAGCCTCATGCGAACACTGATCCTCCAAGAAGATCATCAAGTCTAAGGGTCAATCATCCAAGAAGTTCATCAAGTTCAATAGCCAATCATTCAAAGAGACAATAAGTCCAAAGGCTGATCAACCAAGAAGATCATCAAGACCAAAAGTCAATCATCCAAAAAGATCAATAAGCCCAAAAGCCGATCATCCAAGAAGATCATCAAACCCAAAGATCAATTATCCAAAAAGATCAACAAGCCTAAAAGCTAATCCTCCAAGAAGATCATCAAGTCCAAAGGCCGATTATCCAAAAAGATCATCAAGTCCAAAGACCGATCATCTAAGAAGATCATCAAGCTTAAAAGTCAATCATATAAAAAGATCAACAAGTCCAAAGGTCAATCATTCAAGAAGATTAACCAACTTAAAGATTAAAATTTATTTTGAAAGCATCAAAGTTAGAGATTGTATTTGCTATATTGAAATTAATACAAAAAATCAAGTTCAATTCTACGAAACAAGTTCTTTGAAAACCTCGTGCAAAAAAATTGGCACGTCCGGTGGGATATCTCTACCTCTCATCTCTCTCTTATCATCTATCAACAAATTAACAAATGACACTAAGAAAGCTGCATCAAAAGCAACTGCTACAAGCGGCTCCTATACGAGACTTTCACCCAGAGTCACTCAAAGGGATTTCTGCATGAGCAAAAACAAGACTCTGTCATCGCGGAGAAAATCCAGGAACAACTGATGGAATTTCCTAAAGGCGGGATCATCATTAAAGAAAATCCCTTGTTCGACAACTATGCTCCTACTTCTTATTGATCAGAGAAAGAATCACACTTTGTTATAGTGTCTGTCATGATGGCTGACTAACAACTGAGTAGGTAATGGTAGATATGGAGATGAAAATAAATCTCCTAATGAAAGCTATTGAGGAGCGAGATCATGAAATTGCTTCCTTAAGAGATCAAATGTAGGCTCGAGAAGCTGTTGAGACAAGTCAAGCTCCAGTTACCAAAGCCAAGGAAAAAGGAAAAATTGTCTTACAGGAAAATCAGTCATAACAATTCACCTCTGTCGCTTCTCTTTTGATTCAACAGGTGTAGGATATGATTGTAAGCTCCATAAGGGCTTAGCATGGAGGATCGTTACAATATTCTTTTATGTATTCCAATCTGTACACCAAGAAAATCGATAACTTGAGAATGCTAGCTAGGTATCAACCTCCAAAGTTCCAGTAGTTTGATGGAAAGGGCAATTTGAAACAACATGTTGTTCACTTCATTGAAACTTGTGAAAATGCAAGGACTAGAGGAGACTTGCTAGTCAAGCAGTTTATTCGTACCTTGAAAGAAAATGTATTCGATTGCTGTACTGATCTAGAGCTGGAAGTGATTGATAGCTGGGAACAATTGGAAAGAGAGTTCCTCAACTGCTTTTATAGCACTAGGCGCATCGTCAGCATGATGGAGCTGACAAGCACCAAGCATGAAAGGGAGAGCCAGTCATTGACTGCATCAACCGATGGAAAGCTCTAAGTCTGGATCGTAAAGGTAGACTCACTAAATTATTTACAATGGAATGTGCACCCAAGGCATGCATTGAGAACTTCTCTATATTCTGCAAGGGATAAAACCTCGTACATATGATGAGTTAGCGACACGCACTCATGACATGGAGCTGAGCATCGCCAGCAGGGGAACAAAAGATTTCCTAATCCCTGAAGGGAGGAAAGTTAAGAATGAAATAAAAGACACTGAAAAGATTGTGAATAGTGCCATAACAAAATCTTTGGTTGTCAATACGACCACGTCAAATTTTTCCTCCAAAAGAAGAGAAACAAAATTTGAAAGAAATCATGATGGTAGAAAAAAGCGTTGCCCAACTTTTAAAGAAAGACATGAGAAGGTTTATCCATTTACTGATTATGATATTGCAGATATGCTAGAATAACTGCTGGAGAAGCAAGTTATTAAGCTGCCGGAATGCAAACGGCCGAAACAAGTAGGAAGAGTAGACGATCCTAATTACTGCAAGTATCATCGGGTCGTTAGTCACCCAATTGAAGTGTGCTTTATGATGAAGGATCTGATTCTAAAGTTAGCTCGTGAAAAGAATATTGAGCTGAATATTGATGAAGTAGCTCAGACAAATCATACTGCATTAGCAATAACTTCAAAAGGCTTTTACCCCTTTTGGTTGATCTACAAGTTCCCAGATTGAATTGAAGTACATTGACTCCCTTTCGAGATCCATGAATTTTATCCACTAGTCTTTATCCACATCTTCCATTACCTGGTTAAAAGTCAATGGATCCTCTAAGCCATCATTTGGTATGACGACTTGAGTTCCCGTTAAACCCATGTAACGATCATGCTGTTGAACAATCTTCCCACTACGTCAAGACATTCTTAACTCTTGAGAAGGATGTGAAGTATCAGTTTCATTAACAACTCTTGTTGAAAGACCAACTTGATCAATAACTCTTGTTGACCTATCTGTAGTTTCTCTAGGCATCTCACTTAATACTAGCTTATTATGAGGTTGATGATTTTTTATGTGGTTCTCCTCTAGGAATGTTGCACTTATCGATACAACCTGGTTCTCCTCTAAGTAATAAACCAGTTTTAAAACCTCATATTGCTCGTGCATGCTCATAAAATTAGGTTAAAAACACTCAGTTATTCAGCTATAATCTCCAGGTAGGAGGTGTTCCATAAACGGTCAACTTAAATACCTCTAGCCTTAGGTAGGATTGTAGACTAGTTGAGTTTGTAACCACAATTTTATAAGATAACGACCTATTTTAACTATTAAAACAAGTTGTAAATTGAGCTCCTTTCTAATCCTCTTTTCTCAGCAGTGACAACATTTACCGCTGCTTCTTGTCCTTTTGTTTTCAAAATGGACGGAAAAGCCTACAGCTCATTGAGAATTGTAGTCAGGTTGTATTCTATCTTGTTCATTAACGCATTAGTGCTAAATTGCAAGAACTCTTCGGAAGAGACTCTAGAATAAAACCGACTTGACTTCTCTCATCTACGATAGCTCTGTTTACCTCGACCACATTGAAATGGACCATCATGTCCAGGACATGTTCTCTAATAGAGGTCCCTTCTTTCATTCGACAATTGTAAACATATTTGATAGCATCATGCCTCAGGGAGAAGGACGGTTGTCCAAACATCGACGTAGAGATTCCATAATCTCTTTGACAGTATACATGCTTTCGTGTTTCTAAGCTAGAACATCAGATATGTTGGCAAGAATGTAGGCAAGAATGTAGGCACAGGCTTTCTCATTCACCTTCATCCATCTGTCGTATGCTTCCCAAATAGTTCGGTTTGAATTTGAGCTTGAGATGGGAGGACACTCCTTTGTCAAAATGAACCTCAAATCATCTATCATCAGTATTGTGTTCAAATTTGATTTCCATGTAGCATAATTGTCACTAATTAATTTATCCGAAGCCAACAATTGTACTAATGAACTAGTCATTCTGAAAAATATAAACAAATTCTTTATTAGTGAATTTCTTTTAAACCCAATCATGTTTTAGCAAAGTAATAATGTACCCAAATTTCATTATTTTTGCAACGATATTATAGTGAGTCAGAATAAGTGCTACCCAGGGGAATTCAAATACTTCTTCATTAAAGCAAGACATTCTTGACTAAATACTATCTCTAGAATAACTCATATTCCGATAGTTATTTAGCTATCGTTTTCGGTTAAGAACTTACGAACATTTAGTAATTCTGTATGTGTAACCTTCCATTTTTAAACCTCAGAGGTCGGCCCCAACGATGCTATCGAATTGGAAAGTCAAAGTTGGAAAATTTTTTGGAGTTTTAGTTGTTCTGAATTCTATGTTACAACCCTCCAAGGGGATAGCCGTTTTAAACGACTAGCAAGGGCCGCCTAAATCTAACCAGCGGGTGCAACATAGGAATCTCACGGTCCAAACCAATAGAAGAGACCGCAGGATGTGTTGACATATATTCTTCACCCACTTACTATAAACTACTTTCCCCATTCACCTTGATCTTGACCCATACAAACACTTTCCAGATGGAGGTCACTCCCAAGGTGACACATAGCGTCGTATGAATCTCACGGTGTGAATTTTCTAGGGATGTGAGAGTTGAAATCAATATATCGTATATTTGATTTTACATTGAACAACTTCCCTTCATTCACCTTGATCTTGATCCCATGCAAACACTTTTTGAATGGAGCAGTCGAGGTATAATCGACACAAAGTGTTGCACGAATCTCACGATATGAACATCTTAGGATGTGAGATTTAAAATCAAAACATCACTTTTGATTTTACTGTGGACAACTTCCACTATTCACCATAATCTTGATTTATGTAAACACTTTCCGAATGGAGGTCACTCCCAGGGTGACATGAAACAAAACATGAATCTTGATTATGAACTCTTAGGGACGTGAGAGCTAAAAATAACATATCACATATGTTATTAATCTCTTCTTGAATCCTTATTAAATTCCCATTGAAGTGTTCTAATAACATATCATATATGCTATTAAACTCCCACTGAAGTGTCCTAACATTTGTTTGGGTATATCTTTACTTAGGAATGTTCTGGCTAATTAAACAATCTAAGTCTAGGTGTTTATCCAAGTATAATGTTTATATTTTGATTTAACCTATGATGTCTAGGTGATAAACCGGTTTTAAAACCTCAAACCGCTCACATATTGCTCATAAAACTAGTTAACAATGCTCAATTATTCAGTCATAATCCCCAGGTAGGAGGTGTTCTGTAGACCGTCAACTTACATACCTCCAACCTTAGACAGGATTATATATCGGTTGAGTTTGTAACCCAAGTTTTATAAGATAACGACCTATTTTAACTATTAAAACAAGTGGTTAACCTATGTGAGTATGCAACTTATCTTTGTTACGGATTTTAATGTCTAATCCAATTTTATAACAACTTATAAAACTTTACACGTGGTATACATCCATAACATACATTAGATATCTCATGATTTAATATAGCACTTATATTGAAACATTCGAAATCCTAAACATGCATATTATATATTAAAACATCTTATAACATACTTTTAATGCATGTAACATACTTCCCATGGTGGGATTTTAAATCTACATGGCATACTATATGCACATACAAGATTTATTTAATTATAACATACATCACATGCATAAATAATTAAACACAAACTGATATGGTTTAGTTTTGGCATTCTCAAGCAAACAAAGGTCTAATTATTACAATAATAACCAAAAACTAGCTCCAAAACACTTCTGGACCGCTCGAACCATCTTGAACTGGTCTTGAACCTCTTGATCTGGACCTCCAATGCTAAAAAAAATGGATGCATCGGGCAAAAAACCATTGAGTACCATTGAGCATGCCATCAAGCATCAAGTATGCCATCGAGCATCGAGTATGCCATTGAGAATGAGCATCAAATATGCCATTGAGCATCGAGTATGGCATCATGCATCGAGTATGAGCATCAAGTATGGCATCGTGCATCGAGTATACCATCGAGCATGAGCATCAAGTATGCCATTGAACATTGAGTATGACATCGAGCATCGAGTATGAGCATCAAGTATGGAATCATGCATCGAGTATAACATCGTGCATTTAGTATTTATCAAAATATTATCGAGTACCATTGAGTATGACATCGTGCATCGAGTATTTACCAAAATACCATCGATTAAATGCCATCAAGTATCATCGAGTATTTGGCAGTGGCTGAAAAAACCAGTTTCTGCTGCTCGACCTTCTTCACTTATTTCTTCAATTACAACCTAATTGTAACTCTAATGAATTTAATCAAATCATAGACACTTAATCACACCTTAAGGCCCATCAATTAAGAGTCAATTACAAGAATTACAACATAATTAAAGAGAAAACAATGCCAACACTTAGAAAAACCATATAAGTTCACCATTTTCATACAACTTATGAAAAACACCCATGAAGCCAAAATTAACTCCAATTGGATGCTTAAATGATGCTCTGATATCAATTATTGAAATGCATAAACATGCAGCTGAAGAAAACAAGATCATTAAGCATTATAATTCCTTAATTTTGACATCAAAATAAGCATGTACATAAGATATCAAGAGGGTTTCATTACATACCTTTGAAGATCCTTGCAATCTTCTCCAATTCTTACTGTGGACCATCACTAGAGCTTCCTCTTCTTTAGGAGTCTTAGATTGGGTTATGGGACTCAAAACAAGCTTGAACTTAGGAAAATTGGAGGAGAGGTTTTCTGGTTTTTCAACTTGTTGAAGAATAGCTTCTTCAGCTTTAAAAACTCAGCAATTCAATAATTGTATCAGATTTTTCACTCAATAAAGAGTGGTTTTATTACATGACTCTCATGCAAACTGATCACTTGAAGTGATTCCAGCTACTCCTTGAATTTGGTAGTAGAATTGTGTGTAAGAAGGTGACTAACCTTCTTGCTTGAAAGTGGGAAAATCCCACATTGGGAATTTTCTCTTTTTTCAAATTCCCTTTTGATTTTGAAAATAAATTTTCAATATCAAAACTTTTTTCCAATTTTAATTCTTTAATTAAAATTGAAATTTTATTAATTTTACAAAAGTTAATTCAATAATCAAATTTTCTAATAAAATTAATAATTAATTAAATAGTTTAATTAATTTTATTAATTTAATATCAAATATTAAATTAATTTTTTACCTATTCCATTACCATGAATCCTTATTCATGAAGTTAATATTTTAATCATATTTATATATAATCAATTTTCCAATTACGTTTAATCCCAAAATTAAATGTGTAAATATATCACATATAGTTACTAATTCCCTTAATTCGAATATGAACATTTCAAATCAACTTATCAAGCTATTCTAAGGCTAATATGTTTGTGAGCTAGTAGGGACCTAATGGACCTACAGATCATGGGCTCCGATCCGAGATTAATTGGCTAATTTTTTACATAGAATTAACCCCCATCCATTGACTACTGGGTCACTCCACTAAAGTCCAGTAGTTGCACTCCCTTCACTATAGATATATTGTGTTCACTCGATATAACCACAATTAGTAAGTTAACCTTTCATAAGTTGTTCGTAATAACTACTGGTTCAAAATTTTGTTTTACCCCCGAGATTACCTCTTGTTCCTTAAGTCCCATTGATACTCTAATGAACAATTGGTTTGTGATACGATCATTAAACCGAGTCCCTCTTGGGCCAATGAGAGGGTGGAGCCCCTTGTTCAAGACCCAAAATCAGTACTTAAGGGAACAACCTCTCTACTATCCCTAAAAACGGGTAGGAGGGAATTCCATCTTGCACCCTATGTCCCCAGCTATCTACCTGGTTTTACCCCTGAAATGGGAGGTTTATTAGCCGACACTGTTGAGCCAACCCTCACTCATGCAAATCTAAGGATAATCCCGAATAAACAGGAGTTCATAGTTAGCTTAGGATTAATGTCAAGTTACCTAGGTCATCGTTTTGAAATAGTCCGTCTTAAATAGTAAACAAAGTAATAAAGTAAGAGTGACTTATTTCTTGGTCCGATCTTATGCAAACTCATTGCATAGGATGCTCCCACTCTTCATGTCACCACATGAATAAATCAGGATCACTTTGTTTGTAGCACTTTACAACTGTTTATAACAACTACAGAGTGGGCCGCATCCGATAGTGTTACCAGAATAAGACACCCAACCTTATTCGTATACTATAGATCATTTTAACTATTTACTTGAACCTGATCCACTCTTATGTCTCCACATAATATTCAAGTACTCCTATAATAGTCATGATCTTTTAGTCTATTGTATTTATTTCTAAAACGAAATAAGCAATTCATATATTCAATAATAACTTTATTGATTTACAGAATGAATTTATTGTTTACAAACCATGAGTTTTAGGACATAAAACCCAACATGGACAACTGTCCTCATCTGGCAGGCATGATGCTCTCAAATATGTTTACAACACCCGTATGAAGGAATGAATCTATATTAGAGAAAATATTCTAGATATGATGGTCCACTTCAATATAGTAGAGGTAAGCAATATTGTCATTGATAAGAAAAGTAAGGTTAGTTTCATTATGGAATCTCTTCCGAAGAGTTTCCTACAGTTCTGCAAAAATGTGATGATGAACAAGATTGAGTACAATCTGACTACTCTCTTGAACGAGCTTTAGACACAGTCTCTTATGAAGTCTAAGGGACAAAAAAGGGGAAGTAAATGTTGCTACCTCAAAGAAGTTCCAAAAAGGATCATCCTCAAGAACTAAATTTGGGTCTTCCACTTCAAAGAATAAGAGTATTCAAATGAAAAAGAAGGAAAAAGGGAAAGGTAAGGCTCTTTCAACCTGCAAAAGCAAGGGAAAAGTTGCAGACAAAGGAAAGTGTTTCCACTGCAATGAAGATGTGCACTGGAAACGAAACTGCCCAAAATACCTTGCCGAGAAGAAAGCTGAGAAAACAAAACAAGGTAAATATGATTTACTCATTAATATATCAATTTAAATCTGAAAAATTCATAAATGTATCACAATTTACACATTCTTTCACATTTAATTTGAACAAAAATTATATTTAAGAAACATGTTTAGTTGAGAATGATAACTCTACTTCGATACTAGATTCGGGGGCCACTAACCATATTTATATTTCTTTTCAGGAAACTAGCTCCTGGCGGCAGCTTGAAGAAGGCGAGACGATTCTCAAAGTTGGAACGTGAGACGTTGTCTCATCTAAAGCAGTGAGAGACTTGAAGTTGTTTTTTTGGAGATACATCTTTTTTTTACTAGAAAATGTACTTTTAGTTCCTAATATGAGAATGAATCTAATATCTATCTCTTGTTTGTTAGAACAAATGTACAAAGTATCTTTTGAAGTTAACAAAGTGTTTGTTAGCTCCAGAGGTGTTCACATTTATTATGCAAAACTTGAAAACAACTTATATGTATTAAGACCAACTGAGGCAAAAGCTATTTTAAATACTGAGATGTTTAAAATAGCTGAAACTCAAAATAAAAGGTAAAAAATTTCTCCTAGTACCTATCTTTGACACTTGAGACTTGGCCATATTAATCTCAATAAGATTGGGAAATTTGCCAAAAGTGGACTCCTAAGTCAGTTAGGAGACAACTCTTTACCTCCATGTGAGTCATGTCTAGAGGGTAAGATGACCAAAAAATCTTTTACAAGAAAATGTCTTAGAGCCAAAAAATCTTTAGAACTCGTGCATTCAAATCTTTATGGTTCGATTAATGTCAAAACATGAGGTGAGTATGAATATTTCATCAGTTTTATTGATGATTATTCAAGGCATGGTTATGTTTACCTAATGCATCATAAGTCCGAAGCTCTTGAAAAAATCAAGGAGTATAAGGCAGAGGTTGAGAACTTGTTAGGTAAAACAATTAAAACACTTTGATCAAATTGAAGTGAAGAGTTGATAGAAAATGGAATCCAATCTTAGCTTTCAATACCTAGTATGCCTCAACGGAATGGTGTATCAGAAAGGAGAAATAGAATCCTATTGGACATGGTTCGTTCAATGTCAGTTACGCTCAATTTCTTGATTCGTTTTGGGGGTATAGAGTAGATACTGTTGTTTACATTTTGAACACGATTTCTTCCAACAGTGTTTCTGAAACACCATATGAGTTGTGGAGAGGGTGTAATGGTAGTTTACGCCACTTTAGAATTTGGGGATGCCTTGCATAAGTGTTAATGCAAAACCCAAAGAAATTGGATCATTGTTCAAAATTTGTGTCTATTCGTAAGATACCCCAAAGAAACGAAAAGTGGTCTCTTTTATGATCCTTAAGATAAAAAAGTGTTTGTGTCCATAAACAATACATTTTTAGAGCAAGACCAAATGAGAGATCATCAACCTTACAGTAAAATAGTGTTGAGTGAAATTTCAAAAGAAGCTACAGATAAACCAGTAGGAGTTGTCGATAAGTTTGGTCCTTCTACAAGAATTATTGATGAAGCTGGTAAATATGGTCAGTCACATCCTTGTCAAGAGTTGAGAGTGCCTCGACGTAGTGGGAGGGTTGTAGATCAGTCCGACCATTACATGGGTTTAACAAAAACTCAGGTCTTCATATCTGATGATGGCATAGAGGATCCTTTGGCCTATGAACAGGCAATGAATGATGTAGACCGAGACTAGTGGATCAAAGCCACGGACAATGAAATGGAGTTTATGTACTTTAATTCTATTTGGGAACTTGTAGATCAGATAGATAGGGTAAAATCTATTGGTTGTAAATGGATCTACAAAAGGAAACAAGATGAAGTCAGTAATGTACAGACCTTTAAGGCTTAACTAGTGAAAAAGAGTTGCCATGCTAAAGTCGATTAGAATAATACTCTTGTCCATTGCAACATTTTATGATTATGAAATTTGGCAAATGGATGTCCAGACAACCTTTTTGAATGAAAATCTTGAAGAGAGTATCTATATGGCTCAACCAGAAGGGTTCATTGAACAGGGTCAAGAGAAAAATATTTGCATGCTTAAACGATCCATTTATGGGTTAAAACAAGCATTTAGATGTTGGAATATAAGATTTGACACCGCGATCAAATCTTATAGCTTTGAACAAAATATTGATGAACCTTGTGTCTACGAGAAAATTGTCAAAACCACTATAGCATTTCTAGTGTTGTATGTTGATGACATTCTACTCATTGGGAATGATATAGGATTCATGACTGACGTTAAGTAATGACTAGCAACCTAATTTTAAATGAAAGATTTGGGAGAGGTTTAGTATGTTCTTGGAATCCAAATCGCAAGAAAAGAATGTTAGCCTTGTCTCAAGCATCGTATATAAACAGGATCTTGTCTACATATAAGATGCAGAATTCAAAGAGGGGTTTGTTACCTTTCAGGCATGGAGTTCATTTGTCAAAGGAACAGTGTCCTAAGTGAAGGTTTGTGAAAACTGATGCAGAAGTGATATCGTGTCCCAAATTCGATTTTCACAGTATATTAAAATTACAGAGATGAAATATGCATTCTAACAATTAATGTACAACATACTTTCGAAAAAATAGAGAAGCAGAGAAAATAAGGTTTAGAATGCTAACCCTTGAAGCCACAAAAAAAAAAAAAAAAAAGACTTCACGAATCCTCTCAATTGAACTCTTCAGTCTCTCTTAGGATCATGAAAACGCCAAACAGTATCCCAATTACTTGGACACCACCAAAAAGAAACCTTGGTATTCTCTTGAGGGGTTGGGAATCAACATGAGTTTGTGAACTTTGTAAAATATTTTTAGGAGAAGAAGACAATAGTATTTATGAGATATTTTTATTTATTTTGTAGAGTGATTTCTTGGAGAGACCCTAATCAACTCACAGACACTGTGTATTTTGGGAAGAAGATGGTACTCCTTGCCTTCAACTCCCCACATCCCACTTTATTGAGAGATATTATGGGAAGGAAGTTATTTTCATAATTCCCTCCCATTAATTCAAATTAAAATCAAATTTTAATTTAATAAATAAGAATAATAATAATAAATATATACAATAACTAACTTATTATACATATAATTATATGTTATATCAAATATAACACATAACCTATAGTTTATGTTATATCAAATATAATATAACTTATAGTTTGAAATTCTCTCAATAATCTATGGTATTTAATATAAATCAAATTAATATTAAATAGTTATATAAATCTAATTTATATAATTAATATTTGAATCATATTCAAATATTTATTTTCTCTCAAAATAAGCTTTATATTATAATGTATCAAATACTTTATATTAATTATATCATATATAATTAATTCCCTTAATTAATTTGAAAAATTCAAATTAATCCAAAAACATTTTGATTCTCAATAATCCTAGTTGAGCTAATGAGGGAACCTTATGGACCTATAGATTGAAGCTCCAATAGTACTTAGCTAATTAATTAAGCTCTTTAATTAAATTACTCAACTTCCATTAACTGTCGATCACTCCACTAAAGACCGACAGTTGCACTCTTCACACGACAGATATAATTCTGTGTCCATTGGATATAACCAATCAACGGTATAAGGATCCTTAAAAAATTACTCGTAAGTACAGTTGGGCCAAAATTATCGTTTTACTCCTGTAGTTACATCTAACTCTTTAATTACCTCTGATCCCTCTAATGAACAATAAGTCATAGTTCAACTATGACCAAACCCTTCTCAAGCCAGGAGAGGGTATGGTGCTACATTGTTCAAGCCTCAGAATCAGCCCTTAAAGGAGAAATTTCTTTACTTTCATTAACTATAAAGGTGTGAATTCCTTCTTCTGTAACTGCGTTCCTAGCTCCCCAATCAGACGAAACCCCAAAATGGTAGGCACATTGAGTCGGCGAATTGACCACTCTCACCTATTCAAATAAAAAAACCGCCTTCATGGGAAGTTCACAACTCACTCAAGATTCAGGTTAAGTCACCTATGGTCATCCTGGTGAAATGTAAGCCTCTTCAAGACTATTCATTTCTTGGTCCAATCTTATACAAATACTTTGTATCGAACACCCTCACTCACATGTCTCCACATGAATGATCAGGATCAAATCATTTGTAACACTTTACAACAATTGTAACAACTAGAAAGCGAGCATATTATTAGTGTCACCAGGATAAGGTACCTTGCCTTATCCATCTACTACAAACCATTTAGATTATTGCTTAAACATGATCCATCTGTATGTCTCCACATACATGCTCAAGTTACAGACGACAACCTTGGATCTTAGTTTATTAGTTTTGTGGGTTAATGTCGAATAAAATACCTCAAAATTTATTAAATATATAAATTGTTTGTACATTACAATTACAAAGTACAGAACCAACTGAGATTTAGGGCATCAACCTCAACACTAAGACACCCAAGAAGTTGAGGATATGAGACCGATTCCTTATGCATCAACAATTGGTAGTCTAATATGTCATGTTATGTACATGACTTGACATATGTTATGCAGTGGGAATAGTTAGTAAAGTATCAATCCAAACTAGGATATGATCATTGGACTGCCGTTAAAAATATCCTCAAGTATCATAGGAGAACGAGAGACTATATGCTCGTGTATGGTGCTAAGGATCTAATCCTTACAGGATACACTGACTCTGATTTTTAGACCGATAAGGATTAAGGAAATTTAGATCAGGATCAGTGTTCACTCTAAAGGGAGAAGTAGTAGTTTGAAGGAGTATAAAGAAGGTTGTATTGCTGACTCCACTATGGAGGCTGAGTACGTAGCTGCGTGTGAAGTGGCTAAGGACGTTGTATGGCTTAAGAAGTTCTTAAAAAAATTGGAAGTGATCTTAAATATGTATCTGCCTATCACCCTCTAATAGTGGTGTAGTTGCAAATTCTAGAGAATCCAGAAGCCATAAGCGCGGGAAGCACATTGAGTACAAATATCTCCCAGCAGGGGAATTGTGCAACTAGGAGACGTGATCGTCAAATAGATAGGCTCAGAGCATAACATTTTTGATCCCTTTCTAAAGGTCCTCATGGCTAAAGTGTTTAAGGGTCATCTAGTGAGTCTATGACTGCGAATTATGTAAATCTAGGGCAAGTGGGAGAAACCATGGGTATGTGATACCCTAGTTTATTTTATTTATGTTTTCTCTCACGCTCATGTAAATGACCCCACTAGAGTTTTAGTCCAAGTGGGAATTTGTTGGGTTTTATGTCCTAAAACTTGTGGTTTGTAAATAATAAATGAATTATATTTTACAATAAAGTTGTTATTGAGATTTATTCAATAAATATGTTGTTGAATATGTTAATAAGCACTTAAAAATCCTAAACCCAATAAACTAAAAACCTCTAGCTATAGCATGAATACTTAAACTTTATGTGGATACATAAAAGTGGATCAAGTTCGAGTAAATAACCAAAATGGTCTATAGTATAGGGATAAGGTTGGGTACCTTATCTTGCAGACACTATGGATGCGACCCGCTTTATATTTGATGCATACGATGTGATCCTGAATCGTTCATGTGGAGACATACGAGTGGGGCATCCTATACAATGAGTTTGCATAAGACCGGACCACGAACTAGTCACTTTTACTTTATAACACCGTTTACTGTTAAGACTGACTATTTCAATACGATGACCTAGGTAACTCGATGTTAATCCTGACCTAACTATGAACTCCTATTTATTCGGGCTTATCCTTTAATCAGCATGGGTGAGAGTGACCTGAGTTCGCCGACTTAATAAGCTCCCCATTTTAAGGATAAGATCGGGTAGATAGCTGGGGACATAGTCCTACAAGATGGAATTCGCTTCTACTCAATTTTAGGGATAGTAGATAGGTTGTTCTCTTGAGTAGAGATGTCCATGGGGCAGGGCGGAGACGGGGAAGCCATCCCCGTCCCCATCCCCACTCCCTATACCATTCCTCGTCCCTTCGAATTTCTCCGTGAGAAACGGGGCAGGGATACCCTGCGGGGAAAAAATTCCCTGCCTTTGTTTTTTATTTTTTTATTTTTTTTATTTTAATCAAATATATACTTTTCCCAATCAATTTTAATGAAACAAAACATTTCTTAGTGCAAAGTTCAATAGAATATTATCAATTTTTCTATTAAAAGCATCCATCCTTAATTCATCAATTATTCTCATTAAAATTCAACTTAAACTTAAATAATAAAAACATCCATCTATAATTATTTTAAAAAAAGTTACAACATGACAACAACAACATATTTTTTTTAAGACACAACATGACAACAACAACATGACAATAACATAGCCAAACCAAGTTGTCATCAACGAATTTCATCAAACTTTGTAAGGGTTGATTCCTGAAAAAAAACACAAATATTGTACATATTAATATAAATCAATATTAAAATAATAATAATAATACACGTACTTATAACTTACATCATCTGGATCTCGATCCTCAAGAACATTTTCCAAAACTTTAGCATCTATAGGAGTATGCTTATCTATTTAAGACATGTAAAAAGAAAATTAGATCTCAAATTGTATATAATAAAAGTTTATTAAATAAATTAAACAATAATACTAATTCATACCTTCTGCTCATAACCATCTTGAGTACACATCAAAACTTCCAATAAATTTTCACGAAATTGATAATGATGTGGACCTACATATCTACGACCAATACTAAATGCAGATTCAGAAGCAACTGTAGTGACGTGAACGACTAGAACATCTTTTGCAATTTGATACAAAATAGGATACTTCACTCCATTCAACTTCCACCATTGCAAAATATTAAAGTCATCCGACCGCGGTAGAAGAGACTCATCCAAATAATGATCCAACTTTAATTTGACATTGTCAACATTATTAACAATATCGATTTTTCTTATTAATAAGAAAAGTTGAACTACTACTTCTATCTCGCCTTGAAGTCAAAGAAGTACTAATTGTAGATGTAGAACGTTGAAGTTCTTCTATTTTTCTTGAATTTGAACTATAAAACTTCATCAAATCACAACACAAGTCTCTAACCCGTTTAATTTCAACAATATGATGAGATCCATAGATTTGAGGAAAATAAAACTGGATTAATCTCATCTTAAACCTAGGATCTAATACTGTAGCTATTGCCAATACACCATGGTTCACACTCCAATATTTTTCAAACTTAGAAATCATTCTTGATGCCATTACTTGTATCTCCTCAACATCAAAATTAAGCTACTTTGAAAGTTCCAACCTAATTTTACAAACTTCTTCAAAAAGACGTTGGGTGTAGGATAACTTGACCTAGAAAACAACTCAGTCATCAAGTAAAATGGTTCTAATCTATCACACATTTCTTTTGCAAAATTCCAATCAATATCTGAAGGAAGACAAGTGTATACTGGTTCACATTGTTTTAGACGAGGAAAAACATCCTTGTATTCCATATCAGTTTTGAGCATCACAAATGTTGAATTTCATCTTGTAACATAATCAAGACTTAGTTTTTTAGTGCATGAAATTTGTAATAGACGAACTCCTTCTTCAAAATTTTCCTTCCTTTTTGCGGAAAGAGTCCATAACCTGTCTCTTATACACATCTAGATGTGTATAAGAGACAGTCTCTATACCATCCGAAATTATAGCCAAACCATCTTTCACTATCAACTTCAAAATATGTCCACAACAACGAATATGGAACAAACTTCCATGCAACCACAGTGTCTTTAAATCTAACTTCCTTAATAAAATGTCAACCATTGCATCATTTGTTGAACAATTATCTATTGTTAAATTGGATAATTTACGATCTATGTCCCAATAAAAATACACTCCATTAATGCTTCAGAAAGTAATTGTCCAGTATGTGGATGTGACACGTGTACAAACCTAGTATAGTAGTATTATGGAATAATATGTTAAAATGAAAATTACCTAATGAACAAAAAATACATAACAACAGAAAAGATTTAAATTACCTTAAAAGTCTACTTTGTAGGACCCAAGAATCATCAATAAAATGTGCAATAATTGTCATGTATCCCTTCTTCTTGTTAGATGTGGTCCACATGTCCGTAGTAAGAGCGACCCTACTTCTATTATTTTCCAAAAATTTCATTGCTTTAATAATCTCTTATTCATAAATTTTTATTTATCTCTCCTCATCGTGGTTCTTGAAATCATCTTAAACAACGGTTGAACACCACTAAAAAACTTTCTAAATCCTTTGTGTTCAACCATGTTTATTAGATATTCATGTAAATTATAGCACAAGCAAGGTCTCTTCTAGAAGCTTCATGATCAAAGAGGGTTGAATTTAGAATTACTTTTCCTTCATTGGTTTTACTGTCTCAAACATGATTGCCTAATGTCTCTTTATCTCCGTAAGGGACAAATTTTGAAATGGTCATATAAATGCTTTATCCCATTTTTAGATTCCCCTCCTAACTTTTTTCCACTATAGTTACATATTGCTTTCTTGGTGTCATTTATTTCTTTGTCTTTTATAATGATTCCATACTACTGATGTCAACCTATTACTTTTTATTACATCCTCATTACCATCAGTATCTAATGTAATAGGTGTAGGTTGATCATTACCACAAGAAACACTATTTATTGGGGTTGATTCCCTCATGTTCATAGATGTTGGAGTTGAACCACCTTGTTCTAACTCATTATTATTCGATAGAGTCATTTTCAAATTTCACCTATAAATAGTCAAATAGTAACAAAATAATCACAAAATCGAACAACAAAAATCAAATTTGTACACTAAATCAAATTTATACACCAAAAATTGAACAACACAATAACAAAAATCAAATTTGCACACCAGAAATCGAATAACAAAATTCTGATGGGACGATACAGATTTTGGACATACCTTTAGAGGTCAAATTTTTAATAAATACAGTAACTTATTTTAACAAATACAATAAGAACCAATAACAATAACAATAACTTATTTCCATCTTTTGCACACATCAAATTCGGACATAAATTAGATCGGCCAAGGACGATTCTGTAACGCGAATTTTTGTATGATGCAAGTCCATGCCATAAACTTGATGACATAGATTTTATGCGATGATATGTGATACTACTTCTAGATATGCGTTATTAACGAATGTTCTTGTAGTATGCTGTGCGTTGTCACAAGTTTCCTTGCGTTGAAACCAAGTATTATTTCACCGCAAGTTTCTCGGTGTGATCCGAGGATGAACACAGAGACTGTTTGAGGTTATTGCATTATGTTTGTGATATATGTGACCAGGAGTTTTTCAATTTATAAAAGAGTTTTGTGTACAAGTAACTAAATATGCGATAATGTAAAGTAAAGTGGTAAAAATGCGATAATAACATAAATTACGATAAAGTAAATTACAATAAAGTAAATCTAAGCTAAGATGATACAAGATACAGGTTTCATGATACAAGATACTGAGGTCAAGACTGGCTGTGAAGATTATACAAAGATCATGTAATGCGGTGACAAGTCTTGTGTGTGAGGCAGAAAAAGAAAAGATAATTAATATAAACAGCGCAAATTCCTTAATTGCGTTAAAGATATAAGTACGGTTTTGCTTTTCCCTTGGCGTACACCTCTCGGTGATCGGCCGTGTTCCCACATCTCTGTGGTGAAACAAGGAAGAACTTAATGAACGCAAGGTTGCTTCCATCTCTGGAAGTACTACTCACTTTAGTCAACGCATTCTTTTAACCTTCTCTCGATAGATCAAAATGACATCTTCACTTATGCTCTCACAGGTGAAGATGCCATCTAGCATGCCTTAGCTAAACGCATTTATCTCTTTAGCACAAATTAAGTTACTCGTTTAATCCATATTAATTACCAAGGTATTATGAAAACTTCATGGAGAAAACGATTAATAGAGGAAAGGAAATAGACAGAGAAGTGGAAACGGAAATGATCGAGACATTCAATAAAACTATTTAGCGTCTGATACATGATTTGTGAATGAAGAGATTAAGAGAATGAAATACAGTTGATGAAATAAAGTTAGAAACAAATACAAATAAGCGCTAACGTCTTAGCGCCGATTTGGATGGAGATTTGCTTGCTGGCGTGGATGGATCGTGCGGAAGGATGAGCTTCCCTCTCAGGCTTGCTCAACCGTAACAGGGATCTAAGCACAGAGCTTCATGGCGGGGATTTGGCAGAATTACACTGAGACTCACCTCTCGGCCTTGTCTCTTTTCTTCCCGGATTTCTTCTGATCAGTACTCAGCTCAGCCTTTCTCTCAATAATCTAGCATCAATTAGCCCTCGTATCAAGTATATTTTCTCTGAATTCTATGGGGGTATTTATAGGTGAAAAGCTTTGACTCTTGGCTTGTGGACCTCACTTCTTGTTATGGAAATTCCGAAGATGGAGGAATAAATATTCCTTCTGGTATGCAATCAGACCGTCAAATCTGTACAACGGTTAGTTGTACACGTGTCATAATCCTCCGCGTTTGCGTTGCTCAGCTGCATCTTTCGATCGGTTGCTCGCATGCGGTGTTGTATTTATTACCGCATGCGGTTGAAATTCAGCTCGGGATCGACTGTCGCATTGCGCCGTCATTTCGTTAATCGTCTTTTCATTGTTGATTGACGAGCGCAATGCGACAGAGATGTGTTGTTCAGTTTCTCGTTGAGCCTTGATGCAAGCGGTGACTTGGTTTCCTGCAAAACAGAGTAGAAATATCCTCTTCTACTATCTTAATGATGTTAGTGGGTGTAATTGCGATAATTTATATTTATTGTATTTTTTAGCTAATTTTCATACTATCGGTGCATATTCCTTCTCTCTTGGCCGCAATATTTGAATAAGGCAGCATAAATAACTTGTATTTCTACAAATTATCAGATTCAGACATACCAAAAATCAAATTTGAATTTCTAATAGATCAGATCAGAGATCAGACATACTAAAAATTAAACATACCTTCAGATTTCTAAAGATTCAGACATACCAAAAATCAAATGAGTAACTATAACTCATTTTATCTTCTACAAAAATCAGATCAAAAAGGGGAGATTCAGATTTTAGACATACCTTGGGATGAAAAGACGCCGGCAACACTTCAGACAACAGATTTGACAGAGAGATAGACGCGTGACAGTGAGATAGCGAGGAAGACGCGTGAGAGTGGTGAAGAAGACTGATTGAGTTTTATGAGACAGTGAGGAAGGTGAAGGTGGTCTTGTGGGTGGGTAGGACTGAGACGTGAGGAAATCTGGTGTGTGTGTGGTCATGGGTGGGATGGTGCTGAGACGACACGAGGAAGTTTACTTTATATATATACTGGGGCGGAGCGGGGAATATAATCCCCATCCCAGACCCCGAATGTAAATGGGAAAAAAAATTTCTCCATTCTCTCCTCCATTCCCCATATATTCAGGGATTTCCCGCCCCATTTGGGGCAGGTCCCCAGGGGCCCTAACCCTACAGATTAAATGGACATCCCTTTAAGTGCTGACTCCAAGTCTTGAACAAGTGGCTCCACTCTCTCATTGGCCCAAGAGGGACTTGATTTGGTGGTTGGATCACAAACCAATTATTCATTAGAGGATCATGGGACTTAAGAAACAAAATGCAGTTATAGGGGTAAAACAGTAATTTTGACCCAGCCGTAATTACGAACAACCTGTGAAGGATCGACTTACTAATCATGGTTATATCGAGTGGACAAAAATATATCTAGGGTGAGGAGAGTGCAACTACTAGGCTATAGAGGAGTGTCCCGGTAGTTAACTAATGTTGGTTAACTAGGTTAAAGAGTTTAGCCTGTTAATCTCGGATCGTTGGAGCTCATGATTTGTAGGTCCATTAGGTCCTCCTACTACATATTAGACTAAATCTTAGAACAATGTGATGAGAAAATTTGAATTGTTGAAATTCGGCTTAGGCAGTAAGCGTTAATTATTTTTGATATACTTAACGACTTATTGTTTAATTATGAATTAAACAATATGGGGAGTTGGGAATATTTAAATGTGATTTAAATATTACACATGAATAAGAATTCAAGACCAGGATTGATGTTATTAATTAATTTAATATTTGATATCAAATTAATATTATTAATTAAAATTTTTAATAATTATTTAAAATTAATTATTATAAATAATTTCTTATTCATGTATCAAATAAACTATTATATTATACTAAAAGAAATAAACTATTATTATATTTGTGAATGGTTAGGGATNTATTATATTTAAAATTAATTTTATTTGAAAATTAAGAAAATTCATTTAAAAGTTGAATTTTAGAAATTCAATTTTAAATGACTTATGTGTCAGTGGGTTTTTACCCACTTTTACCCTTTTAACTCATCAAATCCCATTACACTTAAGCTTGAATATGCTATCAATTGGAGATGAGTTTAATTCACATGATTTCTTCATTAAATAGAATAATGAATTGCTGAGATTGAACTTTTTTACTAGCTTATGAAGCTAAAATTTTCTCCCAAGTACACAACTCCAAAAACTCTCTCAATCTCTTTTTGTTTAAAAAATTCATCACAATTTTGGATCCCACAATCCGTTCTAAGGCTGGAGAATAGCGGGAAAAACTCTAACGGTGATCCACGAGGTGTTCGTGAAGAAAAAAAAAAAAACCAATGAACAACTTCAATTTTAAGCTACACTAAGGTTTGTTCATCGAATTCTGTTTTTTTGTTTTGAACAAGCATGCTTGATCCTTAAAATTGATGTAATTAGAGTGTTCTACATCCTGATTGCTTCCCCTTGCATGTTCCTAACTCCAACACAATGCAGTGCAATACCTACCATTTCTTTGATTTTACTTTCCAAAAAGAAATTCAAAGACACAATTTGGCTTTGATACCAATTGAAAGATTTGAATTCCCGATGCGGAAGTGATTGATCGCCTTTATGTCAGTGAATTTATTTATTTTTTTGTTGGAGCATATCTTAAATAAGAGAGAGCACAGGATATAGAGGATAAGCATTAACATATAGCCTAAGCATGTTTTCTAATTAAACAAAGAAGAAAGGGAAGATTAACACACACCATTGAAGAACTTTTTCTTCACATTTTTCCTCTCTAGGAAGGTCACGAACTCCTCTACTTCTCACGAACACAACAATGAACAAGAACTCTTGGACACTACCACTAATCATTCCTCATTATTCTCAAGGTGAGAAGCAAGAAGGAGTTGTGGGCTCTTCTTTTTAATTTTGGTGAGGAAAAAAGGAATTCTTTGAGAGAGTTTTCATAGAGGACATGATGGTCCACTTCAACATTACAGAAGCTCATAGCGCTGTCATAGATGAAAGAAGTCCAGTTAGCATGATAATGGAATCTCTTCCGAAGAGCTTTCTAACATTTTGTACTAATGCTGTAATGAATAAGATTGGTTACAATTTGACAACTCTTTTGAATGGACTACAAACTTATCAATTCTTGACGAAAAACAAGGAAAATGAAGCAAATGTTGTTTCGCAAAAGAAATCTCTAAAGGGATCTTCCTCTGGAACGAAACCTTCAGAGAAAAAGAAATCTGTTTCTTCTTCAAAGGATAAGAGTATCTAGATGAAGAAGAAACGAAAAGGGAAGAAGAAGACCTCTGCTAAGAACAACAAAAATAAAGCATCAAAAGGAAAATGTTTCCACTACAATGAAGACAGACATTGTAAACAAAATTGCCTACAGTATCTTGCTGGAAAGAGAGTTGAAAAGGAAAACCAAGGTAAATTAGATTTACTTGTAGTTGACACATGTTTAGTGGAAAGTTCTCACTTAACCTGGATATTAGATTCAGGTGCCGCTACTTATATTTGCACTTTTCTTCAGAAAACTAGTTCTTGGACTCAGCTTTCAGAGAATGAAATGACTTTCAAGGTGGGAACGGGTGAAATCATTTCAGCAGAAGCAGTGGGAGACATCAAGTTATATTTTAGAGATTCTTTCAATTTGCTAGAAAATGAATATTATGTACCCAAAATGAAAAAAAAAAACTTAATCTTCATATCTTGTCTACTTGAAAATATGTATAAAGTAACTTTTAAAATCAATGAAGTGTTCATTTCTTCAAGAGGTGTTCATATTTGTTCTGCTTCACTTGAAAATACCTAGGTAGTAAAACTGAATGAAGTGAAAGCCATTTTAAATATAGAGATGTTTAAAACGGCAGAAACTCAAAATAAAAAATGAAAAATTTCTCCTAATGCCTATCTTTGGCACCTAAGACTTGGTCACATAAATCTCAAGAAGATAGAGAGATTGGTAAAACAACGGTCATCTAAATCAGTTAGAAGACAAATCATTACCTCCATGTGAATCGTGTCTTAAGGGTAAAATGACCAAAAGATCTTTTATAGGAAAAGGTATTAGAGCCAAAGAACCTTTAGAACTCATCCATTCAGACCTTTGTAGTTCGATGAATATGAAAGCTCAATGAGGATATGAATATTTCGTCAATTTTGTTGATGGTTATTTGAGATATAGCTATATTTACTTAATGAGTCACAAGTCTAAAATTCTTGAAAAGTTCAAAGAATGTAAGACAGAAGTTGAAAACTTATTAGGTAAAAGAATCAAAACACTTCGATCAGATCGAGATGGTGAGTATATGGATTTACAATTCCAGAACTATCTAGTAGACCATGGAATTCAATCTCAACTTACAGCACCTGGAACACCACACTAGAATGATGTTGTAGAAAGGAGAAATCGAACCTTGTTGGACATGGTTTGTTTGATGATGAGTTATGCTCAATTACCTCAATATTTTTGGGGGTATGCAGTTTAGACTGCTGTATATATTTTGAATATGGTTCCCTCAAAAAGTGTTTCTAAAATACTGTATGAGTTATGGAGATGACGTAAAGGTAGTTTACGCCACTTCAGAATCTGGGGATGCCTGACACATGTGTTAGTGCATAACCCTAAAAAGTTGGAACGACGTTCAAAATTATGCCTATTTGTAGTATACACTAAAGAAACAAAAGGTTGATTATTTTATTATCCACAAAAAGATAAGGTATTTGTATCGACAAATGCTACATTCTTGAAAGAAGATCATATTAGGAATCATCAACCTCACAGTAAAATAGTATTGAGTGAAATGGCTAGAGACACTACAAATAAATCAACAAAAGTTGTTGATCAAGCTGGTCCATCAACATCAATTGTTGCCCCATCAATCCTTCTCAAGAGTTGAGAATGCCTCGTCGTAGTGGGAGGGTTGTTCATCACCCTGATCGCTACATGGGTTTAACAGAAACTCAGGTCATCATACCTGATGCTAGCCTAGAGGATCCATTGACTTTTAAGTAGGCAATGGAAGATGTTGATATGGAAGAATAGATAAAAGCCATGGACCTACAAATGGAGTCAATGTACTCCAATTCTATCTGGGAGCTAGTAGATCAACCAGATGGAGTTAAACCTATTGGTTGCAAATGGATCTACAAGGGAAAACGAGATCAAACTGACAAGGTGCAAACCTATAAAGCCAGACTGGTGGCAAAAGGTTTTGCCCAAAGGGAGAGGTTAGACTCTGAAGAAACCTTCTCTTCTATTGCCATGATAAAAGCTATAAGAATACTTTTGTCCATTGCCACATATTATGACTATGAAATATGACAAATGGATGTCAAGACAACATTTTTGAATGGTCATCTTGATGAAAGTATTTTCATGTCTCAACTAGAAGGGTTCATTGAATAGGGTCAAGAACAAAAAGTTTGTAAGCTTAAAAGGTCCATTTATGGATTAAAACAAGCATCTAGATCTTGGAATATAATGTTTGATATTGCGATCAAATCTTTCTTGGTCCTTTATGTTGATGATATCTTGTTCATTGGGAATGAGACAAGTTTCCTTCTGACGTGAAGAGATGGCCAACATCACAATTCCAAATGAAAGATTTGGGAGATGCTCAATACATTATTGGGATCCAAATTGTTCGAAATTGCAAGAAAAAAACCTTAGCGCAATCTCAAGTATCTTATATTGACAAGATGTTGTGAAGGTATAATATGCAAAATTCCAGAAAGGGAATGTTACCTTTTAAACATGGAATTCATTTGTCAAAGGAACAGTGTCCTAAGATGCCTCAAGAAGGTGAGGAAATGAAAAGAATTCCATATGCATCAGTAGTTGAGAGTTTGATGTATGCTATGTTGTGTACACGTCTTACATATACTTTGCGGTTGGAATTGTCAACAGGTTCCAGTCTAACCCTAGACATAACCATTGGACCACTGTAAGAATATCCTCAAATATCTCTGGAGAACGAGGGACTATATGCTCATGTATGGACCTAAGGATTTGATTCTTATGGGATACTTTGATTCTGATTTTCAGACTGATGTAAATTCTAGGAAATCTACTTCAGAATCAGTTTTTACTCTTAACGAATGAGCTATAGTGTGAAGAAGTATCAAACAGAGTTGTATCGCTGACTCTATGATAGAAGCTTAATATGTAGCTGCATGTGAAACAACTAAAAAATTAGTGTGGCTATACAAGTTCTTCATGGATTTGAAAGTAACTTCCAAATGCATCTGCCTATCACTCTGTATTGCGATAATAGTGGAGCAATTGCCAATTCAAATGAACCGAGAAGTCACAAATGTGGAAAACACATCGAATGAAAGTGCCATCTCATCAGGGAGATAGTACACCGAGGAGACGTGATAGTCATGAAGATAGCCTCAGAAGATAATCTTGCCAATCCATTTACGAAGGCCCTCTCGTTTAAAGTGTTCGAGGGCCACCTGGCCAGACTAGGACTATGAGCTTCATAATCTAGAGCAAGTGGGAGAATATCAAGGGTATATAAATGCCCTAGTTTATTATATTTTCTCAACATTTTAAACATTATATATTTGTATATATTTGTAACTCATTGAATATTAGTCCAATTGGGAGATCGTTAGGAATATCCTAAAACTCGCAGTTCGAAAATATTGACAACATAATATATTTATCAATAAATGTATTTTTGAGTATTTTATTCAATAAATTGTTATTGATATTGTATTTTGTTATAAAAATCCAATAAACGAATCCATGACTATAATATGGATACTTTAACTTTATGTGGCGACATAAAAGTGGATCAAGTTTTAGTATATAGCCAAACTGGTCTATAAGTATATAGATGAGATGGGGTACCTCATCCTGGTTGCACTATTAGATGCGGCCCATTTTATATACTGATACAAATGATGTGATCCTAAAATCATTCATGTGAAGACATGTGAGTGGAGGCATCCTATGCAATGAGTTTGCATAAGACTGGACCTTGAAATAGTCACTTTTCTTTATTACGGCCGTTTACTTTTAAAACTGACTATTTCAAATTTAATGACCTAGGGTAAAAGGCAAGCACATAGGCAGGGGATAGGCCTTCAATTCAAATCACGCTATTCTGGTAAAATGTGATCTGACGTCTGAAAGAAGAACCTCCACCCAAAGATCTATGTTCTTGAACAGTCTCGAAGAAGGCCACCAGCTCGATCTTAATCCTGAGTTAACTATGAACCCCTGTTTATTCAGAATTGTCCTTTGATCTGTATAGGTGAGAGTAGTTCAATAACAAGTCTCAATAAGCCTCCCAATTTGGGGATAAGACCGGATAGATAGCTGGGGACATAGTTCTGCAAGATGAAATTCACTCCTACCCAACTTAGGGTTAGTAGATAGGTTGTTCTCTTAAGCGCTAATTCCTGGTCTTGTACAATGGGGCCCTACCCTCTTATGATCTAGAGGGTCATGGTTTATTAGTTGGACTATAAACCAATTGTTCAATATAGGATCAGTGGGAGCTTAAGGAGCAAGATGTATTTAAAAAGGGTAAAATGGTAATTTTGACCTAGTTGTAAATACGAACAACCTATGAAGGATTGACTTACTAATCATGGTTAAAATGGACAGAAATATATCTACAGTGAGGAGAGTGCAACTATCGAGTTATAGTGGTATGTCTTGGTAGTTAACGAATATTGATTAAATCGGTCTAAAGAATTTAGCCAATTAATCTCAAATCGTTGGAGGCCATGATCTGTAGGTCCATAAGGTCCTTCTACCAGCTCGTAAATTATATACTGGATTAATGAATTGAGCCGATTTGAAATGTTCAAATTCAAAACTAGGGTTTTGAATTTGAAGTGTTCAAATTCAATTTAGTGTTTGGATAATTCTATTCGATATAATTAGAAATTAAACGAAATTGGAGACTTAAAAAATATTTAAATAATGATTTAGATATTTGACGAGGTAAAATATAATATTTAATATTTGATATTAAATTAAACTAATTAAATTATTTTAATTAATTGTCGAATTTAATGAAATTCAATTTTGAAATTTGTGTTCAAAATTGGCAATTCGATTTAATTGAATTTTTGAATTTTTTGAAAATTCAAAATTATAAAACTTAATTTAAAAATTGAAACTTGAAAAATCAAATTTTAATTAAGTTTTATTTAATCAATTTTATATTATAAATTGGATTAAATGATAGAAAGTGGGAAAATCTAATTTTGGATTTTCCCACTCAGTAATCCACCTCATTGTACTTCAATTTCAATGGAAATTGAAGTGGCATCGATATTTGATTAAGAAATACGTGGTCCAACACTATTAATTGAAGGACTTCAGTTGGATTTAGATGCATGATGTTTTTCAAGCTGAAACTCTGTTGGTTTTTCCCTCCCTAAACCCTCTTCCATCTTAACCCAATTGTCCTCAATTCAGTATTTCCACCAGACAATTCAAGACTGAGGATAATAGGAAAGATCCTCTTGGTGTTCTACTGAAATATTGAAGGACAAATTCGTGGAATTCAGCTAGAATTTGAAAGGTTCTCATCGAAGGTAATATGTTCTTGAAACACTCATTTGAAAACTATTTTATGCATGCTTTTAAACTAAAATTAAATGTAACTAGAGTGGTTATTGATTCTAATTTCTTCCCCTGCATGTTAGTATACTCTATCAACCTAAAAACGACAAGCACACGCAAGATAGGAATCTCATGGTCCAAAGTAATAGAAGAGACCGCATAATATGTTGACACATATCTTTCACCCACCAACTATGAACTACTTCCTCTATTCACCTTGCTATGCGAACATTTTCTGAATGGAGGTCAATCCCAAGGTGACACGAAGCTGAGCATGAATCTCACGGTGTGAACTCTTAAGGATGTGAGAGCTAAGAACAACATGCCGTATATATTATTAATCTCCTAATGAAGTGTTATATTTAGTTTTGGGTAAAAATTTACTCAAGTATATTCTGACTAATAGACAACCTAAGTCTAGGTGATTTTCCAAACATAACTCTTATACTTGGATTTAACCTACAATGTCTAGGTGATAAACCAGTTTTTAAAATCTCACATCGCTCAAGCATGCTCATAAAATTGAGTTAACAACGCTCAATTATTCGGCTATATTCCCTAGGTAGCAGGTGTTCCATAAACCGTCAACTTAAATATCTCCAGCCTTAAACAAGATTATAGACCAGTTGAGTTTTGTAACCAGAATTTTACAAGATAACGATCTATTTTAACTATTAAAACAAGTTGTTATTTATTAACCCTAGGCGAGCATGTATCTTATATTTATTATGGATTTTAAATGTCTAATCCATTTTTATAACAAGTTATAAAACTATAGACATGTTTTTCATCCATAACATACAACAAGCATTTCAGAATTCAATATAACACTTTATATTAAACATGAAATCCTAAAGCAACCATACTATATATTATAACTATTTATAACATACTTTCAATGCATGCTACATGCTTTCTATAGTGAGATTTTAATTCTACATGGCATATTATATGAACATACAAGATTTATTTAACTATAAAATACATTCATAATGCATAAATAATAAACACACACTGATATGGACCAATTTTGGCATTCTAAGCAAGCAAACAACCTAAATTATTACAATAATAATCAAAATCGACTTCAAACAGCTTCTTGACTTCATGAACCTACCCAACTTGACCTAGACCTCCAAGGCTTCAAAATGGGTTGAATCGACCAAAATCGGGCTGAACTGGTCCTTCAAGACTCGAATCGGCTGAACTAGTTCACTCGAACCGTTGGTCGAGTCGCGCGCGCACTTTCTAGGCTGAGATGAACAGCGTTGTGACGCTTCATCCCAACCTTGCAATGCCTCGGGCTGTCTCTTCCGTTTCTGGGTTGTTTGAAGAGCAGCGTNGATGAACAGCGTTGTGACGCTTCATCCCAACCTTGCAATGCCTCGGGCTGTCTCTTCCGTTTCTGGGTTGTTTGAAGAGCAGCGTTGCAACGTTCTAAGGGCAGCGTAGATGGAGTTAGCATGCAATCAACGGAAGCAATCAGATTCATTAAGCACTCTAATTCATCAATTTTAACATTTAAACAAGCATGTTCATAAACTTGAAATAGAGTTTTAGTAAACAAAGCTTTGAAGACTTCAAAATCTTCAAGTTCCAACTTGAATCTCCACTCCAAATGCTTGTAGACCACCACTTGATCTTCCCTATTATTCTCTTGGACCTTTGATTAGATTATGGGATCTAAAATTAGTTGAATTTAAGGAGATTTTGGAGAAGAGAAATGGTTTTGGAGAGCATGCAGTGAAGAACCTTTCTTCAGCCTTGAATCTCAGAAAAATCAATATTCTTCTCACTATCTCAGCTAAAAAACTCAGCTTTTGATCAAGTTATCCATGCAATGTCATTGCATAACCTCTTTACAGCACCTACTTAAAAATCAATTTTCGTTTTAAAATCAATTTTCAAATTTTAATTTTAATTTCTAAAACTTAAATTAAATAAAAATTGATTTTATTATTTGTTTTTTCATAAAATTTAAAATGAAATTAATTCAAACAATTAATTTTAATTAAAATTTATTTATTTAATTAAACAATTTAATTATCTAAAATAATTCAATATCCAATATTAAATTAATAAAACACTAATTCCACAATCATGAATCTCTGTTCATATAATTAATATTTAAAACAAATTTAAACATTATCCAATTCCTTATTTCGTTTAATTCGATAATTAAACGTGTAATTATATCGTATATAATTACTGATTCCCTTAATTCCAGTTTGAACGCTTCAAATTTACTCATCAATCTATTCTAAGGTTTAATCAATTTGTGAGCTAGTAAGGGGACCGAACAGACCTATAGATCATGGGCTCCAACAATCCCAAATTAATTGACTAAACTCTTTAAACTGAATTACAACATTCGTTAACTACCAGATCACTCCACTAAAGCCCCAGTAGTTGCACTCCCCTTACTGTAGATAGATTAATGTCCACTTGATTTAACAATAATTAGTAATTCGACCCTTCACAGGTTGTTCGTAATAACGACTGGGTCAAAAGCTGTTTTACCCCTAAGATTACATCTTGCTCCTTAAGTCCCACTAATCTTCTAATGAACAATTTGTTTGTGATCCAATCACCAAACCGAATCCCTCTCGGGCCAATGAGAGTGTGGGGCCTCTTGTTCAAGACTTGGAATCCATACTTAAGAGAACAACCTAATATCCCTAAAAGCAAGTAGGAGTGAATTCTGTCTTGCACCCTATGTCCTCAGCTATCTACCTGGTCTTACCCCTAGGTTTATTGAGCCAACGTTGTTGAGTCAACCCTCACTTATGAAAATCTAAGGATAATCCCGAATAAACAGGAGTTCATAGCTAGCTCAGGAAGGTCGAGTTACCTAGGTCATCGCTTTGAAATAGTCAATCTTAAACGGTAAACAACGTTTAATAAAATAAAAGTGACTCATTTGTTGGTCCGGTTTTATACAAACTCTTTGCATAGGACGCTCTCACCACTTGTCTCTACATGAATTATTCAAGACCACCTCATTTGTACTAAATACAAAGTGGGCCGCATCTAATAGTGTTACTAGAATAAGGTTCCCAACCTTATTCATATACTATAAACCGTTTTGGCTATTTACTCAAACTTGATCCATTTTCATGTCTCCACATAAAGTCCAAGTACTCATGTAATAGCCATAAATCTTAGTTTATTGGGTTTAGGCTTTACAAGAGCAATTTACATATTCAATAACATATTTTATTCAATAAACTTTAATAACATTTTATTGCAAATAGAATATGTTTAATTTTACAAACTGCGAGTTTTAAGACATACAACCCAACAATTCATATATTAATATTTGAATCATATTCAAATATTTATCTCTCTCATTAAACTTTATATTGTAATTGTATCCATTTACATTATATTAATTGCATCTAATATAATTAATTCCCTTTAATTAATTTGAACAGTTCAAATTAATCTAAAATTAATTGTTTCTCATTTAATCCTTATTGAACTAGCAAGGGGCCCTTATGAACCTATAGATTAGAAGCTCTAATGATTCGAGATTAATTAATTGAATTCTTTAATTAAATTAATCAACATTCATTAACTGCCGGTCACTCCATTAAATATCGACATGTGCACTTTTCACATTGTAGATATATTTATGTGTCCATTTGATACCCAATTAACAGTAAGTTGACCCTTCACAAATTACTCGTAACTATAGTTGGGTCAAAATTACCATTTTACCCATGTAGTTACATTTAACTCCTAAAGTACCACTAATCCCTCTAATGACCAATTAATCATAGTCTAACTATAACTAGACCTTTCTCTGGCCAGTGAGAAGGTGAGACGCCTCATTGTTCAAGACCTGGAATTAGCCCTTAAAGAGCAATTTATCTATTTTTTCTAACAACGGGAAGTAGTGAATTTCATCTTGTGTAGCTGTGTTCCCAGTAGAGATGTACATGAGGCGAGGCGGGGCCGAGGATGCCATTCCCCATCCTCGTCCCCATTTTCTATTTCATTCTCCATCTCTGTAGAAATTTTCCACAGGGATCGGGGTGGGGATTCCCCGTAGGGAATTCGTGGGATCAGGTTTCCCCCGGGGAACTATTCCCCGTTACTTTTTTTTTTTTTTTTTTTTTTTTTGTAAAAACCAATTAATTTAAATCACTAATGTGAACAAATTTTAATTAAATAATTAACTTTATCACTAAATTTTTTATTTATAAATTGTTTATTATGGTTAGTTTTATATAACAATTGAATTTAAAGATAAATACTCAAATTTTGACCTAAAAAACTAATTAATTTTTTTAGTAGAAAAAATAAAATGTAAATCAAATTATTCACATATATAATCTAAATTTAAATATTCAATTTAAACATATCATTATCTTTCTCTATAAATAATCAATTTGAATTTAAAGCAATATTTATATAATAATAATAATAACATAACATTAGATAACTATACTAAATAAATATGTAGAAGCTAATCGGGGTGGGGGCCGGGGGCGAGGGTGGAACGGGGAATGCATTCCCCAATCCCGTCCCCATTTAGCTCACGTGGATTTTCCCCTTACTCCCTCCTCCATTTCCTGCTTAATCGAGGAATCCGAGGCCCCGTTTATATAGGAAAATTATACATCTCTTGTTTTTAGCTCCCCACATGGACCAATCTCTAAAATGGTAGGCATATTGAGTCGAAAAATGTGGTCACTCTCACCCATACAAATCAAAGAACCGCCCTCATAGCCAGGAATTCATAACTTACTAATGTTTAAGGTCAAGTCACCTATGGTCATCCTAGTGAAATGTAAATCTCTTCAAGTAACGGTGTTATAAAGAGAGACTAATCATTTATGATGTTTTGGCGAAGAAATATGAGGATATATGTACTACCAAAGAGATTATGGAATCTCTACGAGGGATATTCGGGCAACCATCCTTCTCCCTAAGGCATGATGCTATGAAGTACGTTTACAACTATCGCATGAAAGAGGGGGCCTCTGTTTGTGAACATGTCCTAGACATGATGGTCCACTTTACGGCGCTGTTGTTGATGAAAGAAGTTAAGTCGATTTTATTCTAGAATCTCTTCCGAAGAGTTTTCTACAGTTTTGCACGAATACACTCATGAATAAAATTGAATACAGTTTGACTACTTTGCTGAATGAGCTACAAGCTTTCCAGACTATGTTGAGAACTAAAGGTTTGGAATCAGAAGTAAACATTACTACCGTTGAGCCGAGAGGAACGTCCTCCAAAAAGCCTGATGTTGCTTCCTTTTCATAGAGTAACAGTATTCCTGCGAAGAAGAGCAAATGGAAAGGGAAAAAGAAACCCGTTGGAAAGAAAGGCAAAAACAATGTTGTAGACAAAGGAAAGTATTTTCACTATAACGTAGAAGGGCACTAGAAGAGAAACTGCTCTCAGTATCTTGCTGAGAAGAGAGCAGAGAAAGCAAAACAGGCAAACTAGTTCTTGAGGATCACTTGCTCAGCTTAACCAGTGGGAGATGTTGCTGTTTGATGATAATCTTACTTTTTTTTTTTGTCTTGTCAAGAACAAAATGTATATATTTTTGTTGTAAATGAAATGTTTATTTTCAAAACTTATGTTTGTTCTATCTCATAGCAACTTCTGTTAAGAATTAAACTAGTAAAAATCATTTGTAAATATTCAGATATTTAAAACGGCTAAAAATCGATTAGATCAAAGTATAGAAAGTTTAAAGATTTCTAGATGTATTTAATAAACGGTTATTGCATTAACATTGTTAACAAGAGTTGTTAAGACAGGTTAGATGCGTCTTACTCAAAGAATTGAGAGTACCTCAATGTAGTGGGAGGAAAGTATGACTTCCTGGTCATTATTGAGAATAAGATGCATTCTCCATATAGTTTAATAAAAAGTCTATTGTACATTAACAAGTTTAAAATGATTCTCTCGGCTAAAGTGTTTGAGAATCACTTAGTAAGACTAGGATTACTAGGTTAATAACCTAGGGCAAGTGAGAGAAATATCAGGTATGGGATACCGAATGGTAAATCATGAGTATGGGAAGCTTTAATTTATTATGTTTCTCTATAAAACTTAGAAACCCAGTCTTATATATTCGAATATATAAGTTACCACTGGAATTTTAGTCCAAGTGGGCGTTTGTTGGGTTTTATGTCCTAAAACTCATGGTTTGTAAATAATAAAACTTATCCTAAAACTCGTGGTTTGTAAACAATAAAACTTATTCTGAAAATTCAATAAGTTGTTATTGAATATATGTATTACTTATAAGAAATCCAATAAACCTAAAAGACCCATGACTATTACATGAGTACTTGAACTTTATGTGGAGACATAAAAGTGGATCAATTTCGAGTAAATAGTCAAAATGATCTATAGTATATGAATAAGGTTGGGTGTCTTATTCTGATAACACTATTGGATGCTACCTACTTTATAGTTGTTACAAAGAGTTGTAAAATGCTACAAACGAAGTGATCCTAATTCGTACATGTTATGACATGAAGAGTGGGGGCATTCTGTGGAAATGGGTTTGTACAAGATCGGACCACGAAATCAGTCACTCTTACTTTATAACGCTGTTTACTATTTAAGACTGACTATTTCAATACGATGACTTAAGTAACTTGACCTTAATCCTGAGCTAATTATGAACTCCTGTTTATTCGGGATTATTCTTAGATTTGCTTAGATGAGGGTTAGCTCAACAACATCGGCCCAATAAACTCCCATTTCAGGGGTAAGACCGAATAGATAACTGGGGACATACGGTACAAGACGTAATTCACTCCTACCCGCTTTTAGGGATAATAGATAGGTTGTTCCCTTAAGTGTCTTGAACAAGGGGCCCCACCCTCTCATTGGTCCGAGAGGAACTTGGTTTGTTGATTGGATCATAAATCAATTGTTCATTAGAGGATCAGTGGGACTTAAGAAACAAGAGGTAATCTCGGGGATAAAACAGACTTTTGACACAGACGTTATTACGAATAACTTATGAAGGGTTAACTTACTAATCATGGTTATATCGAGTGGATATAATATATCTATAGTGAGGGGACTTTAACTATAGGCTTTAGTGGAGTGACCCATTTGTTAACGAATGGGGGTTAATTTAGTGTAATGAGTTTACCAATTAATCTTGGATCGTTAGAGCCCATGATCTGTAGGTCCGCGAGGTCCCCTTACTAGCTCGTAAATGGATTAGCTTTAGAGTAGCATGATTAGTTAATTTGAAACGTTCAAAAGAATTAAAGGAATTAGTAATTATATGAGATATAATTACACGTTTAATTCTAAGAATTAAATGAAATAGGATAATTAATATTTAAATATGATTTAAATATATGAAGGTGGATTTGTGTAAAATTAATTTAATATTTGATATTAAATTAATTAGAATTATTTAAATCGTTTAAATAATTATTTATTAATTTTATTTGAAAAATTAATTTTGTAAAATTAATAATATTTTAATTTTTTAAATCAATTTGGAAAAATTGAAAAGTTGAAAAATCAACACAAAACGGAAAACACCTTCAAAGTAGCCCACACAAAATCCACTTCATTTGGCTTCAATAACTCCAAGCATGAACTGTATCTCATGCAGCCATCTTCTTTGCATGATAGTTTTCAATTTGAGCTAGAATAACTTATTTTTCAGACTTTATCTTAGCAAATTTCCTTCTACAAACCTATTTAAAAACATCTTAGCTTGCTTACCTTAAACTTTGAGCTCCTAATTCCTTATAATTTGTCCAGAAACTTCAAATCTTCATCATTGGCTTCGATTCATCCGAGAGCTTTACCTTCTTGCAATCATCTTCAGATTTCAACCTGAATTCCTTAGAGTTTCCTTCCAGAATCCCTAGAGCTTAAACTAAACTCCTCAAGCCTTTGAATAGCTCCGAAATAACCTCATTTACATAAGTAAAATGCTTAACTGAAGCTTCCCTTTTATACTAAGCACTGCATGTCTTCAAGCATTCTTAGGCTGCCAAATCACTCACTAAGTGGGATTAATTCCTTTCATTTTGATAGCTGGTCCACTCTAATCGGTGACTGAGCTCCTAACCACTATTTGATCAATGCATGGTTTCACCTTTGCTTGGCACAATCAATGCATAACCCTTGGCCCACACATGGCCTCAATGCAACTAGTCCATCGCTTGGTCTAGTGCCAACGCCTGCTCTCCTTTGTCGTGGCGTTTACTTGAACAATGCATAACTCACCAATGTATGGCTCAAACCTCATGGCATAGCTCCCTTGAAAATGCCATCGTGTAGCCACCAGCCATCGCCATCGCATAACTTAAGTGCCATTGCATAGGCTCACCTGCCCATGCCGTGCATCAAGCCAACGCCCGCACACCTTTCCTCGGCGTATAACTCAATTTGGCAGTGCTTTACTCAGTGCATTCTATACCCATGCTCATCAACGCACAGACTGCCCTCAATGCCTAAGGCCTTCATGCTCTCGTGTGTGCATCCTTGCCTACCTAAATTCTCATTGGCTTTGACCAACACATGCCTTTGCTCAACGCATGTCATATCATGTGGCCAACACTTAGTTATTTTTCTCCATGCAACATACACATCAAGCGCTCAAGTAACCTCTTAGGAGCATGGTTTCCGCACACTTCAACACCTTCAATGCATGGCTACTTTAGAGTTCCACACTTAGCAAAAATTTTCCTTACAGAAGGCTTCCTTTGTCTTGCTACCTGAGAGCCATTTTGTTCAACACTTAGAAAATTTCCTTCTTTTCCTCTTCAAGCTTTTCTCTACAAACATATTAATAACTTATTCTTAATCTTGATTCACATGTTAATAAATTTACTTAAGTTGGGAAAATAGGGTTCGGGGTTTACAGGAATGTCCTCTTTCTCCCAACTTATCTACGAAACAAAAGGTTTTGAATGTCATACATGAGGAAACAAAAGAAACACAACAAAGTAAATATGATTTGCTTGTCATTGAGACATGTTTAGTGGAAAATGATAAATTAACTAGGATATTAGATTCACGTGCCGTTAACCATATCTACGCTTTCGCCCAGGAAACTAGTTCCTGGAGACAGCTTACAGAAGGCGAAACAACCTTTAAGGTAGGGACCGAGGAGGTTGTTTCAGCTAAAACAGTGGGAGACATGAAGTTATTTCTTGAAGATAAATTCATTTTACTTGAAATGTTTATTACATTCCTTTCCTGACAAGGAATTTACTATCTATCTCATGTTTACTAGAACAGAAGTATAAAGTCTCTTATGAATATAATAAAGTGTTCATTATTTCAAAAGGTATTAAAAATATGTTCCATAAAATTGAAAAATAACTTATATATATGTGTTAAAACCAACTGAGGTAAAAGTTTTTTTTTTTTTTTTTTTTTTGAATATAGAGATGTTTAAAACAGTTGAAACTCAAAACAAGAAAGGAAAGATTTCTCCTAATGCCTGTCTTTGGTACTTAAGACTGAGTCACATTAATCTCAATAGGATTGAGAGATTGGTTAAAAGTGGACTTTTAAATTAGTTAGAAGATAACTCTTTACTATCTTATCTTGTCTCGGGGGTAAGCTGACCAAAAGATCTTTTACAGGAAAAGGTCTTAAAACCAAAGAACCCTTAGAGCTAGTACATTTAGACTTCTGTGATCCGATGAATGTTAAAGCCCGAGGAGAGTATGAATATTTCATCAACTTTATAGATGATTATTCAAGATATGACTCTTTTTACCTAATGCATCATAAGTCTGAAACACTTGAAAAGTTCAAGGAATATAAAATAGAGGTTGAGAACCAATTAGGAAAAAAAGATTAAAACACTCTGATCAGATCGATGTGGTGAGTATATGGACTTAAAAATTCCAGGACGATTTGATAAAACATGAAGTTTAGTCTCAACTCATAGCCCTTGGTACACCTTAACAGAATGGTGTAGTAGAAAGGAGAAATAGAACCCTGTGAAACATGGTTCGTTCTATGATGAGTTATGCTTAGTTGTCAAATTCTTTTTGGGGATATGCAATAGGGACTACTATATATATTTTGAATATGGTTCCCTCGAAAAATATTTCAGAAACACCTTACGAGTTATAGAGAGGACGTAAAGGTAGTTTATGCCACTTCAAGATTTGGGCATGTCTAACACATGTACTAGCGAAAAACCTAAAGATATTGGAATGTCGTTCGAAAATATGCCTATTCGTAGGTTATCTTAAAGAGACAAAAGGTGGTCATTTCTATGATCCTCAAGAAGAGAAAGTATTTTATCGACAAATACAAAATTCCTCGAGAAGGACCACATAAAGAATCATCAACCTCAAGGAGTAAGCTAGTATTAAGTGAGATATCTAGAGAAACTATAGACAGATCAACAAGAGTTGTTGATCAAGCTGGTCCTTCAATAAAAGTTATTGATGAAACTGGTATTTCACATCCTTCTCTAGAGTTGATAATGCCTCGACGTAGTGGGAGGGTTGTTCATCAGCCTGACTGTTACATAGGTTTAATGGAAACTCAAGTCATCATGCCAGATGATGGCTTAGAGAATCCATTGAATTTTAAACAGGCAATGAAAGATGTGGATAAAGAGCAATGGATAAAATCCATAGACCTCAAAATGGAGTCAATGTACTTCAATTTAGTCTGGGAACTTGTAGATGAACCTGAAGGGGTAAAACCTATTGGTTGCAAACGGATCTATGAGATAAAACGAGACCAAGCTAGTAAGATACACACCTACAAAGCTAGACTCATGGCGAAAGGGTTTACCCAAAGAGAAGGGGTAGACTATGAAGAAAATTTTTCTCCAGTTTCCATGATCAAATCTATTAGAACACTCTTATTCATCGCTGCTTTTTATGACATTGAAATTTGGCAGATGGATGTCAAGACAGTCTTTCTGAATGGCTATCTTAAATAGATTATCTATATGTCTCAACTAGAGGGGTTTATAGAATAGGATCAAAAGCAAAAGGTTTGCAAGCTTAAAATATCCATTTATGGGTTGAAACAAACATCTTGATCTTGGAATATGAGATTTGACACTGCGATCAAATCTTTTGGCTTTGAACAAAATGTTGATGATCCTTGTGTTTATAAGAAGATTGTTAACAAAATTGTAGCTTTTTTGGTTTTATATGTTAATGATACCCTGCTCATCGAGAATGAGACATGATTCCTTGCTGACGTTAAGAAATGGCTGGTATCACAATTCCAAATGAAAGATTTGGGAGATGTATAGTATGTTCTTGGGATCCAAATAGTTTGGAATCGCAAAAACAGAACACTGACATTATCTCAGGTATCTTATATAGACAAGATGTTGTCAAGATATTAAATGCAAAATTCTAAGAGAGGTATGTTACCTTTCAGACATGGAATTCATTTGTCTAAGGAATAGTGTCCTAATATGCCTCAAGAAGTTGAGATTATGAAACAAATACCTTATGCATCAGCAGTTGGGAGTTTAATGTATGCCATGTTGTATACACGTCCTGACATATGCTATGCAGTTGGAATTGTCAACAGATATCAGTCCAATCCTAGATATTGCCATTGGACTATAGTTAAAAACATCCTTAAGTATCTTCGGAGAACGAGGGACTATATGCTTGTGTATGGTGCTAAGGATCTAATCCTTACAAGATACATTGATTCTGATTTTCGGACCGATGTGGATTCTAGGAAATCAACTTTGGGATCAGTATTCACTCTAAATAAAAGAGCTATAGTATGGAGGAATAGTAAAACAAAGTTTTCTTGATAACTCCACATTGGAAGTAGAATAGGCATCTATGTGCGAGGTAGCTAAGGAGGCAGTATGACTTAGAAAGTTGTTGACCGATTTGGAAGTGGTTACAAATATGCACCTGCCGATCATCCTCCATTGTGATAACAGTGGAACAGTTGCAAATTTCAGAGAACCTAGAAACCATAAGCATAGAAAAAACATTGAGCGCAAGTACCATCTCATTAGGGAGATCGTACACTGAAGAGATGTGATTGTCACGTAGATAGCCTTAAAAGACAACTTAGCCAATCCATTTATAAAGGCTCTCCCGGCTAAAGTGTTTGAGGGTCACCTAGTGGGACTAGGACTATGAGATAGATAAATCTAGGACAAGTGGGAGAAATACTGGGTATCTGATGCCCTAGTTTATTGTATTTATTATCTCATTACTCAACATTGTATATATTTATATATATGTAAATCTATTGGAGTTTTAGTCCAAGTGGTAGTTTGTTGGGTTGTATGTCCTAAAACTCGCAGTCTATATATTAAACATGTTCCACTTGCAATAAAGATGTTATTGATGTTTATTTAATAAAACTGTTATTGAATATATAAATTGCACTTGTAAAAACTATATCCAATAAACCAAGGCATCAGATACCCAATATTTTGACACCACCTCGTTGAGAAATTGGGTGGTATGTGAGTGGAAATTATGTTAAAAGTTGGATAAACCCACTAAAGGGTTTTTCTAAGTTTTAAAAATTGAATTTCAATAATTTTCAATTCAATTTTCTTTTTAATTTTGAACTTAATTTTCAAAATTAAGTTTAAGTTCAAGATTAATATAAAATTTCATTAATTTTATAAAAAAGTTAATTCAATAATTAATTACAAATTTCAATTAATTATATTAATTTAATATAAAATATTAAAATAATAAAATACCAATTCCAAAAATATAAATCTTTATTTGTGTATTTAATATTTAAAATCAAATTTAAATATTATCTAGTTCTCCAATTTCGTTTAATTCGATTATTAGACATGTAATTATATCGTACATAGTTCTAAATTTCCTTAATACGAATTTGAAGACTTCAAATTTACTCATCACTCTATTCTAAGATTTAATTTGTTTGCGAGCTAGTAGGAAGACCTAATGGACCTACAGATCATGGGGTCCAACGATTCGAGATTAATTGGTTAGACTCTTTAAACTGAATTAACCGACATTCATTGACTACTGGGTTACTCCACTAAAACCCAGTAGTTGCATTCCTCTCATTGTAGATATATTTCTGTCCACTTGATTTAATCATAATCAGTAAGTCGACCCTTCAAAGGTTGTTCCTAATAACTACTAGGTCAAATGTTGTTTTACCCCTGATATGACATCTTGCTTCTTAAGTCCCACTGATCCTCTAATGAACAATTAGTTTGTGATCTAATCACCAAACTGAGTCCCTCTTGGGCCAATGAAAGGGTGGGATCCCTTGTTCAAGACTTGGAATAAGTACTTAAGAGAACGACCTCTTTACTATCCCTTAAAGCGGGTAGTAGTGAATTTCGTCTTGCACCCTATGTCCCTAGCTATTAATTTGTTCTGATCTCTGAAATGGGTGGCTTATTGAGTTGGCGCTATTGAGCCAACCCCCGCCTATGCAAATCTAAGAATAATCCTGAATAAACAGTAGTTCATAATTAGCTCAGGATTAAGGTTAAATTACCTATTAAATTACCTATGTCATCGCTTTGAAATAGTCAGTCTTAAACAGTAAACAACGTTATAAAGTAAAAGTGACTTGTTTCTTGGTCCGGTCTTATACAAATTCTTTGCATAGGACACCCCCACTCGCATGTCTCCACATGAACGATTCAGGATCACATCATTTGTACTAGATACTAATAGGATGTACAATCATGCAACAAAAGTAATCAGAATCAATAAGCACTCTAATTACATTTAATTTGAGTTCTAAAAAGCATGTAAAACATAATTTTACAAAAGTGGGTTTCAAGAACATCATACCTTTGTAGAATCCTCCAAACCCAGGCTGCTCTTCACGAATTCTCAGCTTCAACACCTCAATGAACCACCAAGAGATCTTCTCTACTATTTTCATCCTTGAATTTGAATGGTGGAACTTAAGATTGAGCTGAAATGTGAAGGGATTTTGTGAAGGTTTTGGTAGAAGGAGCAAGCTTCATAATTTTCAGAAAAATCCAGCCAAGACCTACTCCATTTTGAGAAATTTTGAGAGTTTTGTTTTAATTCTTCATGCAAGCTCTGAAGAATTGAGTCAATGCCACATCAAAGTCAAAGAATAAGTGGGCTAGGTGGAAGATTAATGTGAAAACACCTCCAAATTTCAAGTAATTGAAATTTCCCACTATCTTTCATTTTTCAATTTTAATTTAATTTAATTCAAAAATTAAATCTATTTTAAAATTCAATTTCTAAACTGAATTTGAAAAATAGAAAAATTAATTTTGATTTTAATTAATTAAAATAACAATTTAATATCAAATATTAAATTAATCACATACCTAATTTTGAACATGAATCTTATCCATGTATTAATATTTAAATCAATATTTAAATACTATAAACTCTCCAATTTCGTTTAATTTCGATAAATTAAACGTTAATTATATCGAATATAATTATACAAACCATAGTTACAATTTGAACACTTCAAATTGAAAAACCCTAAAATCAAATTTGAACATTTCAAATTGAAATTCAATTTGAACACTTCAAATCGAAATAATTTCAAATTCACTTAATTTATTAATTCAAGGTGTTCATGTTTTATGAGCTAGTAGAGGGACCTTATGGACTTACAGATCATGAGCTCCAACAATTTGAGATTAATTGGTTAAAACTCTTTAGACAGAATTAATCAGTATTCATTAACTACCGAGTTACACCCCTATAGTTCGATAGTTGTACTCTTCTCACTGTAGATATATTTGTGTCCACTTGATTTTTCCATAATCAGTAGGTTGACCCTTCACAGATTGTTCATAATAACAGTTGGGTAAAATGTTGTTTTACCCCTGTAATTACATCCTTCTCCTTAAGTTCCACTGATCCTCTAATGAACAATTGGTTTGTGATCTAATCACTAAATCGGATCTCCCTCAGGCTAATGAGAGGGTGGGCCCCATTGTTCAAGACCTAGATTCAGCACTTAAGAGAACAACCTTCCTTCTATCCCTAAATCTGGTAGACATGAATTTCATCTTGCACCGTATATGTCCAGCTATCTAATCGGTCTTACCCTTAAAATGGGAGGCTTATTGAGCCAGCGCTGTTGAGCCAACCCTCACCTACGTAAATTTATCGATAATCCCGAATAAACAGGAGTTCATAGTTAGCTAAGGATTAAGATCGAGTTACCTAGGTCATCTGAGCGAAATAGTCAGTCTTAAAAAGTAAACAGCATCATAAAGTAAGAGTGACTTATTTCTTAGATCTCACTCCTCATGTCAATATATGAACAAATTAGGATCCCTTCATTTGTAGCACCTTACAAAAAATTGTAACAACTACAGAGTGGGTCGTATCCGATAGTGTTACCAGAATAAGACACCCAACCTTATTCGTATACTATAGACCGTTTTGGCTATTTACTTGAACTTGATTCATCTTTATGTCTCCACATAAAGTTCAAGTATTCATATAATAGCCATGGATCTTAGTTTATTGGATTTTGTGTTTATAAGTGCAATTTACAAATTCAATAACAACTTTATTGAATAAATGTTGAATAACATCTTTATTGATAATAGAAAATGTTTAACTTTACAAACTACGAGTTTTAGGACATATAACCCAACAAACTCCCACTTGGACCAAAACTCCAGTGGATATATACAAATATATACAATGTTGAGTTCAATGAGAGAAAACATACAATAGAATAAATACAATAAACTAGGACATCAGATCCCGTTATTTCTCCCACTTGTCCTAGTTCTAAGTATTTCGTAATCCTAGTCCCACTAGGTGACCCTCAAACACTTTAGCCGAGAGGGCCTTCGTAAATGGATCAGCTAAGTTGTCTTGTGAGACTATTTGCGTGACGATCATGTCTCCTCTATGTACAATCTCCCTGATGAGATGGTACTTTTGCTCAATGTGCTTTCCACGTTTATGGCTTCTAGGTTCCTTTGAGTTTGCAATCGCTCCACTGTTATCACAATATAGGGTGACTGGTAGGTACATAGTTGGAACCACTTCCAAACCAGTCAGGAACTTTCTGAGCCATATTTGCTTCTTTAGCTGTCTCGCTTGCAACTACCTACTCAATTTTCATTGTGGAGTCAAAAATACAACTTTGCTTGATACTCTTCCATACTACTGCTCCTCCATTTAGAGTGAAAAGTGACTCCGAAGTTGATTTCCTTGAATCAATATTGGTTTAGAAGTCAGAATTAACGTATCTAGTAAGGATTAGATCCTTAGTCCTATACTCGAGCATGTAGTCTCTCGTTCTCCAAAGATACTTGAGGATGTTCTTAACTACAGTTCAATGATCATATCCTGGATTGGATTGAAATCTGCTGACAATTCTAACTGCATAGCATATGTCGGGACGAGTACACAACACGGCATACATTAAGCTCCCTACTATTGATGCATATGGAATTCGTTTCATAACTTCAACCTCTTAAGGTGTCTTAGGACATTGTTCCTTAGACAGATGAATTCCATGTCTGAAAGGTAACATACCTTTATTTGAATTTTGCATTTTATAACTAGACAACATCTTGTCTATATAAGATTCTTGAGATAATGCTAAAGTTTTGTTCTTGCGGTTTTGAACTATTTGGATCCCAAGGACATACTGTGCTTCCCCCAAATCTTTCATTTGGAATTGCGTAGTAATCCATCTCTTGATGTTAGCCAGAAATTCTACCTCATTTCCTGTGAGTAGAATATCATCAACATACAGAATCAGAAATGTGACAGTTCTGTTAACGATTTTCTTGTAAACACAAGGTTCGTCAACATTTTGTTCATAGTCATAGGATTTTATCGTAGTGTCAAATCTCATATTCCAGGATCAAGACGCTTGTTTCAATCCATAAATGGATCAATTAAGCTTGAAAATATTTTGCTATTGACCCCGTTCTATAAGCCCTTCTGGTTGAGACATATAGACACTCTCCTCAAGATAACCATTTAGAAAGTTTGTCTTGACATCCGTTTTCCAGATTTCATAATCATAAAAGGCAGCTACGGACAAGATTATTCTAATAGACTTTATCATGGCAACCGAAGAGAAGGTTTCTTCATAGTCCACCCCCTCATTTTGGGTAAACCCTTTTGCCACAAGCCTAGCCTTGTAAGTCTATACCTTACCAGCTTGGTCTCATTTTCTCTTGTAGATCCACTTGTAACCACTGAGTTTTACCCCTTCTGGTTGATCTACAAGATCCTAGACTAAATTGAAGTACATTGACTCCATTTTAAGGTCCATGGCTTTAATCCACTAGTCCTTATCCATATCTGGTATGATGACTTGAGTTTCAGTTAAACCCATATACCGGTCAAGCTATTGCACGACCCTCCTACTACGTTGAGGCATTCTCAACTCTTAAGAAGGATGTGAAGTACCAATTTCATACAACTCTTGTTGATGGACCTGCTCGATCAATAACTCTTATTGATGCATTTTTCGTTTCTCTGGTTATTTCTTAAAAAAATTGGACACGAGGATTTCCATGAGTACTGGAATGATCTTTCCAAATTTCAGTCGTATATGAACATTACAATTACAATCACAAACAGAAACATACGGTTATGCTTAAAACACAAATTACAACATGTTTTACTACATGATCAAGGGAAGGAATTAATAAACCTTTGAAGACTCATCTTCAAGTTTCTTAATCACGAACACTCGATCACAGCAACATAGCAACACACGAACGTTCGTCCAATACGATCGATACACTGCATGATCACAACGAACTCGAACTAATCGATCACCATGGTCACGAACACCCCGAACATCGTGAATGACCTCCATAGAACCTCGACTGTGTCGAGTTGAGTATGACACCACCAAGAAGGTTACCTTGGTATTCTCAGTGTGAGAATCCAGAGGGTGGTCTGTGTGAACTTGGTTAGAGGCAGAAAACCGGAGGAAGAGCAATAGTGCAAACGATTGAGCAAGTGGAAGATGAAACAGCCTATCGTATAAGTCGATGCCCAATCGTTTAGTAAAACCTATGCGATCGTCTAGCAAAAGCTATGCAATCGTCTAGCTTATCGTATAAGAACACTCCACGATCGTCTAGCTAGCTCCAAGCAGTCGTTTAGTAAATCTAATTTACTTGACAACTAACTGTGAGTAATTTCCAAGATTGGAAATCTTAAATCAACAACTTTGCAAATCTTATTAAAATCAGGAAAACATTTTTCCTTTTATCTCACGGTTACCATGAAACCACCAATAATCTCTCACTCAATTGATTATTAGAGAAAAAGAAATAATTATCCAATAATTAATATTATTATAAATATAAATGATAACTAACTAACCATAATATATTTATAACCTATAATTTTTATATTTCATCTCATGAAACATATAAACCATAGCTCTTTTTCTATTCCATGGAACTTAATGTAAATCTCATTTACATTAATCCTCCACTTGATGTATCTCAAACACCATACTGATCATATCATATATAATCGAACTACCTTCTATCAATTTGAAGATTTCAAATCAACACCAAGAATTGATCCTCAGCCTGAATCCATCATGCTACCAAGGGGACCTTATGGACCTGTAGCTCGAAGCTCCAATGGTACGTGAATAACTGACTAAACTCTTTAGCCACGGGATCCACCATCCGTTAACTTCCAGGCACTCCACTAAAGATTGACAGCTGAACTCTCTTTACTATAGATATATTATGTGTCCATCCCATTCAATCAAATATGCGACAACCATTCACAGATTGCTCGTAAGTATAGCTCGGCTAATAACCGTTATGCCCCTGTAGTTACATCTAACTCCTTAAGTACTACTGATATCTCTAATGAACATAAGTCATAGTCCTACTATGACTGAGTCCTCTCTTTCAAAGAGAAGCTGTGACCACTATGTTCAAGTCCCGAAATCAGCCCTTAAGGGAGCAATCTATATACTTACCCCTACTTTGGGAAAAGAGTGAATTCTATCTGGTGTATTGAGTTCCCAGCTCCCAAATCAGACAAGTCCCCAAAAAGGTAGGCATGTTGAGTTGGCAATCTGGCCACTCTCACCCATACTAATCAAAGGACCGCCTTCAAAGGCAGGAGTTCCCAAAATACTCAAAATTGAGGTTGTGTCACTTATGGTCATTTAGGTGAGATGTAGGTCTCTAATATCAATGGCGTCATATATAAAGAGTCTAGTCATCTCGTGGTCCGGTCTTATACAAACTCTTTGTATAGGACACTCTCGCTCGTCCGGTCTAAAAGTCAGAGTTTGTGTATCCTGTAAGGATCGAATCCTTATCTCTATACATGAGCATGTATTCCCTTGTTCTCTAAAGATACTTAAGGATCGTCTTGACCGCCATCTAGTGATCAAATCCTAGATTGGACTGATACCGGCTGACAATCTCTACTGCATAGGAAATGTCGGTTCTGGTACACAACATTGCATGCATTAAGCTTCCTACAGTTGAAGAATAGGGAATCTATCTCATCTTCTCAACTTCGTGAGGTGTCTTAGGACATTGATCCTTAGATAAAACGATTCCATACCTGAAGGATAACAACCCCTCTTGGAATCTTGCATTTTGTACCTGATCAACATTTGATCGATGTATGATGCCTTAGACAAGGCTAACATTTTTTCCTTATGATCCCAGATGATCTGGATCCCTAGAATGTACTGTGCCTCATCCAAATCTTTCATTTGGAATTGGGCAGCTCAGATACATCTCTTCCTCCCACTGTGTATTTTATAATCTAGGGTTTAGTTTACTTAGAAAAAAACATGGCTAAGGATTTTAACTAAGTGACTTTTAGGTTTTCCCAAGAGTAACTTTTACCTTGGATTGTTAAAACAACTTTTGATCATCATCCATTAAACTCTTTAATGGAGTCTTTGGCCAATTGTCGCATACTTGCAGAAAATCTATCTAATTCACCTTTCCAGGTAGGTTCTCAGGTAGAGGTGTTCCGTTTCTATCAGCTTAAGAACCCCAACCTAGACAGAACCCGCCTTAGACAAAAGGTCCCTTATAGATAGATTTGAAATAAATTTAATCTTTTATGCCAATCAATTTAATCCTATTAAACCGATTTTAAAAGATTAATGTTGGTTACTAATCTTATTAGAACCAATTGAACTTGGTCTATCTCAATCCAATTTTAAAACCCTTTTAAAAACTTGAGTTCATCCTAAGTCCGCATACAACTCTTTCTTATCGATTTTAGTTCTAATTTCCTTTATAACACTTATAGCGGAAACAACCAAAACCACAATGCAAAGCTAACACATGCAAGACATTCATAACGATTATAAACAGCCTAAGTATCATGCTCAATACATTGTTCATTCATTGCTACTTCTTTTATATAATGCTTATACAAATCAGCAACGAAACAAGCACAACATGCTTCCATACACTCTTAGACTATAACACTTATAATAAAAGGCTGATGCATGATAATGTTCACTGCATGCAAAATATCTCTTATATTTCATGATACATGCGCATCGTTTCAAGTAATTTCTTCATGCAATATTATAACATTTATAATACATGATGCATGAATAATTGCACTAGGGGTGATCATCGGCTGGTTGAAGTCGGTTTTCCGACCAGACCTACCCCGAACCGACCAGGATCAGTTTGGAATATATCCAAACCGGTCCCGCCTGACAAATGAGCTAAAACATGACCGGCCGACCGGTTGGTCAGTCGGTAGGTTTTGTCGGGTTAGAGGTATATATTTTTTTGTTTTTGTTTTTGCCTTTTTTCTTCCTTTAAAAGAAATTATATTTATTTATTAAAATTCTAAGAAAAATTGATTATAAATTATAAATCGTTAATATTTAATTTGACAACCCTTAATATATTTTTGCCTTTTGTCGGGTTAGAGGTATATATTTTTTTTGTTTTTGTTGATATGATTTGATTTGACAACCCTTAATATTTAACAATTAACATGTATATTGTTTGGGATTGTGTTACTGCTCGCTTCGCTTAATTGCTTATAGAACCTTTAATATATATTACATATATAATTGAAAATAAAACTAATATGAGAGTCGAGAGTGTACGTCACAAACAGAAATGTCACATGACACATAGTCACACTCACATACAATACAATCAAACTAGAAATTACAACATAAAGTCAATTGTCAAATACAAGCCAATTACAATAAAACATAAAGTCAATTGTCAAATACAACCCAATTACAATAAAATCAAATGATAAATGTTTAATTGTTAACGGACAACTTTGCAAAATCTTGAAGGCCTTGAATGTCTTTTTCATTGTCCATAACCGCTCTGAATCCTATATAATTAAAATTAAGAAAAGAAAGAAAACCTCATTAAAATTTTAATTTAACAAGTTACAACTACAAAATACAAATGATGAATAAATACCTTCTTCAAATAATGAAGCTTCTTCCATGTCATGCTGAACTTCAAGATCTATTGGACCAGAATTTAGCTAATTTTGAGTACAAATGAGAGCCTCTACTATTTTTGGAGCCAATGAACAACGTGACGAATCAATAACACATCTTCTTATACTAAAAGCCTACTCAGACGCTACAGTAGATACTGGAATTACCAAAATATCTCTAGCCATACGACTAAGAACCTCAAATCGATGATTGTTCCTTTTCCACCATTGAAGTATGTCAAAATCACCTTCATTCTTAACATTTACTTCCAACAAATAAATATCAATCTCTGACCCCTGTTCGAAAGGTGTAGTCTCATCGCCTTCAAAATCAAGATTAATTGTATCATAGACAAAGTCTTTACCCACCTTTTCAGTTGGATCACAATCAATTATGGTCTCCGAGGCTGGGACAATTGGTGTATTAGTAGCAGTACTACCACTCCCACTCCCACTCTGAGTATGAGTAATACTGTACTCATGAAAGAGACGTCTACAACATTGTTCCACTACATTTCCCATAGATTTGGTAACCTCTAGCCAAAAAAAATTTTTAAGACAAAAAGATACAGACCTTAGCTTTTTTCGAGGATCTAGCACAATAGCAACATACAACAATAGATTATTTTTTTCATTGTTCCCCCAATACTTCTCAAATTTGGCCTTCATGCTATTGGTAATTCCAACTAGCATTGCATTTGCACCAACAACATTCAAATGTATACAATTTTGAACCACTGTAATCTGATGAAAAACCATTTTCGAAGTGGTGTACAAAGACCCTAAAATTTTCAATGTCACATCACAAAAGACCTTTAAAAACCTAATCCACATCTTAGCATTTGTCCAATCTTCCTTATTTGGTGACAAATCGTGTCTATAAGAAGCATCTTCATCTTCTAATCTATAAAAAGCCTTTTCAAACTTTACAGCTGCCTCAAGCATCAAATATGTAGAATTCCATCTAGTGGGAACATCAAGACACACATAACTCTTATAAGAAATTTTTTCAATTTCAATGCACTTTCTAAATTTCAAAAAACGTGCAGGAGAAGATCTTATAAACCGTACAGCATATCGAATCCTTTCAATACAATCCTTATGTTCCTTAAAAGCATCACATACTATTAGATTTAATATATGAGCACAACAACGAACATGCAGAAATTCTCCACCAAACAATAATCCCTTATTGAATCTTTTCAAAAGATAAACAATGGCAGTATCATTCGAGCTTGCATTATCAATAGTTAAAGTCATTATCCTTTCAATGCCCTAATCCTTCAAATTCTTTTTTATGGTTTTACCAATAGTATCGCCTTTATGATTCTCAATTGGACAAAAACTAAGTACTCTTTACTTCCTATTCACAAACATGTCTTTCAAACGCTTTTTCTCATTAACATACAACTTAAGCACATCTCTAGCCACAGTAAACCGAGACGGAACAACAAATCTAGGTTGACTTGCACATGTTAATCTATCGACATATTTCATAAATCCTTTACCCTCCCCAAACTTGAATGGCAATTCGTCAATAATTGCCATTTCTACCAACGCTTCCCGACAACTCTCTAAACTATATGACTCACATACAAGTTGTGACGTATTATCTCCAACATTGTCTTTGGCTTTAGTTTTGAAAGATAATGTCATTTGGGTTGGATCTCTCTTTTCCTGGTAAGGATATTTTTTACAATTTTTCAAATGATTCTTTATAGTCCCAGTACCATTACGTTTGGAATGACATGCATAGATAACTCCACAGTACTTTTATTGAGTATGAGGGTCATTAGGATCACCTTTTAGCTTCTCAAAATGATCCCAAACCATGGATTTTTTCACCACCTTCATTCTTTTCGATGGATTTGGAACATCTGATATCTCATTTGCTAAATCAACATCAATGATATTTGTATTGGCATCCGTCCCTTCTGCATCTCGTTCATTTTTTGAAGCATCAGTTGCAATTCCATCAAACTCCTTATCTGTTGAATCCATGTAGCTGAACCACAACATGACAAACGTCGTCACTTGTCAGTATCACACAATTCACAAAAATTCAAAGGATTTCAGCTTTACATAAGAATCAGTTGCAGTTCCATCAAACTCTATATCTGTTGCTATATTTACAATTTTTTTTAATAGTTATACATTTGATTATTAAAATGTTACTTATTGTAATTCCATTTTTTTAAAATTAAGCTAATGTGTCAAATTGGTAATACTGTTGCTGTCTCTTATACACATCTAGATGTGTATAAGAGACAGTATATATATTTATCATCATTTTCATATTTATTAGGTAAATCTTCCAATTCTTAGTTCAATCTTTATAAAATTAGAATACATCACAAAATGTATTGCAAATCGATAATGAAAACGGACCTACAGATGTAAATCGAAAACGGACCTCAGGCTGAAAATCGAAAACGGCTACGAAGGTCTCTGAGACTGAACTGAACTAAAAACGACGAGCAAGGAAGAGCCAAATCGGACGGTTGCCTAAAATCGAAAACGACAAACGGACCTAGAACTGAACTGAAGCACGGTTGCCTAAAGTCGGATGCCGGAAGAAGACGACGAGCAAGGATGAGCCGAAGAGGAACAAAAGAAGGAAGAAGAAGAAGAAGCTTGCTTGCGAACTTGTGGATGAAAAGGACCGGTTGCGACGTGCGAACTGCGAAGCGGACGAAAAAGAAACCCTAGGCGGCCTACATTATACATTATCTAATTACTAATATATTAAATAATAAATTTAATTTTGTTTTTTTTTTAAATGGACCTGACCCATTGGGTACCCGGCCGAAACCTAAAATCGGCGGTAACCTTCCAAACCGTCCCCTGCCTGATTTGATTGAATTTTCGACCGGTCGAACCTATTTCGGCCGGCTTAGGTTGGTCGTGTCAGTTTATCGATCTACCATGCTCGCCCCTAAATTGCATAACCTAAGGTGGGTTATAAAACTATATGTCAAACACTGCCATATAAACACCATACATCACATGTATAATAAACAAAAGTTGATGAACCGGGTAAAATTGCCTCAAATCCTCAAAACTAAAGCTAACTATTACAAAATTAAGGAGTCTCCGTTCAAACAGGCGAATCGGGTCTTGAACCGTCTGGGTGTAGCAACGCGTATCCAACCATCGTGCACCAAATTCCCCGCAATCGTCTACACAAAAGATCAAACGGTTTTCTCTTTCGTTTACCAACGCTCTCAGAGCTAAATGATCGTTTAGCAACGATCGTGTACCTTTTACTAAGCGATGAAGCAACGAGGTACACGATTGTCTAGTGTGCTCCGCACAACGCAAGCCATGCATGATCGTTTAAACAACTACGATGCAGCGAAGCACCATTGCCTAAACGATCGCTTAACGAGTGCCTTCGTGTCATATACCACGTTATCGTGTAGGTAGTAACTATGTGATGAAGCATGCTAACTACATGATCGTTTAGCGTGCGCATTCTACTAAATGATGAGCATCATATGCTCCCACTACGGTTGTCTACCTCCAGCGGCTACGTGATCGGGCATCCAATGCTACATGATAGAGTAAACGATTTACCTCATCATTTAGCATTATCTAAACGACACGACCAACTCTTAGTCTTCTTCTTTTCTGAGAATCGCATCTCCATGCTTTGAAACTTCATCATGAACGACTCGACTAACTCAAACTCTTTGAATTACAGACTCGATTGCATGTTAATTATGCCTAAAAATACAGGGGCCCTTTGTAATTGAAAGCTTTAAACAAAGGCAATTAAACCCGTATACATCCATTAACTCTATCCACAAAAGCATTTAACACAAATGCAGAAAACTCACCAAGACTATAAAAGAAGTTCAAAACAGAATTGAAATTTGGAATATCAGAACAACCTAGCTTTGATACTAATTGAAGGAAATTGGACACGAGGATTTCCATGAGCAGCGGAATGATATTTCCAAATTTTAATCGTATATGAAGATTACAATTACAATCACAAACGAAAACATACAGTTATGTTTAAAATAGAAATTACAGCATGCTTTACTACATGATGAAGGGAAGGAATTAACAAACCTTTAAAGACTCATCTTCAAGTTCTTTGATAACGAACGCTTGATCACAGCAACACAGCAACACACAAACGTTCGTCCAATACGCCACTACACTGCACGATCATAGTGAACTCGAACTAATTAATCACCACAGTCATGAACACCCCGAACACCACGAACGGCCACCACAGAACCTCAACTGTGTCGAGTTGAATATGACACTACTAAGAAGGTTACCTTGGTATTCTCAGTGTGAGAATCCAGAGGGTGGGCTCTGTGTGGACTTGGTTAGAAGCATAAAATTGGAGGAAGAAAAATCATGTAAACGATTGAGCAAGTGGGAGATGAAACAACCTATCGTATAGGTCGATGTCCAATCGTTTAGTAAAAGCTATGTGATCGTCTAGCAAAAGCTATGTGATCGTCTAGCTCATCGTCTAGCCACGTGTCTATCGTGTAAGAACACTCCACGATCGTCTAGCTAACTTCAAGCTACCATTTAGTAAATCTAATTTACTTGACAACTATCCATGAGTAATTTTCAAGATTGGAAATCACAAATCAACAACTTTGCAAATCTTACTAAAATTAGGAAAACATTTTTTCTTTTATCTCACGGTTACCATGAAACCACTAATAACCTACCACTCAATTGGTTATTAGAGAAAAAGAAATAATTATCCAATAATTAATATTATTATAAATATAAATGATAACTAACTTACCATAATATATTTATAACCTATAGTTTTTATATTTCATCTCATGAAACATATAAACCATAGCTATTTTTCTATTCCATGGCACTTAATGTAAATCTCATTTACATTAATCCTCCACTTGATGTATCTCAAACACCATATCGATCATATCATATATAATCGAATTACCTCTTATCAATATATTTTAAATCAACACCAAGAACTGATTCTCGGCTTGAATTCATTGAGCTACCAAGTGGACTTTATGGAACTGTAGCTCGAAGCTCCAACGGTACATGAATAACTGACTAACTCTTTAGTCACGGGATTTACCATACGTTATTAGCAGGCACTCCACTAAAGACCGACAACTGAACTCTCCTTACCATAGATATATTATGTGTCCATCTTAACCAATCAATAGTGTGACAACCCTTTACAGATCACTCGTAAGTACAACTCAGCCAATAACCGTTATGCCCCTGTAGTTACATCTAACTTCTTAAGTACCACTGATCCCTCTAATGAACATAAGTCATAGTCCTACTATGACTGAGTCCTCTCTTCCAAAGAGAAGCTATGGCCATTATGTTCAAGCCCCGAAATCAGCCTTTAAGGGAGCAATCTATCTACTTACCCCTGCTTCAGGGAAAGAGTGAATTCCATCTTGTATATTGAGTTCCCAGCTCCCAAATCAGACAAGTCTCCAAAAAGGTAGGCATGTTGAGTTGGCAATCTGGCCACTCTCACCTATACTAATCAAAGGACTGCCTTCAAAGGCAGGAGTTCCCAAAACACTTAGGATTGAGGTCATGTCACCTATGGTCGTTTAGGTAAGATGTAAGTCTCCAGTATCAACGGCATTATATACAGAGTCTAGTCATCTTGTGGTCTGTTCTTATACAAACTCTTTGTATAGGACACCCCCGCTCGCATGTCTCCACATGAATGGTCAGGATCTACCATCTGTAGTAGTTTACAACACTTGTAAACCTCTACTAAGCAGATCGTATTCGTAGTGTCACCAGGATCAGGAATCCCTCCTTAATCCTTATACTACATACCTATTTAGGTTATCACTTAAGGCATGATCCACTTGTATATCTCATATACATGCTTAAGTTTATATAAGATAACCATGGAACTTTATTTATTGGATATGAGTAAATGCAGAATGAAATAACAATTATTTTATTCATAAAACAATGTGTATAATTACAAACAACGAGATTTCGGGAGAATTAGGATACCAATCCCAACAATTTCATCTATTAGTAGCCTACTGTGAGGTTGGTTATTTTAATGTGGTCTTCCTCTAAGAAAGTTGCATTTGTCGATACAAATACCTTATCTTCCTAAGGATCATAAAAGAAACCACCTTTTCTCTCTTTTGGGTAACCTACAAATAGGCATACCTTTGAGCGACGTTGCATCTTCTTAGGATTTTGCAATAACACATGTGCTGGGCATCCCCAGATCCTAAGGTTATATAAGCTACCTTTACATCCTCTCCATAACTCGTAAGGTGTTTTAGAAATATATACGGCAGTTTGAACTGCATAACCCCAAAAAGAACTTGATAACTGAGCATAACTCATCATAGAATGAACCATGTCTAGGTCTAACAAGGTTCTATTTCTCTTTTCTGCCACACCATTTTGTTGAGGTGTGCCAAGTGCTGTGAGTTGAGAATAGATTCCGTGTTCTATCAAATAGTCCTGAAATTTTAAGTCCATATACTCACCACCTCGATCTGATCGGAGTGTTTTAAGCCTTTTACCTAAATTGTTCTCAACCTCAGCCTTATATTCCTTGAACTTTTCAAGTGTTCCAGATTTACGATGCATTAGGTAAACATGGCCATACCTTGAATAATCATCAACGAAGCTGATGAAATATTCATACTTTCCTCTAGCTTTAACATTCATCAGACCGCAAAGGTCTGAATGTACCAGTTCTAAAGGTTCCTTGGCTCTAAGACCTTTTCCAAAAAACAAAATCCTTTAGTCATTTTACCCTCAAGACAAGATTCAGATGGTGGTAATGAACTGTCTTCTAACTGATATAGATGACCGTTCTTAACCAATCTCTTAATCTTATTGAGATTTATGTGACCAAGTCTCAACTGCCAAAGATAGGCATTTGGAGAAATTTTCCATTTCTTATTTTGAGTTTCAGCTGTTTTAAACATCTCTATGTTAAAAACGGCTTTAACCTCAGTTTTTTTTAATATGTACAAGTTATTTTCTAATTAATCCTGTTAATATGCAATGTTACTAGGTTAATTAAATGGTTTAATTCACCCAGAACATTACAATAAAGACCTTATTATAAGAGTTATAATAGGCATAGACTTAGATAGATTCATTAGTTGGAATACTTAGATAGATTCATTAGTTGGAATTTAACTAAGTATAATAAAAACCCTAAATTGATAGAACACTTTAGTGGGATAAAAATGATATATGGGATATATCAATTTTTTGTTGGGTTTTATGTCCTAAAACTTGCAGTTCGTAAAAAGATAAACATTTTCTATAATCAATAAACTTATTATTGATTTTATAAATTGCATACATAAAAGTCTAAATCCAATAAACTAAGATCCATGGCTATTATATGAATACTTGAACTTTATGTAGAGACATAAAGATGGATCAAGTTCGAGTAAATAGAAAAAATGATTTATAGTACATGATTAAGGTTGGGTACCTTATTTTGGTAACACTATTGGATGCGGCTTACTCTGTAGTTGTTGCAATGAGTTGTAAAGTGCTTCAAACGAAGTGATCCTAATTCGTACATGTTATGACATGAGGAGTAGGAGTGTCTTATGCAATGAGTTTGCATAAGATCGGACCAAGAAATAAGTCACTCTTACTTTATAACGTTGTTTACTGTATAAGATTGACTATTTCACTTAGATGACCTAGGTAACTCGATCTTAATCCTGAGCTAACATGAACTCTTGTTTATTTGGGATTATCCTTAGATTCGTATAGGTGAGGGTTGGCTCAACAACGCCGGCTCAATAAGCCTCCCATTTTAGGGGTAAGACCGAATAGATAGCTGGGGACATAGGGTGCAAGACAAAATTCACGCCTACCCGATTTAGGGATAGGAGAAAGGTTGTTCTCTCAAGTACTGAATCCAGATCTTGAACAAAGGGCCCCACCCTCTCACTGGGCTGAGAAAGTTTTGGTTTAGTGATTGGATCACAAACCAGTTGTTCATTAGAGGATCAGTAGGAACTTAAGGAACAAGATGCAATCTCGGGGGTAAAATAGACATTTAACCCAGTCGTTATTATGAACAACTTGTGAAGGGTCGACTTACTGATTATGGTTAAATCATGTGGAGATAATATATCTACAGTGGGGAAGTGCAACTATGGGCTTTAGTGGAGTGACCCATTATTTAACGAATGAGGGTTAATTCAGTGTAATGAGTTTAGCCAATTAATCTCGAATCGTTGGATCCCATGATCTGTAGGTCCATGAGGTCCCCCTACTAGCTCGTAAATGGATTAGCTTTAGAGTAGCGTGATAAGTTATTTGGAATGTTTAAATTAGAATTAAAGGAATTAGTAATTATATGAGATATAATTACACGTTTAAATTTTAAAAATTAACCGGAATAGAAGAATTAATATTTAAATATGATTTAAATATATGAAGGTGGATTTGTGTAAAATTAATTTAATATTTGATATTAAATTAATTAGAATTATTTAACTTATTTAAATAATTATTTATTAATTTTATTAGAAAAATTAATTTTGTAAAGTTAATAATATTTTCAATTTTTGAAATCAACTTGATTTTAAATCATTTGGTAAAAATTGGAAAAGTTAGAAAAAAAAAACACTAAAATGGAATGTTGGTTTTTTCCATTACATCTTCAACTTGCTCACACAAAACCCACTTCATTTGGCTTCAATAACTCCAAGCATGAGCTGTATCTCATGCAACCATCTTCTTTGCATGAAGGTCCTGCAATATATTGAGAAAGATTGGAGTGGAATTGGAGGAGGCATCTATAGAATTTTTGCTAAAAATTCGTGTTGAAGAAGTTGTTCTTCAAGTAGGATGAAGTAGTGAGCTCTTCTCCAAGTTCCTTTCGTTCAAGCTTATTTTGAGTCTTATAACTCAATCTAAAGCTCCAAGAGAATAGTGGAGAAGATCTTGAGATGGTTTACAGATTATGACCCTAAGAGTTCACACTATGCGATACATACTCGGATTCGTGTCACCTTGGGCACGATTTCCCTTTGGAAAGTGTTTACATGGGTCAATACTAAGGTGAATAGGGAAAGTGTTCATAGTAAGTGGGAGAAGGATGTGTGTCAATGTATCCTTTACCTTCTCCATTAGGTTGTACCTTGAGATTCCTATGGCCTGCCTACGTGTCATCCTGTAGCGACCATCCCTTCGGAGGGTCTCATCATAGGAATCAGAACAATGTAAACTCCAATAATGGATAGGGTTTCTTAGATTAATCTTCAACAGTTGTCTTTCCTTTTGGTAGACTGTTGAAGCGTAACTATGGGATCTGAAAATGGTAGGGTCATGCTTATGGGATGAATTAAGCTAGTTAATGAATCCTTGACCAAAAAACGGTAGCTAAAAACTATAGAAATAAGAGTTATTTTGGTATTAGTAATTAGCTGAGATTGTCTCAATTCAGAAGACGGGTAGTTGATCACCCTTCCATGTGGTTATTGCTCTAAACCTCTGAAATATCGTTGCAAAAATGATGGTGGGAAATTAGAAGTCAAATTATTCAACAACTAAAATCCCGTGGATGCGTTATGTGATGCATGTTCCTAAGATATACATTGATAGTCATGCATTGATGGTCATGCGTTGGAATGAAAATGCGCCAACAAATGTATGCGATGACCATGCATCCTGTCACAAGTTTTCTTGCGCTCACGCCAAGTATAACACGAACGCAAGTTTCTCGGGTGATCCAAGGTCGAACACAAGGACTTGTAGCTGTATGAATGTGGTAATGTGCATGCGGCAGTTTAAATAAAAGAATGGAATGGATGTTGCTAAGTTAATCCTACTCTTACTCCTATCTAACAAAGAACGCAATGAGAATATGCATGAAAGGTAGAGATGCGACAAACCTTGACATGAAATAAATGAATGGGAAAATAGATAAAATGCAGAGATGTTTTCATTGCAACGCTTAAGAGTGACCGTAAGGGAAACCTTAGTCAACGCGAGTCATGCGATCATGCAACACACATACAATAGTAAACCACCTCTCGGTGTGAATGCTACGGCTTCTAATGCTAGAATGCCTGTGATCTATGCGATAAGTCTCTAGGACCTACACATAAGCCTCTATTCTCATTTATGCGATGACAAAGTGACATACACACAAATAAGGCGACCACATAATATCATACTTATTCCTAGGGTGCATGCGATGTAGTGTTGAAAAACAGAGCTTATCTCTAAGTCTCTATCTCTTGCTTATGCCGATCTAATCTTGCTCTCTCGAGTCTAGATTCTAACCTAGCTTTCTCGAGTCATTAGGTTCTTTTTTTAGACTCTCTCTCGAGTAGCTCTAAAGGGGTGTTGGGCGCAACATAAAACAAGACAACGCATGAACTTGGTTGACGCGAGATTATTCCTATCTCTAGTGAACAATGCTTGCATTGCTTAATACGACCAACCACTTACCCTCTCGGGCAGTTGGTTGTTGCTGACTTCATTCATAGACAAGAAATGCGTTAGCCTATAGATAGGCATTGCAGTAGCTTCACACTAAGCAAATAAGGTTACTCACACACTCACGCAATGCATACCTCTCGGTAGGTTGCTACATGCTTCATATCCCTAATCTACATGACTAAGTATGCAATACCCAAGCAATCTCACTAAGTGTTGCAATGAAAGTAAAGATGCTAAGCAAAGAAGATGGAGATGGAGTCGAAGGAACAGAGAAATGCATTGAAAACAAATTGTATTAATTTCTTAATTCCAAAATGTCATACAATACAATATGAGAAAAGAAAAGAGAAGGAAATGATCGGCTGGAAGCAAGGATTTGCTCCCAGCGGATGTGCGTCAAGGTTATCGATGGTGCCATGGATGGGTGGAGAAGTTGACTCTCTCGAGATCTAACTCTGGTTGAAGGCTCCGATCGTCACTCAGAATGGATGAAGGAGGTGAAGAACTCTCAAGCACCTTCTCACGTATTTTGTTTGGATCGCGGGGAAAATCCCCGATTGAAGGATAATCTCCGGATGATTTGGAATTTTGCTCATCGGCTTCTATTTATAGAGTTTGGATTGCCGACAACATTAATTGGACTGCTCTGAGTCTAATGTTCGACGTGTTAGTCCTTTTTGAACCTCTACCACCAACGGCGTGGTAGGTGAAATGTCAGCATCAACTTTGGATTTTCTCGAGGTAGATGTGTTGATGCGTTCATTCCACCTATCTTGCGTTGATCCCATTAAAATGTGTTATCGCGTAGCCACAATCATTCAATTGTCGCATTCACTTAACACCGCAACTCTACATGATGACTGCAATCGCTTGACCAGTGCAACTCCCATGCGATGGACGCATACGATTGATTATCGCAACATTCATGCATTGATCGATGCGTTTGCCTTTGCGATGGAGTGTTTCTTCGCATGCGGTCGTCTATGCGGTGGTCCAGTTTCCGTTTTTGCGTTCATTTCCTGCATTAGCTACAAAAATAGAACATTGAATGCATAATTAATGCAAATTAATGGGTTAGTTGAGATTCGTCATGCTGATCGACGCAAACTCTTTTTCTCGTGAATTCCTAGCATGATCGACTCAATTTCTGCCTAACAACCTTCATAATTCTAAGTAAAAGGCCTAAGATGATATGCATTTCTGCATGTCATCAAAAAACTAAATCAATAGTTTAATTAAGGTTATGTGATTGCTCGTTTTTGCTAAATTGATTGGATACTTGTTTTTGTGTGTTGAGTTAAGGCAAATATAACTAATACGGTCAGTTATCTGTTATCCGTTTCATATGTCTTCCACAATAATTTCCTTATTTAAGAACGAAAAACTAACAGATGAAAATTATGTGACGTGGAAACCTAACTTGAATATGATTCTAGTTATAGATAATCTATGGTTCGTCTTAACGAGGGGATGTCCTTCAATCCCCACTCGTAATGCATCCCAAGCATTAAGGGATGCTTATGACCGCTGGACGAAGGTAAATGACAAGGCCTGAGTTTATATCTTGGCAAGTCTGTCTGACGTTCTTATCGAGATATATAAGACCACAATCACTGCATGTCAAATCATGGAGCCCCTCTAGGAGATGTTTGGATAACCGTCCTTTCAGATCTGGTATGAGGCCCTCAAGTACGTTTATAATGTGCGCATGAAGAAAAGCTAGTTGGTGAGAGAACATGTTCTCGACCTGATGGTTCACTTCAATGTTGCCTAGATGAATGATGCGGTCATAAAGTCAGGTGTCCTTTATTTTGGAATCTCTTTCGAAGAGTTTCCTCCAATTCTACAGTAATGCGATTATGAATAAAATAGAGTATACCACCTCATGAATGAGTTACAGACTTATTAGTCTTTTAGGAAATGTTAGGGACTGATAGAAGAAGAGCCAAATGTTGCCCATTCCAAGAAGTTCCACAAGGGTTCATCCTCTGAAACTAAGTCTGTTCCCTCATCTTCTGGTTCTAAAAAGATCCAGAGAAAGAAAGGAGGAAAGAAGAAGGCTCCCACTGCTGGGAAAGGAAAAGTCAAGGGCAAGGTGGTTGACAAAGGCAAATGCTTTCATTGCAATGTGGATGGTCGTTGAAAACACAATTTCCCTAAGTACCTAGTCAAGAAGAAGAAAGAGAAGGAAGTAAATATGATTTACGGGTTTTAGAAACTTGTTTAGAGGAAAATGACCATAATACCTCCTAGATACTTGATTCGAGAGCCACTAATTATGTTTGTTCTTCTTTACAAGGAATTAGTTCCTTCTAGCAGCCCGAGGAGGGTGAATGATGCTCAAGGTTGGAATGGGAGACACCATTTCAGCTCGTGCAGTGGGAGCTGCTAAGTTGTTTTTTAGAAATAGATACTTGATTTTGGATATAGTTCCCACAATTAAGAGGAACCTTGAATCTATTTCTTGTTTAATTGAACAATCTTATTTAGGTTCTTTTTCATCCAATGAAGCGTTTATTATGAAAAATGATGTGACTATTTGTTTAGCTAAACTAGAAAACAACTTATATATGTTAAGATCAATTGAATCAAAAGCACTTCATGAGATGTTTAAAGCAACAAATACTCAAACAAAAAGGCAAAGAATTTCTCCAAGTAACAATAATACATACCTTTGGCATTTGAGATTAGGTCCCATAAATCTCAATAGGATCGGGAGACTGGCAAAGAATGAACTTATAAGTGAGTTAGAAAATGATTCATGACCTCCATGTGAATCCTGTCTTGAAGGAAAAATGACTAAAAGACCTTTTAATGGAAAAGGTTATAGAGCCAAAGAGCACTTAGAGCTTATACATTTAGATCTTTTTGGTCCAATGTATGTAAAAGCTCGAGAGTACGAATACTTCATCTTCTTCATAGATGATTACTCAAGGTATGGTTACTTATACCTAATGGAACATAAATCTGAGGCCCTTGAAAAGTTAAAGGAGTATAAGGTTGAAGTTAAAAACCTGTTAAGTAAAATGATTAAAACACTTCGATCAGATTAGAGTGGAGAGTACATGGATTTGGCATTCCAAGATTATATGATAGAACATGAAATCCAATCTCAACTTTCAGTACCTAGTACACCTCAGTAGAACAGTGTATTAGAAAGGAGAAATAAAACCTTGTTAAACATAGTTCGTTCTATGATGAGCTATGCTCAATTGCCTAGCTCATTTTAGGGGTATGCAGTAAAGACTGCAGTTGATATCTTGAATAATGTTCCCTCAAATAGTGTTTTTGAAACACCTTTCGAGTTATGGAAGGGGCGTAAATCTAGTTTACATTACTTCAGAATATGGGGTTTTCCTGCACACATGCTGGCGACAAATCCTAAGAAGTTGGAACCTTGTTCAAGGTTATGTTAATTTGTTGGTTACCCTAAGGAAACAGGAGATGGTTTGTTCTACGACCCTCAAGAAAACAAGGTGTTTGTATCAACAAACACTGCATTCTTGGAGGAAGGCCACATGAGAGATAATAAACCACAGATTAAATTAGTATCAAATGAAGCTATATAAGAATCAACAAGGGTTGTTGATGTAGCTGGTCCTTCATCACGAGTTAATGAAGAAGCCAACACTTCAGGTTAGTCTCGTCCTTCTTAATCGTTGAGAATGCCTCAACGAAGTGGGAAGGTTATATCACAACCTAACTGTTACTTGGGTTTAACTGAAACTGAGGTTTTCATACTAGATGTTGGCATTGAGGATCCATTGTCCTATAAGCAGATAATGAATGACGTAGATAAAGTTCAATAGGTCAAAGCCATGGACCTTGAAATGGAGTCTATGTACTTCAATTCTGTATGAGAACTTGTAGATCTACCTGAAGGGGTTAAACTCATAATGTGTAAATAGATTCATAAAAGAAAGAGAGATGTAGTTGGAAGATACTGATCTTTAAAGCTAAACTTATAGCAAAGGGTTATACCTAGAGGGAAGGGGTTGGCTATGAGAAAACTTCCCATGTTGCTATGTTTAAGTCTATAAGAATTATCTTATCCATAGCCACATATTATGACTATGAGATATGGCAAATGAATGTTAAGACTGCCTTTCTGAATGGCAATCTTGAAGAGATCATCTTTATGTCTTGACCCGAGAGGTTCATAGCCCAAGGTCAGAAGCAAAAAGTTTGCAATCAAATCTTTTGGTTTTGATTAGAACGTTGATGAACCTTGTCTACAAGAAAATCATCAATGGTAAAATAGCTTTCTTAGTACTTTATGTGGACGATATCTACTCATTAGGAATGATATAAAGTACCTTACTGATATTAAAAAATGGTTTGCAACCCAATTCCAAATGAAATATTTGGGAGAGGCGCAGTATGTATTTGGGATCCAAATTATTAGGCATCACAAGAACAGAACGTTGGCTCTGTCTCAAGTAACTTATATCGACAAAATGTTGACTCAATATTTGATGTAGAACTCATGAAGGGTTTACTACCTTTGGGGTTCACTTGCCTAAGGAATAGTGTCCTAAGACACCTCAAAAAGTTAAGGATATGAGACATACTATCTATGTTTCAGTTGTGGGCAGCTTAAAGTAAGCTATGCCCTGCACTAGGTTAGACATTTATTATACACTAGGAATAGTTAGTAGGTACCGGTTCAATCTAGGGTTAGACCACTAGACTATGGTTAGGAACATCCTCAAGTATCTTAGGAGAATGAGGGACTGCAAGCTGGTGTATAGATCTAAGGATTTGATCCTTACAGGTTACACGGACTTTAATTTCCAAACTAACAAGGATTTTAGGAAACCCATGTCAGAATTAGTAGTTACCATGAATGAGGGAGCTGTAATATGGCATAGTATCAAGCAAGGATGCATTGCAGACTCCATTATTAAGGTTGAATAAGTGGGCTTCTATTTCAATAGGATGACTTAATCCTTCGTTAACTAGTTAGGTTTCTATTTCAATAGGATGGCTTAGGCAACTTAGTCTTAATCCTGAGTATATTATTAACTCTTGTTCCCAAACCGTCTGAATCGGACCAGCCAAAAACCATTTGAGGCTGAACCGAACTGGACCACAAGAGAATCAGTCGAACCGGCTGCTCTCGCTCATACTCAAAATCTTGCTAAGTCTCATCGTTTAGCAATGACAACAATCGTCATGCATTTTCCTGAATGTTTAGTGTTTGCGTGATCGTTTAGCACCAATGCATGGCGCCTAACCAAGGTATACGATCATGTAGTGTTGGCCTTCTATCCCATAGTGTCATCATCTAGTGTCGGAAGACGCTACACGATCGCTTAGTGTCCAACACTATCGCGCAGCTCCATCGTTTAGCACAAACAATTACTACACGATCACTTAGCGCCATCGTTTAACGCCTGAAGTTGATCGTTTAGTGCACACAGAGGTAAGCGATCACTTAGTGATATTGCATAGCAATTAACGCCACTCAGCTGCCGCATAGAGGTAAATGATCATGTAGCGCTATCGCATAACTCTTCAACGCATAGCTTAGCTGCCGCTCAAAGGTAAACGATCGTGGTAAGTGATCGTGCAGCGTTATCGTATAGCTCTTCACCGTATCGCTTAGCTCTCACCCGAAGCTACACGATCGTGTAGTGCCACCGTATAGCAATACAACACATCACTTATCTCCCACAGGTACACGATCGTCTAGTGCACAACACCTCAACAATCAACGTTCGAAGCTACATGATCATTTAGCTTTTCTTCACATCGTCTAACGCATGAAGCTAAACGATCGTCTAGCTACTGAAGCTCAACGAAGATATGAACAGAGGCTAATAATTTGGAATCTGCAACTCGGCCTCTTCGCTTGTTTCTTTAAATTACAGCTTAATTTCAACTCTAATGACTCCAAATAAATTACAGACTCTTGAGAACACATATAAGCTCATCAACCAAGAGCCAATTACAAATGTAAATGAGAAATCAAAGAGAAATTAAAAGACAAAACTCAAAGAATCATATCAGTATAGAAGTTTCATATAACTCATATAAAACACCCACCAAACCAAAATTAAACCGAATTGAATGTTTATGAGATTCTCTAATACCAATTGTTGGAATGTACCATCGTGCAGCGGAAGTGACCAGGATCCATAAGCACTCTAATGCATTAATTTTGGCAGAAAAGAAAGCATGCTTCAGTAGAAATAAATGGGTTTCGTGACATACCTTTGTAGAACTTCCTCAAAGCTTGAATCCAGCTGCTAATCTCCTCTGAATCTTGTTGTAGACCACCCCAAGATCTTCCTTATTATCCTCTTGGTGCTCTAGATTGAGTTGTGGAACTCAAAATAAGCCTGAATTAAGGGAATAGGAGACAAACTCACAGCAGCAGCCCAGCAAAAGAACTCTTTTCTTCTCACGAATTTTTCAGAAAAATTTAATCGGTTGCATTTCCTCAAAATCACTCCAATCTCTTCAATATATTGCAGACTATCATGCAAAGAGATTAGCTGCATGATGCAACTCATGCTTGGAGTTAATGAAGCTTAAAGATGGTGGGTTGTTAGTGAGCTACTTGAAGAAGTAATGGAAAATGCCAATTTTCCATTTTTGTGATTTTTCCTTCTTTTTTAATTGTTCAAATATGGATTTCAGAAATCATCTTTTATTAAAATTGAAAATATTATTAATTTTAAAAAATTAATTTCATAAATTAATTTTCTTAATAGAATTAATAAATAATTATTTAAACAATTTAAATAATTCTAATTAATTTAATATCAAATATTAAATTATTTTTTTACACAATTCCATCTTCAAATATTTAAATCATATTTAAATCTTATTTCTCCAATTTTGTTTAATTCTAATTTGAACTTTTCAAATTAACTTATCATGCTACTCTAGAGCTAATCCATGTACGAGCTAGTAGGGGACCTCATAGACCTACAAATCATGTGCTCCAACGATCCAAGATTAATCGACTAAACTCATTAGACCGAACTAACCTCCGTTCGTTAACTAATGGGTGATTCCACTAAAGCCCATAACTGAACTCTCCTCATTGTAGATATATTATGTCCACTCGATATAACCATGATTAGTAAGTTAACCCTTCACAAGTTGTTCATAATAACGGCTGGGTTGAATCTCTATTTTAGTCCCGAAATTACCTCTTGTTCCTTAAGTCCCACTGAACCCTTAATGAACAATTGATTTATGATCCAATCAACAAATTGAATCCCTCTCGAGCCAATGAGAGGGTGAGGCCTCTTGTCTGAGACCTAAAACCAGCACTTGAAGGGAACAACCTCTCTACTATGTCCCTAACTATTCATCCAGTTTTATCTCCAAAATGGGAGGCTTATTAAGCAGAGACATTTGGTCTACTCTCGCCATTTGCAGATCAAAGGATAATCCCGAATAAATAGGAGTTCAAAGTTAGCTCAAGATTAAGGTCAAGTTACCTAGGTCATCGCTTTGAAATAGTCAGACTTAAACAGTAAACAACGTTATAAAGTAAGAGTGATTGGTTTCGTGGTTTGATCTTGTATAAAACTCATTTGCAAAGGACACCCCCACTTGTCATGTCATAACATGGACAAGTTAGGATCACTTCGTATGTAGCACTTTACAACTCTTTGTAACAACTACAGAGTAGGTCGCATTCAATAGTATTACCAGAATAAGGCACCAAAACTTATTCATTTACTATAGATCATTTTGATTATTTACTCAAACTTGATCCACTTGTATGTCTCCACATAAAGTTCAAGTACTCATATAATAGTCAAAGGACTTAGGTTTATTGAATTTCTAAAAAAAAACAATATATTCAATAACGACTTATTGAATTTTTAGAATAAGTTCTAATGTTTACAAACCACGAGTTTTAGGACATAAAACTCAACAGTAAGGTGCTACAAATGATCTGATCCTTATCATTCATGTGGAGACATGCGAGTAGGGGTATGCTATACAAAGAGATTATATAAGATCGGACCACGAAATGATTAGTCTCTTTATATAACACTGTTGATAATAGAGACTTACATTTCAATAGGATGACCATAGGTGACATGACCTAAATCCTGAGTGAGTTGTGAACTCCTGTTCATGAAGGCGGTCCTTTGATTTGTATGGGTGAGAGTGGCCAGATAGCCAACTCAACAAGCCTACCATTTTGAGGATTCGTCTGATTAGGGAGTTGGGAACTCAGCTTCACAAGATGGAATTCACTCATTCCCTAATGCAGGGGTAAGTAGATAAATTGCTCCCTTAAGGGCTGATGTCAAGTCTTGAACATAGTGGCCATACCCTCTCTTGAGAATAGAGGACTCAGTCATAGTGAGACTATGACTATTTATTCATTAGAAGAATTAGTGGTACTTAAGGAGTTAGATGTAACTACAAGGGCAAAACGGTAATTTGGCCAACTATACTTACGAGTAATTTGTGAAGGGTCATCGCATTGTTGATTGGTTATATCCAATGGACACAGAAATATATCTATAGCGCGAAGAGTGTAGCTATCAATTTTTAGTGGAGTGCCCGAAAGTTAACGGATGATGGATATCGTGATTAAAGAGTTTAGTCAATTATTCACGTACCGTTAAAGCTTCAAGCTACAGGTCCATAAGGTCCTCTTGGTAACTCAATGGATTCAAGTTCAGAATCAGCTTTTGGGTTAGTTTGAAATGTTCAAATTAATAAGAGAGAATTTGATTATATATGATATAATTAAATTAATTGAATTATATGTGATATAATTGATATGATGTATTTGATACATTATTTGATTGGGGGAATTAATATAAACATTAGTTATATTAAATGCCATAAAATAGGAAAAGAACTATGGTTTATATGTTACATATGATGCAATATTAAAACTATAGGTTATATAATATAATATGATAAGTTAGTTGTTGTATTTATTTATAATTTATTAATTATATGATAATTAATCTTTCTTTTTTCTTAATAATCGACCTTAATGAGTGGTTATGCATGGCTTTATGGTAACTATGAGATAAAAAGGAAAAATAGATTTCAAATCATAGAATCGAAAATGTCTCACATAATTCACTATCGAGTAAAAGGATCTTACTACACGATAGTAAGATTTATAGAGACTAAACGATCGAGCGTCGAGTCTATACGATAGTACTCGTTTACTAAACGATCGAGCGTTGAGTCTATGCGATGGACTTCCTTCATCTACACGATAGTGCTGCCTGATACTCGATCGTTTACTTCCTCCATACCTCTATCCAAAATCATACAGAGTCCACAACTCCTGGATTCTCACACCGAGAATGCCAAGGTAAGCTTGTGGTTGTGTTCAATTGATCGAGGTTCAAGTTTTACTTGCTGGTGATCGAGGAAGTTCTAGTTGCTCGTTGCGTTCGTCCAATTGGATGCGTTGGTGACTGATTGAGGGAAATACGTGAAGAAAGATTTCTTCAAAGGTATTGTCACTTGATCCCTTGTATTTATTTAAGAAACATGTTGCAGTTTATCTTTAATGCATAATCATTTCTGTTTGATTGTAAATGTTTGAGTTCTTTCACCATGGAGTTTGGAACGATCCGCTTCTGCTCAAAGGTCCTCTAGCTTTAGAGTTCCTTCATATATAGTAGTCATGGATCTTGGTTTATTGGATTTAGTGTTTACAAGTGAAATTTACAAATTCAATAACAACTTTATTGAATAAATGTTTAATAACATCTTTATTGATACTAGAAAATGTTTAACTTTACAAACTACAAGTTTTAAGACATACAACCCAACAAACTCCCACTTGGACTAAAACTCCAGTGGATAAGTATATACAAATATATACAATGTTGAGTTCAATGAGAGAAAAATATAATAGAATAAATACAAATAAACTAGGACATCAGATATCCATTATTTCTTCCACTTGCCCTAGTTCTAAGTATCTTATAGTCCTAGTCCTACTAGGTGACCTTCGAATACTTTAGTCGAATGTGCCTTCATAAATGGATCAACCAAGTTATCTTGTAAGACTATCTACGTGACGATCACGTCTCCTCTGTGTACAATCTCCTTGATGAGATGGTACTTTCGCTCGATGTGCTTTCCACATTTATGGCTTCTAGGTTCCTTTGGGTTTGCAACCGCTCCACTGTTATCACAATATAGGGTGACCGACAGGTGCATATTTGGAACCACTTCCAAATCAATCAGGAACTTTCTGAGCCATACTACTTCTTTAGCTGCCTCACTCAATTAACTAATCCAAATCAAGTTTTAGCAAAAAGTAATAATGTACCCATAATCATTATTTATTTGCAACGATACTATAATGAGTCAGAATAAGTGCTACCGAAGGGTGGTCAAATACTTCTTCACTAAAGCAAGACATTCTTGACTAAATACTATCTCTAAAATAACTCTTATTCCTATAGTCATTTAGTTACCGTTTTCAGTCGAAAATTACTGACACTTAGTAATTCTGTAAGTGTAACCTCCATTTTCATATTTCAGAGATTGGCCCTAATGATGCTACTGAATTGGAGAGTCAAGGTTGGGAATGGACCTAAGAAATCCTATCCATTTTTAGAGTTTGAGTTGTTCCGAATCCTATGTTAAAACCCTCCAAGGGGATAGCCGTCATTAAACGAATAACAAGGGCCGCCTAAAGCCAACCAACAGGCACAACATAGGAATCTCACGATCCAAACTAACAGAAGAGGCTGCAGGACACGTTGACACATATCCTTCATCCACTTACTATGAACTACTTCCCTCATTCACCTTGATCTTGTCCCATACAAACACTTTCAGAATAAAGGTCACTTCTAGAGTGACTCGAAGTGTCATATGAATTTCACGATGTGAACTTTCTAGGGACATGAAAGTTGAAATCAATATATCACATATTTGATTTTACAATGAATAACTTTCTCTTATTCACCTTAATATTGACTCATGCCAACACTTTCCAAATGAAGGTCACTCCCAAGGTGACACGAAGTGTTGCATGAACCTCACGGTGTGAACTTTCTAGGGACATGAGAATTAAAATAAAACATATTGTATATTTGATTTTGCTGTGAATAACTTATTCACCTAGATCTTGATTCTTGCAAACACTTTCTGAATGGAGGACACTCCTAGGGTGCCATAAAGTGAAGCATGAATCTTAACGTGAACTCTTAGGGACGCAAAACTAAAAACAACATATCGTATATGTTATTAATCTCTCACTGAAGCATTCTAACAACATATCATATACGTTATTAAATTCCTACTGAAGCATTCTAACAACATATCTTATATGTTATTAAATTCCTGCTGAAGTGTTCTACTAATTGTTTGGGTATATTTATACTCAGGTTTATTTCGGCTAATTAATTAACCTAAGTCTATGTGGTTTATCCAAGTATAACGCTTTTAAAAGGATTTAACCTACGATGTCTAGGTGAAAACCCATTTTATTACCTCATACTGCTCACGTACGCTTATAAAACCAATTAACAATGCTCAATTATTCGGCTATAATCCCCAGGTAGAAGGTGTTCCGCAAACTGTCAACTTAAAAACCTCCAGCCTTAGACAGGATTATATACCAGTTGAGTTTGTAACCGTGATTTATAAGATAACGAGCTATTTTAACTATTATTAAAATAAGTATTTAACCTACGTGAGTATGCAGCTTATCTTTGTTATGGATTTTAATGTCTAATTCAATTTTGTAACAACTTTAAAAATAGACATGCTTTGCATCTATAACATTCAACAAAGGCATTCGATATTTAATATAACACTTATATTAAACATAAGAAACCCTAAACATGCATACTATATATTATAACAATTTTAACATATACCCAATGCATGTAACATGCTTCCTATGGTGGGATTTTAAATCTACATGGCATACAATATGCGCAAACATATTTTTTTTTATTTAAATATAACATACATCACATGCATAAATATTTAGACAACACTAATATGGTTCAAATTTGGCATTCAAAACAAGTAATAATAACTAAATTATTACAAAATAGGTCAAAATCTACTTTAAAACTATTCTAGACCGCACGAATCGACCCGAACCTGACCTCCAGATCTTCAAAAGATGCTGAATCGGTCCAGTGATGGTTGAACTTGACCAGAGTGGTTAAAACCGATCGAACCAGACCTCCCGCACGAACCGGTTTACGAATGCCTGCATTGCTGGGCTGAGATGAGCAGTGTTGCGACGCCTTGAGCTGCATATGAGCAGCGTTGCAACACTGCTTGGCTGAAGGCACTCCTTCAAGTTTTTGCTGCTGACCTTGCTTGCTTCAACCTTCAAATTACAATCTAATTTTGACTCTATTGACTCCAAATAAATTACAGTCTCTAGTGTACACATATAAGCCCATCAATCAAGAGCTAATTACAAATTTAACTTGGTAATCATAGAGAAATCTAATGTCAAATCTGATTAAAGCACCATATCAGTCCACAAGCATGCAATCATAGAAATTCACAACCCAAACTCAAATTAACGTATACCATGTGATGGAATGTAGAAGCATGCAACGCAAGGAATCAAAATCAATAAGCACTCTAATTACATTTAATTGAGTTCTAAAAGCATGTAAAACCAAATTTTCAGAAGAGGGTTTCAAGAACATCATACCTTTGTTGATTTCATCTAATTCCAAGCTGCTTCTCACAAAATCTCAATTTTAAATCCTCAGTGAACCACCAAGAGATCTTTTATTCTATTCTCAGCCTTGAATTTGAGTGGTAGAACTCAAGATTGAAGTGAATTGAAGAGGGAAAGTGGAGAGGGTTTTTGGTAGAATGAGAGAACTTCAGAATTTTTCAAAATTCCAATCAAGATCACTATCTAATCCGTAAAATTAAGAGTTTTTATGAAATTCCTTCATGCAAGCACTGAAGGATTAGGTTAATGCCACTTCAATTTCAAGAATAGAGTGGGCTAGGTGTTGTTATTAAGAGTTGAAAAGTGGAATTCCATTAATTTTCCAAAATTAGAAATTTCCACTATCAACTCATATTTTCAATTTCAATTCCAATTTTAATTAATTCAAAATTAATTAAATTTAAAATTAAATATTCAATTTCTTAAATGGAATAAAATGAAAATTAGTTTGATTTTAATTTAATTAAACAAATTTTATTAATTAAATAATTATTTAATATCAAATATTAAATTAATCAAATACCTAATTTCAAACATGAATCCTATTCATGTCATTAATATTTAAATAAATATTTAAATATTATAAACTCTCAAATTCTTTTAATTTAGATTAATTAAACGTTAATTATATCGAATATAATTATAAAAACTCTAATTTGAAATTGAACAATTCAAATTCAAACCCTAATTTACAATTTGAACACTCCAAATTTGAACCCTAAATTCAATTTGAACATTTCAAATTAAAATTTTATTTGAACACTTCAAATTGAAATTATTTCAAATTCACTCAATTCATTAATCCAAGGTGTTCATGTTTTACGAGCTAATAGAGGGACCTTATAGACCTACAGATCATGAGCTCCAACGATTTGAAAATAATTGACTAAACTCTTTAGAGTGAGTTAATCATTATTTGTTAACTACCGATTCACACCATTATAGTTTGATAGTTACACTTTCCTCACCGTAAATATATTTGTGTCCACTTGATTTAACCATAATTAGTAAGTCAACCTTTCACAGGTTATTCGTAATAACGGCTAGGTCAAATGTTGTTTTACCCCCGAAATTACGTCTTACTCTTGTTGATCCTCTAATGAATAATAAGTTTGTGATCCAATCACTAAACTAGATCCCTCTCAAGCTAATGAAAGGGTGGGGCCCCTTGTTCAAGACTTGAATTTTGCACTTAAGAGAACAACCTTCCTCCTATCCCTAAATTGGGTAGGGTGAATTTCATCTTGCACCTTATGTCTCCAGCTATCTACCTAGTCTTACCCTTGAAATAGGAGGCTTATTGAGCCGGCACTGTTGAGCCAACCCTCACCTATGCAAATCTAAGATAATTTCGAATAAATAGGAGTTCATAGTTATCTTAGGATTAAGATCGTGTTACCTAGGTCATCTAAGCAAAATAGTCAGTCTTAAACAGTAAACAACATTATAAAGTAAGAGTGACTTATTTCTTGGTCCAATCTTATGCAAACTCATTGCATAGGACGTCCCCGCTCCTTATGTCAATAAATGAACGAATCAGGATCACTTCGTTTGTAGCACCTTATAACCAATTGTAACAACTACAGAGTAGGCCACATCCAATAGTATTACAAGAATAAGGCACCCATCCTTATTCGTATACTATAGACTGTTTTGGCTATTTACTCGAACTTGATCCATCTTTATGTCTCTACATAAAGTTCAAGTATTCATATAGTAGCCATGGATCTTAGTTTATTGGATTTAGTGTTTATAATTGCAATTTACAAATTCAATAACAACTTTATTGAATAAATGTTGAATAGCATCTTTATTGATAATAGAAAATATTTAACTTTACAAACTGTGAGTTTTAGGACATACAACCAAACAATCTGTAAATCCATAAGGTCTCCTAGCTTGTAAAGGGAATTGAGATGACTATATCTTGAACAAAGTTTGAAATGTTCAAATTCATTTAGGGAAATAATATAATGTATAATGATATATTATAATATAAAGTTTATTTTTTAATTAATTAAACTTTATAATATAAATTTAATTTTGGATATGATTCAAAATTAATGTATGGGAGAATTAAATATTTCAAAGAGTTCAAATATTAATTTAATATGAATTAGATTCATAATAAAACAATAGATTAAAATAATGTGTATTTGATTCACATTAAAACTATAGGTTATGAAAGAAAACAACTGAATATGATTCATTTGTAAGTTAAATTAAATATTTGATATTTAATTTGGTAACTATTTTATTGGAGAATTAAATAATTGTTTAATTTAATTTAATCTAATTAAATTAATTGAATTAAAACTATATGTTATGTGAGAGATATTTCATTTAAATATGATTTAAATGAAATCATTAATTAATTATTAATCTAATTAATTAATTAATTGAATCAATTAATTAAATCAGATTACTCCCCTCGTGGTTTCTTCCACGTTCCTCTCTCTCTTTTGATAAAAAAAAACATTGTGTTTTTTATCACAGGAAACACACAGCATACATAATAGTTTTGTAAATATTTTCCTCTCAAATTCTCCTTCTCCAATCCCAATTAGAATTGGTTCCCACGAACCAAAGTTACCTCACGAATTTTCAGAGAATAGGATTGTACTCTCTTGGTGGTGTTCGTGAAATCCCACCAGAGAAGTGGATTTTCATTTGGTTCTATAAAGGATTTCTATCTTTTTTCTATAGAAAAAGTAATTGCATGTTTAACCTGTTGGATTGTGTATATCCTAAAACTCACAGTTTATAAAATTAAAATGCTTTATTTACAATAAAGATATTATTGAGGTTTATTCAATAAAAACTATCATTAAATATGTAAATTGCACTTGTAAAGCCTAAATCCAATAAACTAACGAACTCCTAACTATAGTATGAATACTTAAACCCAATACGGAGACATAAAAGAGGATCAGGTTTGAGTATATGACCAAAATGGTCTATAAGTATAAGGATAGGGTTGGCTATCTTATCTTGAAGACATTATGATGTGGTCCACTTTGTATTTGATACAAACGATGAGATCCCAAAAGCGTTCATGTGGAGATATGCGAGTGGGAGCATCCTATGCAAAAGATGTTTGCATAAGATTAGATCACGAAATAGTCACTTTTTCTTTATAACTACTATTTATTGTTATAATTGACTATTTCAATCTGATGACCTAAGGTAACTCAGTCTCAATCCTGGCTAACTATGAACTCTTGTTTATTTAGGATTACCCTTTAATCTAAATGTGTGAGAGTGGCTCAACAGTGCCACTCAATAAGCCTCCCATTTTAGGGGGTAAGACCGGGTAGATAGCTGGGGGCATAGTCCTATAAGATGGAACTCACTCCTACCCGTTTCAGGGTTAGTAGATAGCTTATTCCCTAAAGTACTGACCCCTGGTCCTGAACAAGGGGCCTCACCCTCTCTATGGCTGAGAGGGACACGGTTTATTGGTAGGACCATAAACCAATTTTTCATTAGTGGATCGGTGGAGACTTAAAGAGCAAGATGTATTATAGAAGTAAAACAATAATTGACCCAGCTGTTAATATGAACAACCTATGAAGGATGGACTTACTAATCATGGTTAAATCAAGTGAACAGAAATATATCTACAGTGAGGAGAGTGCAGCTACTAGGTTTTAGTAGAGTGACCCGGTAGTTAAAGAATGTTGATTAATTTGGTTTAAAGAATTTAGCAAATTAATTTCGGATTGTTGGAGCACATGATCTGTAGGTTCATTAGATCTCCTTACTAGCTCACAAATGAGTCAAATCTTAGAATAGTATGATAAGAAAAATTGAAACGTTCAAATTCAATTTAAGGAAATTATTAATTATACACAATATAATTAAACATTTAATTATTGAATTAAACGAAATTGGAGAATTGGCTAATATTTAAATATGATTTAAATATTAATTACATGAATAGGGATTCATGTTTGAAGAATTAATGTTTAATTAATGTAATATTTGATATTAAATCAATATAATTAATTAAATTTATACAAAATTAATTATGGAGTTAATTTTGTTTAAAAATTAATGAATTTTATATGATATTAATTATTGAATTAATATTTTATATAAAATTATAATTTCATTTTTAATTTTGAAATTTTGATTTCAAAATTTTGAAAATTGAATTTTGAATTCAGTTTAAATAATAGAAATAATACTTAGTGTTTTTCCCATATTAATACACCTCTAATTCCACTCGAACAATAATGGTTGTAGTATCATTTGATTATGGAATTGAAGTGCATGCTAAGGGAGATTAAAATCGACATAAAAAAACATGCAATGGAAAATTCTGAGTTTTTTTTAGTGAAGAAAAGTTCTTAAACGCTTGGACTTTAAAACAAAAAAACTCTCCAAATTTACCTAAATTTACTCTCATTTTTGATCCCACAATCCAATCTAAGAGTCAAGAGGATAGTATGGAAGATCAAATGGTGGTCTTAACCTGTTGGAAAGAAGAATTCATGTTGGAATTGAAGGATTGAAAAGTTCTTCAAATGTATATCTTGAAACCCTATTTTTCTAAAAATTGAGCTTGCATACTTGTTCACTCAAATTCATATAATTAAAGTGATTAGCGGTTCTGTTTGCTTCTGCAAGATAATTTTGCAGTAGGCTGTAATTTTGTTGGTCTCTTATTTTTTATGAATTTCCCAGTGTATGGGTATTTAAAAAATTCTAAATTAATAACAAGTTTGGTTCTATGATTTTCGCTGCGTTAGGGCTTTCATCTCTTCAAATGTTCCATAAAATTTTGATATCCCAACACACCAAGTTTTCATTAATGAGTCTGAAATATGCCAAAAGTGTGGTAGACCAATGGGTTCCAAAGACAAAATTCCTCAAAAAAGAAAAATAGTTAATATTAAAAATGACATGGTTGAGGATGTCAATATCCATGAAGAAATTCTGGACATGACTGTTAGTAAAATTAGTGAGGAAAGTGAAATACCTAAAGATAATAATAAGATTTCAATAAACTATGTCATGACGGGAAAAAGATAGAATCAAACTAATGTAGTTATTGGCATCATTTTTACGTATAATATTGCTCTTGATATTATATCTGAAAATGAATATCCTGAACCATAATCTATTGAAGAATGTCGATATAGAAAAGATTGACTTAAGTAGAAAAAAGTAATCGAGGTAGAATTTAACTCACTTTCAAAACGTCAGGTGGACCAATAGTTCAAACATCAAAAGGTATCAAACCTATGGGATACAGATGAGTATTTATGAGAAAAAGAAATGAAAATAATGAGATCACAAGATATAAAGCAAGATTAGTTGCACAAGATTTTTCACACTGACCTGGTATTGATTATGAGAAGACGTATTCTCCAGTGGTTAATGCAATTACACTGAGATTTCTAATTGGTCTGACTATTTATGAAAGTTTGGACATGTATCTTATGGATGTTGTCACGACATATTTATATGGATATATAGATAATGATATTGATATGAGAATTCCAGAAGGATTAAGATACTTGAAACATATAAACCAAGTTCTTAGGAATTGTATTCAATAAATTTACAAAGATCACTATATGGATTGAAACAATCAAGAATGATGTGGTACATTCGCCTGATTGGATATTTGTTGAAAGAAGGATATCAAAATAATTCAATATATTCGTGTGTTTTCATAAAGAAAAATCATAGTCGAGATTTACTATTATAATTGTATATTTTGATAACTTAAATATAATTGGAACTGCTAAAGAGCTTTCAAAGGCAATAGAATACCTTAAGACAGAATTTGAGATGAAAGATCTTAGAAAAACAAAATTTTGTCTTGGTTTGCAAATTGAGTATTTAGTAGATGAGATATTTGTTCATCAGTCAACTTATACAGTAAAAATTTTGAAAAGGTTTTACATGGACAAAACACATCCATTGAACATTCCGATGGAAGTTCACTCATTGGATGTGAAGAAAGATATATTTTGACCTCGAGATAATGAAAAACTTCTAAATATAGTTCTTCTGCAACAAAAAGAAGTTGGAATGAAATTAAAGATATACTCCATTATCTCCCAGGAACGATCGGTATGGGTTTGTCTTACTCAAGTAAATCAAATTTTGATCTAGTTGGTTATACATATTTTGGATATTTGTCTGACCCACGCAAAGCTAGATTTCAAACAAGTGATCTATTCACATATGGAGGAATTGCTATATCATGGTGATCAGTGAAACAGACCATAACAGTCACTTTCTCAAATCACAAGGCTAGTCGAGAATATATATGGCTAAGATCAATGACTCAGCATATTCATGGAACATGTGGCTTATCTTCTAATAAAAATAATCCACAATATTATACGAAGACAACACAGCTTGCACAGCCCAAATCAAATGAGGATATACTAAAGGAGATAGATCAAAGCATACTTCACCAAAGCTTTTCTACATTCATGATCTTGAAGAAAACGATGACATGACTACACAACAAATTTGTTCAAAGGATAACTTGGCAAACTTATTTAAAAAATCACTACCGACCACAACTTTTGAAAAATTGGTGCACGATATTGGAACGCGATAACTCATAGATCCTAAGTGATGTTTTTATGAGGGGAGCAAATATATTGTATTATTTTAGGAGTATAAATTATATGAAATATGTACTATTTTTCCTTCAATAGAGGATTTTTTTTCCCATTGGCTTTTTCCTATTAAGATTTTGATGAGGCATATCTCATATATAATAGCCATCTAAGGGGGAGTATTATAAGTATTACAAAAAAAAAATGTGTAATTTAGATGCCCATTCTTAGTGTGCAAAGACCAAATGTTACTTTTGTTGGGGTTGATGCCCTAAATCTCATAGGGTCCAGTAGTTTGTAAACACCTGTATGAACAAACGTTTGTGATGTAATAATATGAGATATTTTCTTCACTATTGTCTACGAAATATGAGATATTTTAGTTGCATTAACCAAAAACCAATAAACTAAGATCCCTGGTTATCGTTGTAACTTAAGCATGTATGTGGAGACATACAAGTGGATCATGCCTTAAGTGATAACCTAAATGGTCTATAGTATATGGACAAAGGAGGAAAACCTTATCCTGGTGATACTACGGATACGACTCGCTTTTATGATATAGTAGTTTGCATGATTAAATTACTGATGAGCATGCTCATGCATCATATAATATAAGAGTTATATTTATGCATTCATTAAGCATATTCATGCATCATCTTTATATTATAAGTGTTATAGTATAAGGTTGTATGGAAACATGTATGCTTAGTTCATTACTTTTGATATAAGAGTTATATATAGTAATGAATGGACATTGCATGAAGCATGACACATAGGTTAAATTTATAAGAGTTATAAATACCTAATCTAGCTTAGCAATGTGAATGATTTTGGTTGTTTCCTTTTATAATTGTTATAATAGAAATTAGAACTAAAATCTATAAGAAAGACATGCTTGACTTAGGCTTGAATCATGTTTTAAAAAAGTTTTAAAATTTGATGGAGATAGACCTAAGATCACAATTCTAATGAAATTAGAAACCCAAGGTTTAATCTTTTAATCAGTTTAATAGGATTAAATTGACTAATAAAAGATTTAAAATGTACCAAATCTATCTATAAAGGATCTTTTGTCTAAGGCGGATTCTGTCTAGGCTGGGGTACTTAAGCTGACGGAAACGGAACACCCCTACCTGGGAATCTACCTGGAAAGGTGAATTAGATAGATTTATTGCATGCATGCAAATTTGATGGATAGTACGTTAAAGATTTTAATGGGACTTGATTCGAACTTGTCTAATTATAAAAAACAAGAGTTGTTTTTTAGCAAATTAAACTCACAGTTAGATAAAATCAGTAGTCGGATTGTCAAAGTTAATGAATCCCTAGGTAGAACATTCAGTGGGAATATGATACTTCACTTAAACCTCTTCACGTTTCTTCTTAATGTTCACACCATGAGATCTATCCTCAGCCTCAAGGCACCCTGGGAGTGTCCCTCTAAAGGATGGTGTTTAGGTAGGTCAATACCAAGGTAAATGGAGAGAATGTTCATAGTAAGTGGGAGTGATACGTGTGAGAATATATCCCACAGTCTCTCTCATTAGGTTCGATAACGTTTTGTGCATCACCTCAAAGCACCCTGGGAGTGTCCCCCTAAAGGATGGCAATTTTGCACGACTCTTTATCTGATCTCCTGTATAGGATAAGGTCACTTTAGTCTCTTGTCCTAATCTACTTTTTCCCTACGGTGGGTGCATTAAGGCGGGACTTTAGGGCCTAAAATGAGGGGTTACACTTACGCGGAATTGTTAAAGGTTAACAGTTTTGAAGCGAAAAATGGTGACCGTTAGAGTCAGTTACAAGAGTTGTTTCTGTCTAATGGTTGAGAATGTCTCATCTCAGTAAAGGGGCACTTGATCACCTCACCGATGACTTTTGTCCTGCCTCGCTAGGGCATCATCGCAAAATAGATGTCTTTTCACTTAGGGTACATAGGAACTATTTTGCTAAAACTAAAATTGGTGTTAAAAGTGGTAATGCATAGACTTATTAAGTTTTTTCATGTCTTTTAGAAACATTAAAATGGCTACAGCCACGTTAGCTCTATTAAGTGCTGATAAATTGACTGGCAATACGCTAATTGGAAAAACACGATAAATACCATACTGATCATCGATGACCTTAGGTTCATCCTTACGGAGGAGTGTCTTCCTATTCCAACTCAAAATGTCGCTTGAAATATTTAGGAGGCATATGAGAAATAGACACGGGCAAGCGAGAAGGCCCGAGCTTATATCTTGGCCAGTCTCAATTATGTTTTTGGCCAAAAAGCATGAGCCTATGGTCTCTACGCGTGAGATCATAGAGTCCCTGCGGGGAATGTTTGGACAACCATCTGGACAGCTCAAGCATGAAGCTTTGAAATTCATCTTCAATTCCAAAATGGAGGAGGGTACATTTGTTCAAGAACGTGTTATGAACATGATGGTCCACTTCAATGTGGTGGAGATGAATAAGTCACACGTTGATGAGGGTAACCAGCTTATCATAATTCTGCACTCGTTGTCAGATAGCTTCCTGCACTTTGTCAGCAATGTTGTGCTAAACAAAGTTGACTATACCCTTATAACTCTCCTCAACGAATTGCAGACATTCCAATCCTTGCTGAAAAGTAAAAAGAAAAAGCTTGGTGAGGCAAATGTTGCTCCATCATTAAAAAAGTTCCATCGAGGTTCGACCTTTTGAACTAAGGTTGCACCTTCTACTTCTAACACTTCCAAGTGGAAGAAGAAGAATGGTGGTAAGAGAAAGGGGAAGGCACCTGCTAACCCGCTACCTGCTGCACAGCGGGGTAGGCAACCAGCGCCGGTTGAAAAAGGAAAATGTTTTCATTGCAACCAGGATGGGCACTAAAAGCAGAACTGTCCTCGCTAGTTGAAGGAGAAGAAGAAAGCTAAGACCAAGGCAAAATAAGGTAAATATGATTTACTAGTTTTGGAAACTTGTTTAGTGGAGAATGATGATTCTGCCTAGATTGTTGACTTTGGGGCCACTAATCATGTTTGTTTTTCTTTTTAGGGGATTAGATCCTGGTAGTAGCTTGATGCTAGTGAGATGACGATGCAAGTAGGCAGCAGGCATGTCATCTCAGTTGTGGAAGTGGGAGGACTCTAGTTGACTTTACAAAATAAATTTATCATTTTGAATGATGTCTATGTTGTTTCTGAGTTAAAGCGGAACTTAATTTTTGTAAAGTGTCTGATTGAATGTAAATATACTCCCAACTTTTCAGTGAATAAAGTGTTTTTTCTGAAATATGGTGTTGAGATTTGTTCAGCAAAACTGGAAAATAATTTGTATGTGCTAAGGCCGTTAGCAACAAATTCCCTCCATAACATACAGATGTTTAAAATTGTTGTAACTCAAAAAAATGACTTAAGATTTCTCCTAAGGAAAATGCCCAACTTTAGCACCTTCGATTAGGGCACATCAATCTCAATAAGATTGAGAGGGTGGTGAAGAATGGACTTCTAAGCGAGTTAGAGGAAAATTATTTACCTGTGTGTGAGTTATGCCTTGAAGGCAAGATGACTAAAAGACCTTTTGCTTGAAAAGTTTATCGAGCCAAAAAGCCTCTAGAGTTAGTGCATTCAGACCTTTGTGGTCTGGTGAATGTGTGAGCTAGGGGAGGCTACGAGTAGTTCATCACTTTTATTGATGATTACTCACGGTATGGGTATGTTTATTTGATGCAACGAAAGTTAGAATCCTTTGAAAAGTTCAAAAAGTTCAAGGCTGAAGTTGAAAACGCATTAAATAAACGGATTAAAACACTTCGATCAGATCGGGGTGGAGAGTTTTTGGATTATGAGTTCTAGAACTATATGATAGAACATGGAATTGTTTTCCAACTCTCAATGCATGGTACACCTCAGCAGAATAGTGTATCGGAGAGGAGAAACAGAACCCTGTTGGACATGGTTCAGTCAAAGATGAGTTACGCTTCCTTATTGGACTCATTTTAGGGTTTTGCAGTGGAGACTGCAACTTATATCCTCAACTGTGTTCCTTCCAAGAGTGGTGCCATAACATCTTTGGAGTTGTGGAATGGGTATTATGCTAGTTTGCAACACTTCCGTATGTGGGGTTGCCCAACACATGTGCTTGAGGGTAATCTTAAGAAACTGGAACCACTTTTAAGGATGTGCCTATTTGTAGGCTACCCCAAAGGTACACGAGGGGGTTACTTTTATGATCCTAAGGAAAACAAGGTGTCTGTGTCAAAAAACGTTACCTTCCTGGAGAAGGATCATATGAGGGACCACAGTTCACATAGTAAAATCGTGTTGCATGAACTTTCCAACGAAACTTCTGAAACTTCAACAAAAGTTGTTGAAGAGTCTGCTATATCAACAAGAGTTGTTGATGAGAGTTCATCTGGAAGGTCCAATCTATCATAAGAGTTGAGTGAACCTCGATGTAGTGGGAGGGTTGCGAACCCACCTGTTTGCTATATAGGTTTCACTGAAATCCTGACTATGGTAGTCAATGGCGAGCTTGAGGATCCATTGTCTTATCAGAAGGAAATGGAGGATGTTGATCGGAATGAATGGGTCAAAGCCATGGATCTCGAGATGGAGTCTATGTACTTCAACTCAGTATGGGATCTTGTAGATCAACCTGATGGGGTTAAACCTATAGGTTGTAAATGGATCTACAAGAGAAAATGGGGTGTTAATGTGAAGGTGCAAATCTTCAAGGCTAGACTTGTGGCAAAGGGTTATACCCAGGTGGAAGGAGTTGACTATGAGGAGACTTTCTCGCCTATTGCCATGTTGAAGTCTATCTGCATCCTTCTGTCCATTGCCTCTTATTATGACTATGGGATATGGTAGATGGATGTCAAGATTGCCTTTTTGAATGGTAATCTTAAGGAGACCATTTATATGGTGCAGCCTGAGGGATTCATAGCCCAAGATTAAGAGCAAAAGGGTTGCAAACTGAATCGGTCCATTTATAGGCTGAAACAGGCCTCTCGATCTTGGAACATAAGATTTGATATTGCGATCAAATCTTACGGCTTTGACCAAAACATTGATGAGCTTTGTGTCTACAAGAAAATCATCAACATTTCAGTAGTTTTCCTAGTATTGTATGTAGACGATATCCTACTCATTGGGAATGATGTAGGTGTACTAACTTCAACTAAGAACTGACTAGCGACCCAATTCCAAATGAAAGATTTGGGAGAGGCTAAGTTTTTTCTTGGTATTCAGATCTTTCGAGATTCAAAGAGCAAAGTACTAGCACTGTCTCAGGCATTGTACATTGACAAGATGTTGATCAAGTACTTGATGTAAAACTCCAAAAGGAGCCTACTACCTTTTCAGCATGGAGTTACATTGTTTAAGGAACAGTGTCCTAAGACACCTCAAGAGGTTGAGGAAATGAGATGGGTCCCCTATACATCTGTCGTTGGCAAATTTGATGTATGCGATGTTATGTACTAGGTCTGACATCTGCTATGCCGTGGAGATAGTCAGTAGATATCAATCTAATCCAGGACAAGGTCACTGGACTGCAGTCAAGAACATCCTCAAGTATCTTCGGAGAATAAGGGACTACATGCTCGTGTATGGATCTAAGGATTTGATCCTTACTGGATACACGGACTCTAATTTTCAAACTGATAAAGATTCTCGAAAATCCACTTCAGGATCAGTGTTCACTCTTAACGAAGGAGTTATAGTGTGGCGAAGCACTAAACAGGGGTGCATCGTTGACTCCACGATGGAGGCCAAGTATGTAGCGGCTTGTGAAGCTACTAAGAAGGCCATTTGGCTCAAGAAGTTCCTGAGCTTAGGCCCAATACCCTTTATTATGATAATAGTGGTGCTGTGGTGAACTCCAGGGAACCTAGGAGTCACAAGCGCGACAAACATATAGAGCAGAAGTATCATCTCATCCCCGAGATTATGCATCGAGGTGACGTGATAGTCACGAAGATTACTTTGGAGCACAACATTGCTGACCCATTTACAAAGGTTCTCGCGACGATAGTTTTTTAAGGTCACCTTCAGAGCATGGGTCTATGGGACCGTCCGCAGCTAGACTAAGGCAAGTGGGAGATTTTGTACTAGGCCTTAGTTCCCTAGTTTATTGTTATGTACTTGATTTTATCTTGTACACCCACTTGCTTTAGGATAAGTGGGACATTATTGGGGTTGATGCACTAAATCTTGTAGGATCTTGTAGTTTGTAAATAACTGTATTAACAAACACTTGTGATGTAATAATATGAGATATTTTCTTCATTGTTGTCTATGAAATATAGGATATTTTAGTTGCATTAACCACAAACTAATAAACTAAGATCCCTGGTTATCTTTGTAACTTAAGCATGTATGTGGAGACATACAAATGGATCATGCCTTAAGTGATAACCTAAATTGTCTATAGTATATGGACACTACAGATACGACCCGCTTTGTAGATGTTACAAGTGTTGTAAAGTGCTACAGATGGTCTGATCCTGATCATTCATGTAGAGATGTGTGAATGGGGGTGTCCTATATAAAGGAGTTTGTATAAGACCAGACCATGAAATGTTTAGTCTTGTTATATATCGCTGTTCATGATAGAGACTTTCATTTCACTAGGATGACCATAGGTAACATGACCTTAATCCTGAGTGAGTTGGGAACTCTTGCCTATGAGGGTGGTCCTTCGATTTGCATAGGTGCGAGTGGCCAGATTGTCGACTCAAACTTACCACTTTGAGGATTCGTCTGATTGGGGAGTTGGGAATTTAGTACACAAGATGGAATTCACTCCTTCCCCAAAGCAGGGATAAGTAGATAGATTGTTCCCTTAAGGGTTGATTCTGAGGCCTGAACGATGTGGCACTACACACTTTCTCATAGCCCCAAGAAGTGTTCACTCATAATAGTGTTAGGATTGATGTCCTAATTCTCCCGGAGTCTCGTAGTTTGTAAACTGTACACATTTTTATGAATAAAATAAGAGTTATTTTATTTGGCATTTACTCATATCTAATAAACAAAGCTCCATGGTTATTGTATGTAAATTTAAGCATGTATATGAGATGTACAAGTGAATCATGCCTTAAATGATAACCTAAAAAGGTCTGTAGTATAAGGATTAAGGAGGGATACCTGATCCTTGTGACACTACGGATACGACCAGCTTTGTAGAGGTTTACAAATGTTGTGAACTACTACAGATGATAGATCCTGACCATTCATGTAGAGATATACAAGCAGGGGTGTCCTATACTGTCACAACCCGCCCCAGACCACCTTCTTAGCCTAGAGAAAGGCATGACTGTAGCAGTTACCAACCCTTGGGCTGACACTTACTACCTAATAACTCTTGCGGAATAACTCTGATACCAAATACAAATTATATGCAACGGGACGGCTGTAGGCCCACAATTTATTAACTTAGAAACTTAATATGTTTAGAGTATTTACAACATTAGATTTACAAGTCCCAAAACCCATAAACCCTAGGCCCTATATGAACAATAGTAACATGTCTACAATATTAACCGTAACCACCTAGTAAACAGTTACAAGTCTTTTAGTCCTTTAGTCGCAGAGCAAATACTGAGCTATCTTCAGAGGATTTGACTACTACCTGTGGGGGGGAAAATAAAAACATTTGAAAACGGGGTGAGCTTACGCCTAGTGAGTGATCGAGAAAACATAATAAATTCTCATGCACAATTTCAGAAAATAGTTTTATCTGAAATATAAACTTTTGCAGCATAAATATTTTCCAAGCGTAAATTATGTAAAGCTGTTTTAAACATAAAATAGTAAAATCATTTCTCAAATCAAAGTACTGTATAACTGGTAAAATAATCTCAACACCAACTACTAGTCCAGAGAGAACCCTTTTGCTCAATCTCTAACTTTATTCACCTGTGGCCACATTAGGTACTACTGCTCAGATATCTTCTCCTTGTACTTCAGTATCGAGCTACTAGGATACCTTCTCCAATGTACTTCAGTATCCCATTGGCTTGGTACCTTCTCAAATGTACTTCAGTACCAATAGATACCTTCTCCTTGTACTTCAGTATCTAGTTGGGTGGATGCCTTCTCCTTGTACTTCGGCATCGCATTTTACCAAAATTATTTATAAACAACCTTTCTCTTTAAAGCATGTACAGTATAACACATATACAACATGGCTTTAAAGATGGTAATGCATGCTAGATAAAATCAATAGATATACATATGTAAATAGTTTTTCAACTATATGCATGCGTTCACAATACAATTCAGATCTTGCTTGGAAACCACTTTATAGAACTAGTAGGCATGAGAATTATTTTTGCAAACATACTTTTTGTAAAACGTTTTTAATCAAAACAGTTTAAAAACGTTTTAGTTCGAAAACATTTTAGCCACTCACCTGGAACTCTTAGGAACTTTTCACTCTAGTAGCTCCTCGGGTCCCTTTTTCACCCCTAGAATCCAGATTCAACTAACAACTTAGATTACTCATAGTTCCATACCTTATTTGGAAATACTTCCTTCTACAAACTTATTCTAAAATGTCTTAGGAATCTTACCCTAAACTTTTAGCTCAGAATTCCTCGTGGTTTGGCTGGAATCTCAAAATCTACAAAACTGGACCAGACTGATTCGACAGTCTGACCCTTCTGCCTTCTTCTCAACCTCCAGCCCAGTTCCTTTGAGCGTTTTACTCCGGCAGCCCTACTCTGAAAACTAGACTTTCAGAGCTTTCAGATGGCTTTGGAATCACTCTAAACGCGAGTAGATTGGAAGATCTCCTCGTCCAAAGTTGACACATTCCTCTTAACCCTCACTGCCCTCTACTTTCTCTACAAAATTTATGATTTTTGTGCGATTTGAAAATGAAATCCCAACTCCCTATTTATAGGCATTCAAATTGCTCGTGGGATTGACAACACCTACTTGGCTGCATGGCCAAATGTTTAATCCTCCCTTTATCAACGTAAGTTGACTTCACCTTGGTTCAATGTGTTCTTCCCAAACGCATTCAACACAATTTCTTAGGGTTTAAGAATTTCTCTTAATCGGACACCTAGATTTTAATTGACATTTTCCCTTACATCTTCAAGCTTTGTTTGTATTCAAATTAGGGTTTTTACATGCATAATCCACCCCAACACGTCCAAATACATCGCCCAGAAGCTTGCTCGGCCGTTCAATGCATAGGCGAGGCGTGGGCGTGACATTCGAATCGAAAAAAGCAAGGCTAACGCATAGGCGCTCTCGCTCTTTCTGCTCTCGGCACTGTCGCTCTCTCCACTCTCGACAATGTCGCTCTCTCCCACTTTCTCGTTGGTCTCGCTCTCTTCACTCTCGCTCTCTCCAGCAATCTCGCTGGTCTTGCTCTCTCCAATCTTGCTCTCTCTCTCGCTCTCTCCAGCTTTCTCTCCAACTTTTCTCTCCACTCTCGCTTTCTCTAGCTTTCTCGCTGGTCTCGCTCTCTCTACTCTCGCTTTCTCTAGCTTTCTCGCTGGTCTCGCTCTCTCCCATCTTTTATCCAATCTCGCTCTCTCCCATTTCCTCTCCAATCTTGCAGGTCTCGATCTCAATGATCTCACTCTCAATGATCTCGCTGATCTCATTCTCAACGATCTCGCTCTTAGCTACTGCGAATTGTTTGTCTACACGTTTTTTCCAAATTTTCCCCAAAATAATTTCCCATGTTTTTCTCAGTTCTTCAATCCTTTCTTCATCCATAACGCATTTCACGTAACTTCTCTATACTTAGCCGAAACTTCCCAAACTCAATTTCCATATTTTTCTTTTTCAAATCCCCATCCCTTCTTCACCATTTCACACTAACTTTCTCATCAACCTACTTATTATATAAATTCCATTACAATTTTACCAATTAAAGCTCAACTTAATTTATTCAAAGAAAATCTGCTTAACACTTAGAAATTTCCTTCCCCTTAACTTAAGATTTAACTTTCACTTAGTTAATTCCTTTTATCACTTGCTTAAGTAAGGAAAATAGAAATTCGAGTTTCAAATATACAAAGAGTTTGCATAAGACCGGACCACGAGATGACTAGTCTCTTTATATAACGTCGTTGATACTTGAGACTTACATCTTACCTAAACGACCATAGGTGACATGACCTCAATCCTGAGTGTTTTAGAAATTCTTGCCTTTAAGGGCGGTCCTTTGATTAGTATGGGTGCGAGTGGCCAAATTTCCAACTCAACATACCTACCTTTTTGAGGATTTATCTGAATTAGGAGTTGGGAACTCAGTTACACAAGATGGAATTCACTTCTTCCCTGAAGCAGGGGTAAGTAAATAGATTGCTCTCTTAAGGGCTAATTCCGGGTCTTAAACATAGTGGCCATAACTTCTCTTTGGAAGAGAGGACTCAGCCATAGTAGGACTATGACTTATGTTCATTAGAGGGATTAGTGATACTTAAGAAGTTAGATTATATCAACAGTAGCAGAAGCACAAGGATCATCTAAGCACTCAAATTCACTAATTTTGCCAAAAAAAAAAAAAAAAAGAGTTTCAAGACATATCTCTTGTAGAACTTCTTCAAAGTACCTTCACCAGCTGTTATCTTCTCCAAATCTTATTGTAGACCACCTTAAGATCTTCCCCACTATTCTCTTGGTGCTCTAGATTGAGTTGTGGGACTCAAAACAAGCTTGAATCAAAGAAGGAGAAATGTTCACTGCAGCAACCTCGTTGAAGAACCTTTCTTCAAACCGAATTTTCTCTAATATTCTCTATGGATTGCATGCCCGATTTTCACTCCAATCTCTTCATTATATTGGAGTTCAACATGAAAAGAGAAGAGTTGCATTAGTTGCAGCTCATGCTTGGAGAAGACAAGGCCATGTTAATGCTTCATGTGTGAGCTACTTAGGTGATGGATAATGGAAAAACTCTTTTTTCCATTTTGTGTGTTTTTTGTTTTCCAATTTTTCAATTTTATCTAAAAATCAAAATTTGATTTTATAAAATTTATTTTGATTTTAAAAATGAAAATTTAATTAATTTCATAAATTAATTATTAAATAAAACTTAATTAATTTAATATCAAATATTAAATTAATTTTAACACATATCCATCTTTATATATTTAAATCATATCTAAATATATAAATTCTCCTATTCCGTTTAATTCTAAAATTAAACATATAATTAGATCTCATATAATTACTAAATCCATTACTTCTAATTTGAACGTTTCAAATTAACTTATCACGTTATTCTAAAGCTAGTCCGTTACAAGCTAATAAGGGGACCTCGCGGACCTACAGATCATGGGCTCCAACGATCCGAGTTTAATTGACTAAACTCATTAGACCAAATTAATCCCCATTCGTTAACTAATGGGTCATTTCATTAGAGCCCATAGTTGCACTCTTCTCACTGTAGATATATTATGTCCACGTGATTTAATCATAATTAGCAAGTCGACCCTTCACAGGTTGTTCGTAATAACGGCTGGGTCAAATATCTGTTTTACCCCCGAGATTACGTCTTATTCCTCAAGTCCCACTAATCCCCTAATGAACAACTGGTTTTTTATCCAATCACCAAACCAAACTCTCTCAGCCTAGTGAAAGGGTGGGGCCCCTTGTTCAAGACCTGGATTCAATACTTGAGAGAACAACCTTTCTCCTATCCCTAAATCAGGTAGGCGTGAACTACGTTTTGCACCCTATGTCCCCAGCTATCTATCCAGTTTTACCCCTAAAATGGGAGTCTTATTGAGCCAGCATTATTGAGCCAACCCTCAACTATGCAAATCTAAGGGCAATCCCGGATAAACATGAGTTCATAGTTAGCTCAGGATTAAGATCGAGTTATCTAGGTCATCTAGGTGAAATAGTCAGTCTTAAACAGTAAACAGTGTTAAAAAGTAAGAGTGACTTATTTCTTGTTCCCGATCTTATGCAAACTCATTGCATAGGACACCCCACTCCTCATTCATAACATGTACGAATTAGGATCACATCGTATGTAGCACTTTACAACTCTTTGTAATAACTACAGAGTAGGCCGCATCCAATGATGTTACCAGAATAGGGTACTCAACCTCATGCATGCACCATAGATCATTTGGACTATTTATTCGAACCCAATTCACTCTTATGTCTCCAGATAAAGTTCAAGTACTCATACAATAGTCATGGGTCTTAGTTTATTGGATTTAGACTTTCATACAATTTATGAGATCAATAACAAGTATATTGATAATAGAAAATGTTTATTATTTTACAAACTGTGAGTTTTTAGGACATAAAACCCAACAGATGTAACTATAGAGGTATAACGGTTATTGGCTCAGCTATATTTACGAGTAATCTGTGAAGGGTTATCGCGTTGTTGATTGGTTGATATGGACATAAAATATATCTGTAGTAAGGAAAGTGTAGTTGTCAATCTTTAGTGGAGTGTCTGGTAGTTAACGGATGGTGAATCCCGTGGCTAAAGAGTTTAATCAGTTATTCACGTACCGTTGGAGCTTCAAGCTACAGGTCCATAAGGTCCCTTTGGTAGCTCAATGAATTCAAGTTGAGAATCAGTTCTTGGTGTTGATTTGAAATGTTTACATTGACAAGAGGAAATTCGATTATATATGGTATGATCGGTGTGATGTATGAGATACATCAAGTGGAGGATTAATTTAAATGAGATTTACATTAAGTACCATGAAATAGAAAAAGAACTATGGTTTATATGTTTCATGAGATAAAATATTAAAACTATAGGTTATAAATATAATATGGTAAGTTGGTTATCATATATATTTATAATAATACTAATTATTGGATAATTATATCTTTTTCTCTAATAACCAATTGAGTGGGAGGTTATTGGTTGTTTCATGGTAACCGTGAGATAAAAGAAAAAAATGTTTTCTTAAATTTAGTAGATTTTGCAAGAGTTGCTATTCTTGGTAATAACTCATGGATCGTTGTCAAGTGAATTGGATTCACTAAACGATAGCTAAAAGAGAGACTAAACGATCGTGGAGTGACACTACACAATAGTTCACTCAACTGGTCGTAGCTAAACGATCGCAGGCCTTTTTCTATACGATAGCTTGCCTTCTGCTAAACGATTGAGCATTCGTCTATACGATTGAGCGTTCGTGATCAAGGGAGTTTGAAGCATGAGTCTTCAAAGGTATGTATAATCTTTCCTTTGATCTTATTGTTAAGCATGCTGTAATTTCATATTGTGTATGACCTGTAAGTTTTCGTCTTATGACTGTAATTGTTATTGTTCAATTTCGAATGGAATTTTGAATGATCATTCTACTACTCATGGAAATCCTCATGTCTGATTTCCTTCAATTGGCATCAGAGCCAGATTGTGTTGATATTCCAAATTTAACTTCTATTTTGAACTTCTTTTACAGTCGTGGTGGGTTTTTTGCATTTGTGTTTAAGTGTTAAATACTTTGTGGATGGCGTTGATGAATGTTTACGGGTTAATTGCCTCTTTTTAAAGCTTTCTTTTGATTACAAAGTGTTCATTTGTAAGGGCCCTATGTTTTTGGGCATAATTAACAAGCAATCGAGTCTGTACTTCAAAGTGTTTGAGTTTATCGAGTCGTTCGTGATGAAGTTTCGAAGCATGGAGATGCGGTTCTTGGCGAAGAAGAAGATCAAGAGTTGGTCGTATCGTGTAACCTCAGGTCAATGATCATTGGGATTTGGCTAAACGATCATGCAGATTTTTCTATGCGATCATGTAGTATTTACTAAACGATCGTTTAGCTAATGCCAGATGATAGAGTAAAGCATTTACTCTATCGCATAGCATTGGTTGCCCGATCGCATGGACATTAGAGGTAAACGATCGAGTGAGAGCATTTGATGCTCATCATTTAATAAAAGGTGTGCGTAATAAACAATCGTGTAGTTAGCATGCCTCATCGCATAGTCACTGCCTACACAATTACGCAGTATACGATACTTAGGCACTCACTTAGCGATCGTTTAGACGATTGTGCTTCACCGCATCGTTCTCGTTTAGACGACCATTCAAGGTTTGCGCTATGTATTGCACGCTGCACGATTGAGTACCTCATGCTTCATCGCATAGTAAAAGGTATACAATCGTTGCTAAACGATCGTTTAGCTCTGGAAGCATAAGTACACGATTAAGTAATGCATTTACTCTTTTGTGTAGGTGATCACTCGAGTTTGGTACACGATCAATGGAGATGCGGACTTCAACCAGACGGTTCAAGACTCGATTTGCCTGTTTAACCCGGTGACTCTTTGCTTTTGTAATAGTTAGCTTTAGTTTTTGAGGTTTTGAGGCAAATTGTCCCGCTTCATCAATTTTTTATTAATATACATGAGATGTATGTTGTTTATATGGCATAGTGTATGACATATAGATTTGAAATCCACCTTAGGTTGTGCAATTATTCATGCATCATGTATTATAAATGTTATAATATGGCGTGATGAAATTACAACAGAGCATGCGCATGTATCATGAAAATATAAGAGTTATATTTATGCATGCAGTAAGCATATTCATGCATCATCTTTATATTATAAGTGTTATAGTATAAGGGTGTATGGAAGCATGTTTGCTTGGTTCGTTGCTTATTTGTATAAGAGTTATATAAAAAGTAGCAAGGAATGATATGCATAGAGCATGACACTTAGGCTATTATAAGCGTTATGAATGCCTTGTATGTCTTTGCTTCGCGTTGTGGATGGTTTTGGTTGTTTTTGTTATAAGAGTTATAATAGAAATTATAACTAAAATCAATAAGAAAGAGTTGCATGCGGACTTAGGAAAACTCATGTTTTAAAAGGGTTTTAAAATTGGATTGAGATAGACCTAAGTTCAAGGTCCTAATGGGATTATCAACCTAGTTTAATCTTTTTAAATCGGTTTAATAGGATTAAATTGATTGGCATAAAAGATTAAAATTGTATTAAATCTATATATAAAGGACCTTTTGTCTAAGGCAGGTTTTGTCTAGGCTGGGGTACTTAAGCTGACGGAAATGGAACACCCCTATCTGGGAACCTACCTAGAAAGGTGAATTAGATAGATTTTCTGCAAGCATGCGACAATTGGTCAAAGACTCCGTTAAAATGTTTAATGGATGATGATCAAAAGTTGTTTCAACTATCCAAGGTAAAAGTTACTCTTGGGCAAACCTAAAAAGTCACTTAGTTAAAATTCTTAGTCGTGTTTTTACTAAGTAAACTAAACCCTATGTTATAAAATACTCAGTGGGAGGAAGAGATGTATTTGATATGTCAATGATTATACTCACGTTTCTCCCTAAATGTTCATAATGTGAGATCCATGCTTGGCCTCGTGGTGCCCTGTGAGCATCCCCCTTCGGATGGTGTTTGCATGAGTCAATATCAAGGTGGACAAAGAGAGTATTTATAGTAAGTGGGTGAAGGTGTGTGTCAACACGTCCTAAAGTCTCCTTCATTGGTTCACACTGTGAGATCATTCTTGCACTCCCTCGTGGCGCCCTGGGAGCATCCCCCTTCAAATGGGTTTTGTGCGGCTGGTCAATATCAATGTGAACTCCAGAAATGGATAGGGTCACTTTAGTTTTTGCCCCAATCGGATTTTTCCCTTCGGATTGGCTACTTGGGGCGGAACTCTAGGGCCTAAAAGGACGGGTCACACTTATAGGAAATTGTTAAGTAAGTTAATGCTTTCTTGACTAAATCAATGATGGCTAGTCGTTATAGAAGCAAGAGTTGTTCTGGTATTAATGACTGGTTGAGAATGTCTCAATTCAGATGAAGGATGAGTTGACCACCCTTTGGCGACTTTTATCCTAAATCTTTGACGTGTCATTGTGAAACTAGATGTCACACGGGGTTCATGTTAGTTCTAACTAAACCGTATTAGATGTTGTATGTTTTTCAATGAGTATTTACTTAAAATCTAACATAGGTCAATGTGTTTTTGTTTCAGCAACATGTTTTATTTTCCATTAAATGCCTATAGTTTGACTGATTTCATACAATGGAAAAAGTCTTGTAAAACGTATTTCATGGTAAACGACCTCGAGTTTTTCATGGCTAAGGAATGTCCTCAAGTCCCGACCCTTGATGTACCACGAAGTGTTCGTAATGAGGTGTGGATGAAGGTTAATTCATTGGCCCAACTTCACATTTTGGCTAGCATACCTGATGCATTGGCCAAAAGGGTTGAGAACATGGTCATTGCATGTGAGATCATGGTCTCGTTGCAAAATTTGTTTAACGTCAGTTCTTACTTTTCGAGCACAGAGGGATGGATGACAAAACCAGTAGTGTCAGTTCCCACGTTCAACTCCAGAAAGAGAAAGAAAGAAAGTGTTGTTGACTCTGTTACAGTTCATAGAAGAGAAGTATTCTCCGATATGGAACTTGGAACTTATTTAGGTTCTGATACTGATCCCACTACTCTTCAAAAGAGGAGGATGTCTAAAGACAATAAATATGATTTATTGATCTTGGAGACGTGTTGGGTAGAGAATGATGATTCTGCCTGGATCTTTGATTTGGGTGTTACTAATCACGTCAATTCCTTTTACCAAGGATTTAGTTCCTGGCAAACGTTGCCACATGGAGAGTTGACTCTTCGAGTCGGTACTTGTGAGATTGTTTCAGTTGTTACTGTAGGTAGGCTGAAGTTATTTTTCGATAAGAAACGTTATCTATTACTGGATAATGTTTTTGTAGTTCCTCATATTAATAAGAACTTAATCTCGGTTTCTTGTCTCATTGAACAAGGTTATACCGTCTCCTTTTTTGAGAGTAAAGTGTTTATTTTCATGAATGGAATGGAGTTTGGTTTTAGTTCAATGGAAAGTAACTTGTATGTACTAAGGCCGTTAGTCATAAAAGTCTTGTTTAATACTGAAATGTTCAGTATAGTGACAACAGCTAAAAGACCAAAGGTTTCTCCTAAGGAAAACACCAATCTTTGGCATCTATGGTTAGGTCACATCAACCTCAATAAGATTAAGTAGTTGGTGAAATGTGGACTTCTAAAGAGTTTAGAAGAAAGCTCCTTACCAGTGTGTGAATCATGGCTCGAAGGCAAGATGACCAAATGACCTTTTACTAGAAAAGGTTACAGAGCCAAGGAAGCCTTAGAGCTTGTACATTTTCACCTCGGTGGTCCAATGACTGTTAGGACCAAGGTGGGTATGAATATTTCATCTCTTTCATAGATGATTATTCAAATTACGGGTATCTCTACCTAATGCTACGTAAGTCTAAAGCCCTTGACAAATTCAAGGAGTATAAGGTTGAAGTTGGTAACTTGTTAGGTAAGAAGATAAAAACACTACGATTTGATCATGGTGGAGAGTAAATGGACCTCCAATTCCAGAACTATATGATAGAATATGGAATTACATCCTAACTCTCGGCCCCAAATACACCTCAACAGAATGGTGTATCAGAAAGGAGAAATAAAACCTTATTCGACATGGTTCGGTCTATGATGAGTTATGCTCATCTTTCAGACTTGTTTTGGGGTTTTGCAGTGTAGACTGCATGCTACATTCTAAACAACATTCCCTCGAAAAGTGTTTCTGAAACACCTTTTGAGTTGTGGAGAGACTGTAAAGGTAGTTTATGCCACTTCAAGATTTGGGGGTGTCCGGCCCATATGCTTATGACTAACCCGAAGAAGTTGGAACTGCTTTAGAAAGTTTGCTTTTTTGTAGGCTACCCTAGGGAAACGAGGGGTGGATACTTCTATGATCTGAGTGAGAACAAAGTATTTGTTTCTACAAATGCTATCTTCTTAGAAGAAGACCACATCCGGGATCATAAGCCACGAAGTATGCTTGTTTTACGTGAGATTTCTAGTGAAACTGAGGCTACTGAGGGTTCACCAAGAGTTGTTGAACAGACTGACAGATCAATAAGAGTTGTTGAGGTCGGTACATCTAGTCAACCAGCTCAAGAGTTGAGACTGCCTCAACGTAGTGGGAGGGTTATGAACCCACCGGATTGCTACATGAGTTGGACTAAAGCCTAGAACATCATTTCTAATGATGGGATCGAGGATTCATTGTCTTATAAGCATGAAATGGAGGATGTTGACAAAGATGAGTGGATTAAGGCCATGAACCAGGAAATAGAGTCTATGTACTTCAATCAAGTCTGGGAGCTTGTGGATCAGCCTGATGGGGTAAAACATATAGGGTGTAAGTGGATCTACAAGCGAAAATGAGGTGTAGATGGAAAGGTGCAAACCTTTAAGGCTAGACTCGTGGCAAAGAGTTATACCCAGGTCAAGGGAGTGGACTATAAGGAAAATTTCTCACCTATTATCATGCTCAAGTCTATCAGGATACTCTTGTCTATAGCCACATTTTATGATTATGAGATCTGAAAAATGGATGTTAAGACTGTCTTTCTTAATGGTAATCTTGAGGAGACCATCTACATGGCTCAACTAGAGGGGTTCATCGTTCCAGATCAAGAGCAGAGAGTTTGCAAGATTAATAGGTCCATTTATGGGCTGAAACAAACGTCTAGATCGTGGAACATTAGATTTGACAGTGTGATCAAATCATTTGGCTTTGATTAGAACGTTGATTAGCTTTATGTTTACAAAAAAATCATCAACAACTCAGTAGCTTTCCTGGTACTGTATGTGGATGATATCCTACTCATTGAGAATGATATAAGGTTTCTAACTGATATTAAGAAGTGGCTAGCTGCCCAGTTCCAAATGAAAGATTCTAGTTTATTGTATATTGTAATTGTAATTTTTCATGTATTGTACATTAGTCTCCCGAGGCATTAGGACAAGTGGAAGATTGTTGGGATTGGTGTCCTAATTCTCCCGGAGTCTCGTAGTTTGTAAACTGTACACATTGTTATGAATAAAGTAAGAGTTATTTTATTTGGCATTTACTTATATCCAATAAACAAAGCTCCATGATTATTGTATGTAAACTTAAGCAAGTATATGAGATATATAAGTGGATCATGCCTTAAGTGATAACCTAAAAAGGTTTGTAGTATAAGGATTAAGGAGGGATATCTGATCCTGGTGACACTACGGATACGACCCGCTTTGTAGAGGTTTGCAAGTTTTGTGAACTACTACAAATGGTAGATCTTGACCATTCATGTGGAGACATGCGAGCGGAAGTGTCATATACAAAGAGTTATATAAGACCGAACCACAAAATGACTAGTCTCTTTATATAACGCCATTAATACTTGAGACTTACATCTCACCTAAACGACCATAGGTGAAATGACCTCAATCCTGGGTGTTTTGGGAACTCTTGCCTTTGAGGGTGGTCCTTTGATTAGTATGGGTGAGAATGGCCAGATTGCCAACTCAACATGCTTACCTTTTTAGGGATTTGTCTAGTTTGGGAGCTGGGAACTCAGTTACACAAGATGGAATTCATTCATTCCCTGAAGTAGGGGTAAGTAGATAGATTGCTCCCTTAAGAACTAATTTCGGGTCTTGAACATAGTGACCACAGTTTCCTTTGGAAGAGAGGACTCAGTCATAGTAGGACTATGACTTATGTTCATTAGAGGGATCAGTGGTACTTAAGAAGTTAGATGTAACTACAGGGGCATAACGGTTATTGGCCCAACTGTACTTACGAGCGATCTGTGAAAGGTTATCCCACTGTTGATTGGTTGATATGGACACAAAATATATTTGTAGTAAGGAGAGTGCAGTTGTCGGTCTTTAGTGGAGTGCCTGGCAGTTAACGGATGGTGGATCCCATGGCTAAAGAGTTTAGTCAGTTATTCACGTACCGTTGGAGCTTCAAGTTACAGGTCCATAAGGTCCCCTTGGTAGCTCAATAGATTCAAGTTGAAAATCAGTTCTTGGTGTTGATTTGAAATGTTCAAATTGACAAGAGAAAATTCGATTATATATGGTATGATCAGTATGATGTATGAGATATATCAAGTAGAGGATTAATATAAATGAGATTTACATTAGGTACCATGAAATAGAAAAAGAACTATGGTTTATATGTTTTATGAGATGAAATATTAAAACTATAGGTTATAAATATAATATGGTAAATTAGTTATTATATTATTTATAATAATATTAATTATTGGATAATTATATCTTTTTCTCTAATAACCAATTGAGTGGGAGGTTATTGGTGGTTTCATGGTAACTGTGAGATAAAAGGAAAAAATGTTTTCCTAAATTTAGTAGATTTTGCCAGAGGTTCTATTCTTGGTAATAACTCACGGATCACCGTCAAGTGAATTGGATTCACTAAACGATAGCTAAAAGGGAGACTAAATGATCGTGGAGTGACACTACATGATAGTTCACTCAGCTAGTTGTAGCTAAACGATCGCAGGCCTTTTGCTATACGATGGCATGCTAAACGATTGAGCATTCGTCTATACGATTGAGCATTCGTGATCAATGGAGTTTGAAGCATGAGTCTTCAAATGTATGTATAATCTTTCCCTTGATCTTATTGTTAAGCATGCTGTAATTTCGTATTCTGCATGACCTGTAATGACCTGTAAGTTTCCGTCTTGTGACTATAATTTTTATTGTTCAATTTCGAATAGAATTTGGAACGATCATTTTGCTGCTCATGGAAATCCCTATGTCTGATTTCCTTCAAGTAGAACTATGATGTATTGTTCATTAGAGAAATCAGTGGTACTTAATGAGTTAGATGTAACTACAGGGGCAAAACGGTAAATTGGTCCAGCTGTACTTACGAATGCTCTGTGAAACATTATCGTACTATTGATTGGTTATATCCAATGGACACAGAAATATATCTATAATAAGAAGAGTGCAGATGTCGGTCTTTAGTGGGGTGCCCAACAGTTAACAAATGGTGGATTTCATGATTAAAGAGTTTATTAGTTATTCACGTACCGTTGGAGCTTTAAGCTATAGGTCCATAAGGTCCCCTTGGTAACTCAATGGATTCAAGTTGAGAATCAGTTTTTAGGTTAGTTTGAAGTATTCAAATTAACAAGAGGGAATTTGATTATATATGATATAATTAAACTGGTTCAATTATATGTGATATAATTAATATGATATATGAGATACATTAATTGGAGGATTTGATATAAATATGATTTATATTAAACAAAGGAGAAAAAGAACTATGGTTTAAATATTACATATGATGTGATATTAAAACTATAGGTTATAAATATAATATGATAAATTAGTTATTATAGTTATTTATAATTAAACAATTATATGATAATTGTGGTTGGTTATTTCTCCATTAACCATGAAGATGGGAGGTTATTTTCAGTTTTGAATAACTGAAGGATAAAATGAAAAGTGTTTTCATTTGTAAAGAGATCGCTTCATTTAGTAAATTAACTAATCGTTTACTCACGAGAGCCTACACGATATCCCTCACGAGAGACTAAACAACAGCGAGAGATTTACTAAACGATCATGTTCTTGCGAGATTTACTAAACAATCATGTAAACGATCTAGCGAGAGACTAAAATATCATGTAAGCGATTGAGCGAGAGAATAAGCAATCATGTAGACTATTCTCACAAAAGCGAGATTTACTAAACGATCAAGTATTATTTTTCTATGAGATAGACATTCTCCCACTTACTTGATCGTGTAGTTCAGTTGTTATCTTCCTCCTTCCCTCTACCAAATTCACATAAAGCTCACACCTCCTAGATTCTCACTCTGAGAATACCAAGGTTGTTGAGTGGTAGTGTCGAATGGTTCTTGTTCGTGGATCAGACTGTTCGTGATCTGAACGACTGCGAGATATTGGCTAGACGATTATAACGACAGTGAGAGGTTGTTGTTCCATTGATCACGAGAGTGAGAGATTTACAGAAGAAGTGTTCTTCAAAGGTATGTCTCTCATTCTTTTTGTTTTTTATTACTTAAGCATACTATAGTTTTGTATAAGATGCATAACTATTTTGTATGTTTGTGAATGAGTTTAATTCTTTCACAATGGGTTTGGAAAGATCTTACTTCCGCTCATAGATTCTCTTCTATAAGAGTTCCTTCAACTTCTTCATTAGCCCATGTGTTGTCATGTATCTCAAGATTATACACTATTAATGGTAATGTAATTCACCTCCTATTTGCCAATTTTCCTATAGTGGCATTTGGTGGATAAAGAAACACATATGTTAGTGAGAATTAAAAAAGAGATTTTCATATTTTTCCATTTTCTATCATTTTCTTTATTTCAATTTTAGTTATTTATATTTTAGGTATTTTATTTTATTTATTATCATATTTTATTTTCTCCATATCCACATTGGCTCCTCAATTTTACAACAACTTCTCAATAATTTCAAAACCACGATATTTTACTAAATAATTTCAAAACTATAAGGGGATGTTTGGCTCATCAACATGAGTAAAGTTGAGTTGGTATAACATACCAACTCATTGTTTGGCCCACCAACTTTAAATGTTGGTGGAGTCGATTTGGTATATTTTACCAACTCACCCCAGCTCTCCATTCTTCTCATGTTTTCAATGGCTCCACCCATCGGTCATTATACACTCTGAGTACTAACTTCAGGCTCTGACAACTACCTCCAATGAAAACTCTGGTGACCAACCCCGAACCCCGACAACCACCTCTGATGATAACTCTGGCAACTAACTCTGAGCTCCGACAACCACCTCCGATGACAATTCCGATGATTAAAATCCGAACTCTGATAACAGCTCCGACGACTAACTCTGAGCTCCAACAACCTTAGTACGACCAACTCTGACAACCAATTCTAGCCTCCAACAACTACCTCTGGTGACCCAACTCCGACGACCACCTTTGTGCTACCAACTCCGACGACCAATTGGCTCCGAAAACAAACTTCGATGACCAACTCCAACAACCACCTTCGTAGGCTCCGACAACCACCTCTGACTACAAACTTCGATGAAAATCACCTTCGATGATCCCCTTTTAGTGAGCAAATCTAATGGTCAACTCGAGGCTTCGACAACTACCTTCGATGACAAACTCCAACAACCAACTCTAATACAAGCTTCATGCAACTAACTTCGGACTCCAACAGTGTAATGACCCGACTCCCTGGGACTCAAATTAGATCGTTACTATACACATGCATGCATGGAATTTAAAACGACATCTTTTCATAGCGAAATAAATGCCAAATGAATAAAGTTAATTAAAAAATTTCATTAAAACTAGATAATAAAAATCTAAGTAACAGGGTATCCATAACCATGAAAACGAATCTAGAAAACTGCAAATCTAAAAATGAATACCAAAACGAAGAGTTCTAAACATTAAGACTAAAATTGAAAGCATGAAAAGAAATCTCGAAAACATGCGCAGAAGCATAAGATTGGTCCCAGTGGCTCAATTATAGATTCCACTTGTCATTCACTGGCGTATTTTTACCCTTACCTAAAGAGTAAACATGAAAAGGATGAGTATAAAATACTCAGTGAGTAACCCCACCACCGAGGTCAGGCTAAGCATTTATGTCCAATAAATGTTACAAGAATTGAAACTCTATACTAGTAGGACCAGAAGATTTCTATTAACTGGCTCACTTTTTTACCTTTCCCTTAAACATGTGTCACTTTCACACACATCAGATCCGATGTATATCTCTTTCATATATATTGAACCCTCTGGGAATGCATCATTTTCATACACCCCAGGTCTTCTCTATGAATGTAGGGATGTGCACCTCATTCGTACACATGGTTATGTATACACCTCTTTCATATATACATAACCCATTGAGCATTCACCTCTTTCGTACACCTCAACCCCCTCTAGGTATGCATCACTTTCATACATACAAGCCCTAGTACATCTCTTTCACGCAGTAGTGCCCCTAGACATGCATCACTTTCATGCACTCAAATAAATCAAATGTTGGAAAGGAAAAGAGATTGCATCCAAGATCATATTACATGTAACATTTACCTGTTCATGAGTCCTACAAAATCTTGTAAATAATATCATACAGATCAGTCTAGACAAGCATGTATAATCTCGTAACAATAAACTGACCCTAGTATATCTATTTCATGCACTAGACTCCTTAAAATATTCACATAATGGATCATTCATAATTTCATGGTAAATCGCACGGCATACATTCATAGATCTAAAAACAAATCTCATAAAAACATGTACATCAACATATATCTAATTTTCATCTAACGTTATGGAATTTCAGTGGTAATGTCACTTATCTCATAATTTAGGCCCAAGCTCAATTGTTTTGCTAATATACCTCGTACAAATTCTAAATCATGCTTATACATATAACATGCTTCAAACATATTATCACATGCTCATATATTCTTTCTAAACAGTTCATTCAATCTCAGAACCAACAAAATAATCCTTAATCTTATCGCCTGACACAAAAGCGGTTCCAATAGTAAGATTACTTACCTCGAGTTGAAATTCCAAGACTAGCTCAAGCAATCAAACACTAGCAGCACTCAACTTAATGTTCCCAAACTATGCCGAAAACGAAAACAAAATCGACCCGCTAAACAGCAAATAAATTCCACACCAACTTCAATCCCAAAGCTAAATTCCAATAAGAACAGTGACGAAGGAAAGAAAATCTGTGTGGCATATCAGTGACGGCAGACGAACGGTGCACTCAGATCTGGCAGACGACGTGGCGATTGGCTGGAGGCGAGCACTGTTATTGGGCCGGGGGGGTGTGCCGCGCGTGAGGGAAGAGATAAATCCATGTGAATTTAATATTCCAATTTTAAAAGCACATGACATAAATTCATGTGAATTTAATTCAAAATTACAAATACATGGGATGTTACATTCTTCCCATCTATAACGATCCGACAATTAGCCTGCATAATTTTGAATTTAATTTTGATAATAACTCTAAATCCATTTATAACCATCCATCTCTTAATTCTAATTCAAAATTAATTACTTCCCCTCCAACTTGAATTTAATTTTGACAGTAAATCCAAATTAAATTCATATACCTCCAATTAACAATAATTAAATTGGAATTAATGTAGCAAATTAATTAAATCTCAAACTTCGCTTTCATTTATCAAACTTCCCTCAAATAAATTTCAACATTCTCAAATTCAGTTTCAGCATTTAAACAAAATAACACCCATACAATTTTAAATTAAATTATCTTAACCCAAAATTCATTTTTTGTCTCAATATTCAAAATAACATCCAAATAATTTAAGGTAATTAAATTAAAATACTAAAAAAAATTGGGTTGTTACAGACAATCACCTCCGACTATAATCTTTAGCGAAAATCATATTCAATGATCAACTTCGACGACCACTTTCACCTGACCAACTTCGGGATTCGAAAACCACCTCCGATGAAAAACTTCGATAACCAACTCCAATACACTTTCAGGTAACCAACTTCAGGCTCTAACAACCATTTCCGACTACAAAACTCCAGCAAAAATCATCTTTGATAATCAACTCCGACAACCACTTCCGACTACTATAAGAATGATGACTATTAAAGTATGTTGTAGGGTTGTTGATTATATAAAAAAATATTATTTTATTTACACTAAGTACAATATTTATACGTAATGAATTCACATATCAAACGAGTGTTAGGAATATTTAGATAAAAAGTATGTATGCAGTTGAAAAGTATGTAACATATAATAAAAAAATCATAAAATGAAAATTATTTTCCCAAAACATGTTCCAGCAAGAATTAGTGAAAATAGAGATTTGTTCTCTGATGATCCTTCAAATTTAGAGGAAGTGAGAGTGAAACTGTTGAAGAAATACGGTGACATTCCATTGGTTTGTTAAGATGATAAGGGAGATTTAATTAAAAAAAATTCATGACATAGTAAAAATATAGAGCAACAATAGGAAGAAGAAGAAAAAGAAGAAAATGATAATAAAATTCATGGAGAAAAATTAGCTAGAATCAAAAGTTTTTATTTTACTTTAGTTTCTTATTTCATTTAACCATATTTCTACAAAAAAAATATAATATGTTAATTGTTGTTCATAGCCCAAAAAAGAAAGAAAGAAAGAAAAGTTTTAAAAATTAAAAGAAAAAAATGTAATCTATATTTTATTCAAATAAAGATTAATATAATTATTGTATAAAAATGTTTCAAAACAAAAATAGTAATATAAAAGCATATTATTTAGAGTTAATCACATACCATGAATTCAATTCTGCACCCAAATACAGATTTTTCATGTCAGACATATGAACTCCACATGTATATGAATTTCAAAATCTATCTCAACTAAGTGTCCAAATAATCCCTAATATTTCACTAAGTATTTTATAAAGTTACTATTTTACAACAACTTTTAAATAATTTCAAAACCACGTTTTTTTTATTAAACCCCAATTGGCCACCCCTCTCCCCACCATTAGCTCGTCTCAGCCTCCCGAACAGAGCGCTGCCGCATCCTCCCTTTCACAGTCTCTCGTCTCTCCGAGCAATCGAAGTTACCTATCTTTTACAACCTTAACTTCCGCCGTTGGTGATCTCTCCACCGCCGCTAATTTATCAGTTCGACAGATTCCAAGGTTTTATTTTTTGTTTTGTTTCGTTGGGGTTTCTTTTTTTTTTTTTCCCTTTTTTTTATATATATTTTTTAGTAATCTTTTCGTTTGTTATTCAAACGGATTGGTCAGTAGCCTTAGAACTTCTTTCCAAATTGAGAAAGAACTCCGATGACTGGAAATCTCGCGGTGAATTCTGGCCTGGCACATGTGGTATATATCTTTGTTATTTGTTTTATTTGTTGATTTTTGTAGATGGGAATCAAAAAACAAAAGCGTCAACGAAGAGCTGTGAGATTCTACACTACATGTTGTGGGTTCCGGCCTCCCTTTAAGATCTTCTTGGATGGTACTTTTGTGCACCATCTTATCTCCAATCAGATAATGCCCGCTGATGATGCCATTGCTAAAACTGTTGGAGACAAAGTTAAGCTTTTTACCAGTAGGTTTGTTCTCTTTATTGAGTCAATCATAGAATGGTTCCCGCTTGTTATTTTCATTATCTCATAGTTTTGGTTTGCAGATGTGTACGCTTAGAGTTGAGAGCTCTTGGCCAATCATACTCCCGAACTTTTGAGGCAGCTAATCAGTTGTTCACTGCGAGGTGAGCCACATGCTTTTTTCTATCCTTAGAGTTGAATAGTTTCTCAATTCTGTCTCTTCTGAGTTGAAAATTGAAATAAATTACTCTGTGATTTTAGATGCAACCATGTACAAAGAAAGAGTGCTGAGGCATGTATCAGGGATGTGATTGGGGAATCAAATCCTGAGCATTTCTTTCTTGCCACTCAAGATGCTAATCTTAGGCAGCAGCTTCGTGAGGTTAGTGCATTTCATGAACTTATTACACACAAATATTAGTTTTCCATTACACATATACTCTTTTCGTTTGCTTCAACTTTGATTATTTCACAATAGCAACTTATGATCACTTCTGACAGTTTATAATTTCTTCTTTCTTATGATTATTTCATAATTGCAACTTTGTTTGCAACTTATGATTATTTCAGAGTTGCAACTTACGATTATTTCAGAGTTGCAACTTATGATTATTTCACAGTTGCAACTTATACACACAATGTTTCTAATTTCTGCTTTCTTATTATATGCAACCCTACTGTTTATAAACAGTTCATAAAATAAAACGGAGACGAGTTTTGTGGCATGCCATTTCTTTTTTTCTTTTTTTCTTTTCTTTTCTTTCTTTCTTTCTTCTTTCTTCTTTTTTATTTTTTTGCTATTTTGTAGGGTGTTTAGGTACAATAGAATCTTTAGTGGGGTGGAGATGCCGTGTGATGAGGTTTGGGAGGTGGTGAAGTTAAATGTCTCCTTTTGGGCATCAGTCACTAGGCCTTTTTGCAATTGTGATATTGGTTTGATTTTGTTGGATTGGAATTCCTTGTAGTTTCTGTTTTGGTACCTTTTTATTCAATGAAAGCTCGGTTTCTTACCTTAAAATATTATATTTTCTTATCATATGCTAGGTTTGTTTTGCTTTTCTAAAATATGCATTGATTTTGAAGTTCTCGAAGTTCAATTATGTAAATCCAAAATGATATTTTGTGTTACTGTTGGCCATCAATTTTTTTTATTTTTTAATTGAATTCTCCCATGCCTTGCTTGTGCTTGTATATATGGATTTGTGAAGTGTTGAAATCTTCAACTTGCTCCCATGTCTACCTGTAATTCTTTTATCTATATGTTTATATGTTAGCAGATCCCTGGGGTCCCACTCATATATGGTCTGAGAAATGCACTTTTCATGGAGCAACCATCCGATGTGCAACGACAGTTTGTTAAGTCTTTAGAAGAAGAAAGAATGCACATGTCTGAGGCAGAAAGAAGTTTATTGAAGAGAAAAAGGAAGTATGAGGTGGAATCCGATAAAACTAATGGACCTGAAGATTTTGGAGATCAAAATTCAGAACCGCAGGTCTTCGAAAAAAAGAAGAAAAAGAAAAGCATTCCAAATAATATGATAGACAGAGCTCAATTCAAGCGAAACAAAGCAAAGGTATTTTTCAAGATGACATTTTCTCCCTTCATTATAGATAGACTTGATTTATTTATTTATTTTGCATTATTGATTGACTAACTTCTTTACTAACTTTGACTTTTATATTTTGGTCAATACGTTTTGCTTTCTATATTAAGAACCATGGAAAAAAAGTATAATAATAAAAGTGAAGTGTCTGTAATTTTGATATTGATTTTTTTAGCTGAGTGCTTAGTACTCTAGTGTGTTAACTAAAGGCTTTGCACCCAAAGAAAGCTTTTCTTTGTTGGTTTGATGTCCTTTTTTGTAGTTAGCTCGTGGAGTCCCTTTTAATTGAGATTGTTTCTTTCTTTGTCCTTGCTTTTTGTTCATTTTTATCAATAGAAGCTCGGTTTCTCATTAGAAACTTAAGGATATGCATGAACAAATTGAATGCATGTATATAATATTGCAGCTTTTAACTAGATCCTTCATCCTTGTGTCAGTATAATATCTTTAGTATTTGTCTGATCAAAGAACGTACAACTCTAATATAAAAACATGAACAAACCTTTTGAGTTTTAAAAACTCCCATCACTTCCAAATGATGAGTAAGAATTTTAATCATACAAAACTAAGTGTTTTTTTATTATATTAATGGAAACTTGTGGTTTTCTTCTCGACAGGTACATTTTTGTTCACTCTTTCCTGTTTGCAATTGCATGCATGGTCTTTGATTTTATATAGTTGCTAGATATAAAATTGGACTGGGTTTCATGTGAAATTTCTTTTAGTTAACTATTTTGATTGCAATGATCAATGTTGAAGCATTTAAACAATGGAGTTACTTTAAGGAGGCCCTGTTTGGGAGTAATTCTTAAAATGTTTAGATCACTTTTTTCATGTTCAAAATTACTTCAAAACATTCTTTTAATCCTCCAAAACTTTGCAGGGTCCGAATCCACTTTCATGTTTGAAGAAAAAGGTCAAACCAAGCTCACATCCTGTTGCAGAGAAGGTAATTTTGCATGTTTTGTCACTTTCATTTTCAGTGGTTTTGAATGCCTAATAGTCAATAAACTGATTGAAGTGAGATATTTATTCTGTGAAATACTAGAATGTTCTTGAAACTTCATGTCCTGCGCTAATGAAATCTTAATATAGGCTTGAGTTGTTCAGTAGCTCAGAATTGTTTCTTTACAAATGTAAGGAAGATTGGGATTCAACTTTTTGGTACTCACAGTTGGTCCTTTTTTTTATAATCACTTTGCTTTTGAAATTTATGTTTGTTTCCTCCAAATTTGTTGATAAACCTTTCACCTTCCTTGAAAAAAGTGAATTTTAAACCAAATTTCAAAAACAAAATTAAGTTTGAAACATTACTTTTTAAATTTTCAAAATTTAACTTGAATTTTGAGAACATGTTTAAGAAGTGGGTAATAAAGCAAGGAAACTATAGATAGAAGTACTGTTTGTAAACTTAAAATTGATAAACATAAAAAAATAAAAAATAAAATGGTTATCAAATAGGGCTTAATTTTCTTATAATGTTCTTTCACTTAGGTTGCATCCTAGGAAAATGATTTTCCATCATGCTATAGCCATGGGAATGCAACTTTTGTTATTATACTTTTTTTTTTTTTTTTTTACTTACATCTTACTACTCTAAACACTTATGATTATAATCTCATTTTTTTCATGCATTTTGTTTTTGTTATTATTCATTTTTTTTAATTACCATCTTACTACTCTAACTACTGTATAATTATGATCTTATATTTCCATGCATTCTGTTTCAATGTGTGTATTACATGTATATTGTGGTCCGTGGTTGTGATTGAATTGTTCTTTCTCATATGAACCAGAAGAAGGATGATGGTAATGATGGTAATGCTGCTCCAAAGCAGACTCGGAAACGCAAACGGTCACGAAAGGGCAAAGAGCCAACCGAGAATGTTGCGTCATAGTTGTTGAAAGAAGGTTGGGATGTTGTTTCCCGTTATTTTTGCTGTGGTTTTTCTCTAGATACCCTATGCAGGAAGGTTTTGAATCTCTTTTGTGTTTAGATACACAAGTCTATTGTTTTAAGATATAAAGTAGTTTACAAATACAAGGCATTTTCATTTATCGAATTCCATTTCTTGTAGTACAATGTATTTAATTAGTAAACCATGTTTTTTTGCAAGTTAAATTTACCCTGAAAAAGCTTCTGCTGAGGGTACCAAGTATTTGTATTTTTTTAATTTCAATTTCATGCATACGAAAAAAAATGCAATTGAATCATTTGAATTTCACAGTAATCTTACATGTATATATTTGGGTTTAGGTTTCGAGTTTCTTGTGCTTTGTCAAATTTAAGCATATTTCCAGAAGAAAAAATCTGATTTTTTAATCTACAAAGATGGAAAAAGTTTCATTTTGTGTCTAAATTTCTCATAATCTCTATCTAACACTGTTGTTGCATTTCTTTTCGAAAGAAAAATAATCTAGGTGGTTAAGATTTAAATTTTAGATTCATTTGAAATATTGTAATTCTAGTTTGATTGCCAATTTTTTATTAACAATATTAAATATCATTTTGCTATTTTTCTGATTTTAAAACATTTTTGCCATAATTTCAAATGAAACTGTAAGTTGTGCCCTTTAATCTTTGGGGCAAATGGATGTATTGTTAATTTACTGGGCATTGTAACTAAACGGTTATTTTTATTGAAAAATGTTTAAATTAGACCGAAAGTTGAAATTTGAGGTTGATTAAAATACCCTCAATCTAATAGAAAATCTACCTTAAATAAAGATTGTAAAAGTATATCTCTATTAAAGAGAATATAGTTTAAATTTAAATTAAGACATAAATTAACAAGATAAATCCTATCAGAAAATATCAATAATCAAAATGACTTTGCGACAAAAGAAAAAAAAAACAAGAAGCAAAAAAGAAACAAAAGAACAAAATACTTAACATCTATAGTTTTGCAAATTTCTTGAATCAAAATTTCAAAAAATGCAAGGATGAAAATATCAAATATAAGATGCAATTCAGAAAATAGATAGTAGATAAGAGAAAATCTATCTTCTATAACTATTTTAACTTAAATATAAATTTTCATTCATTTTTGGGAAGTTAAAAAATCTATCTTCTATCATTTAAATATACATTATTCATAAATCTAAGGGGAAATCTATCTCCTTTCCTCCATAACTAAGTTAGGAGATTTTGTGATTCTCATCCAAATTGTAAAGATTTTTTTTAATCCGACAAATAAATTGTAGCGAAATTATTTCAAATGGTAAAACTGTTGAAAATATTTACAAGATATAGCAAAATTTTAGAACTATTAATGATAGACGTTGATACTATCAATAGACACTCATTGATAGTTCTAAAATTTTGTTATATTTTGTAAATATTTAGTTTATTTTTCTATATTTAAAAACAGCCTTAAATGGTATTAGTTTGTTATTTGGCATACTAATTTAAAGTTTGTTATTTAGCTTGAACGACGAATTCAAATACAAGGTTGGTGAGCGGTAGAAGCTTATGTTGGATAATTAATGTTAGTTGATTCAATGGTGAAATAATTGTGTAGTGAATCTAAGGATGAATTCAAATACATGGTTGGTAGGTAAAGAGTTTTTAAACAACAGGGAATGATCACAAATGAATTCAACCTTTATTGAAGAGAAAGTGATCTAACACAATGGCCTTATATAGATGATTCAATGTGAAAAAAATAAACAAGTTCTACAACTGATTAACAGATCTTTCAAAACTAATTAATCAGTTGAAACAATATAAAATACATAAGGAAACCAGCTTAAGAGAGTAGCTTCAGTGAGCTCTCTTAATATCCCCCTCAAGCACATATTTGTGAAGGACACACTTTGAGCTTGTCTCTTAATGGAAGAAATGAAGTAGGTGATAAAGGCTTTGTGAACGCATCTACAATCTGAGCACTAGTTAGAAGATGTTGTATTATGGTTTTCTTTTATTGAACAAAATCTTAGACAAAATAAATGTCAATTTCAACATATTTTGTGCGAGAATGGAGAACTGGATTTGCACTTAAGTGTACCACGCTAAGATTATTATATCATAGAGTTGAAGGTTACCATAATCGATCATGTAAATCCGTGAAAGTGAATGTAACCATATTAATTCTAAAGAAGCAAGAGCCAAGCTTCTATATTCAGCCACTGTACTAGATCTGGAAATAGGATTAACTTGTTGTTATTGATCTATATTCGTGGACACAGAAATATATTTATAGTGAGAAGAGTGCAACTGTGGGTCTTTAGTGGAGTGTACCCACAGTTAACGAATATTGATTAACTTTTTAAAGAGTTTGACCAATTAATCTCATATCATTGAAGCTTCTGATCTACACGTCCATCAGGTCCCCTTGTTAGCTCGTTTGTATAGAATACCCCCGTTCACATGTCTATACATGAATGATCAGGATCAGATCATTTGTAGCACTTTACAACAATTGTAACACCTACAAAGCGGGCCATACTCCTAGTTTCACCAGGATAAGGTACCCAGCCTTATCCATCTACTACAGACCATTTTGATTATCATATAAACATGATTCACCCGTATATTTGTACATACATGTTTATGCTACAAGATAATCTTGGATGTTAGTTTATTGGTTTGTAGTTAGTGCAACTAAAATATGGAATAAAATATCATATATTTTATTAAATAGACAATGAGTTTGTTCAAAACATTTACAAACTATAGGACCCTATGAGATTTAGGGTATCAACCCCAACAGATTTTGTTTGATTGTAAAAATCGAATCGCGGGATGCAGGGCAGTCTCACCCGAGAAACACTTTCACTGCAGGCCAGGATCTAATCCCGGTTCCCTTCAATTGGTATCAAAGACAATTCTTTGCATCCATGTTCTTCGTATTTTTCAAAACAAAATTGTTTAGAGGTGGGTTTACAGGATTTTAATATTGGTTCGCAAAATTGGATGTTTTCAATTTTGGCCCTAAATTACTTTTTAATTCGATATAATTGTAAGAGCTCGTCGTATTTTGGGCGTTTTAATTTATACTTCAAGTCTGTAAGTCCGTGTTGATCGAAAGAGCAAGCGTTACTGAAGAGATCGGGATCAAACGGAAGTGTTCGGCCCGAGTTCAGAGTAGAAATTGAGAAGAACGACAACATTCTGTCGTACAGCGTTGCAATGCTACAAAGCAGACACAACACTTCAAGTTGTAGCATTGCAACACTGCCCACAGTGTTGCAATGCTTCGAAGATGGACGGATGATACGACGCTCACGTGGGATGGCTTGGTGGTTGCTGTATTGTTTTTAACCTAATTTCTTTTCATATGTAATTTTATATTTATATTAATTAATTAAATTAATATAATGTAATATTAATTTAATCAATTAATTTTGTTTTAGGGTGGCAAAATTAGTCCAATTTTTGCTGTTTAATTTAATTATGCATCGGATGTATATTTTAAATTAATTTTTTAATTCTTATTCCATATTGTATGTCATATAGATTCAAAAATACCCACCTTAGGATAAACATGTACATGCATTATGATTAAATATAAAGAGTTATATTTTATAGACGCTTGATTAAATTAGCATACTCATGCATCATAATATAAGAGTTATGTTAGTGATGTATGAATTGTCAAAGCATATCTATGCATTATACTATATATTAAAATTGTTTTAATAAATAGTGGAATGATGAATGTGATTATAGATTTAATTCATTAATTTATAAAGAGTTATAGCTTTAATGAATTTGATTAATTTCTATAATCTAGATTGCATGCAAACATAGGTCTAATTAATTTTTAAATCGTTGAAAAATTGACTTATGTTATTTCTAATGGGATTAGGAATAGTTTAATATTTTTAATTTGTTTTAATAGGATTAAAATGAATTTTGATTAAAGATTAAATTTATAAAATAATCACTCATAAGGACCTTTGTCTAAGGAAGGTTCTGTCTAAGAAGAGATATTTAAGTTGGCGGAAACGAAACACCTCTACCTGGGAACTGATCTAGAAGGTGAATTGGAGAAATATTTTATAAGCATGTAATAGCTGATTGATTTTATTAAAAGAGTTTAATAAATAAAATCAAGTATTGTTAAACTATTCAATATAAATGTTATATTGAAGCAAATTTAAAGACTTAGATAAACTCATTAGTCGAGGTTTAACTAAGTAGAAATAAATCCTAATAAAATATTAGAATGCTTTAGTGGGATGATATTGGTATATATGATATATCAAACTTCAGCTCTCACGTCCCCAAGAGTTCACACCATGAGATTTATGCTTGGCTTCGTGTCGCCCTGGGCACTACCTCTCTTCGGAAGATGTTTGCATGGGCCAATAACAAGGTGAATGGGGAAAGTGTTCATAGAAAGTGGGAAAGGGACGCATGTCAACATATCCCATGATCTCCACCATTAGGTTGATCGTGAGATTTCTATGGTCGCACACGTGTCGTCCTGAAGCGACCATCCCTTCGGAGGGCCTCATCATAGAGGTTGGAACAACACAAACTCTAGCAATAGATAGGGTTTCTTAGGTTAATCTTCAGTCGTTGTCTTTTCCTTCAGTAGCCTAATTAGTGAGGAGATTCTTGGGCGAGGTTATCGGTAATTGATGAACTTGGTCTGTTAAAAGGAGAAGGTTAGTCAAATTTTTAGGCAGGGGAGACAAAGGCTCAAGAGGACTTGAAGGGATGATTACTAAGGGCGAGGGGTGGGACATATGCTCATTAGGATCAATGAGCTTTGGACTCTCACAGGCAACTTCTTTGCCCTTGGCAGATGAGCGTTGGAGGTTGGCTTTTGGTGACTGTGGAGCATTTAGATCGATGATTGGGTGCTTAGGGGGATCATGACAGTTCTGTGAATCCCTTAGAACAATCCTCAGGGTCTTGTTGTTAATCAACCCATGAACCTCAACCATAGGTTCTTCTTTAATCTCATAGCCGACGAGGCTTGCCAACGATCCCCCAGATTTGCCTTGCGATCAGACGTCCAATGTCAACAAGGATCCCCCGAGCAAAGCAGTATGTAGCCATCACACGGTCCTTAGAAATAGTTTTGTCATGCGACGTAGGGATGATCCATTTTTTGACCAAGTATGACGCTTCTGACAAGAGACGGTTTGACATCAATGTTCGAATGCCCGTAAGCAACATTTTCCATTGAGAATCAGGTTGTGCCAACACCCTTAAAGCATCTTTCAGGTTTTCATCATCAGGTCTCTCAATCAGCTGGTTGCCTGATGCGTCAAGGATATCTTTTAACTGATATAGCTTATTGATGTCTTAGGCGCTGAACGACACCACTCTATCATTGATGATCACCGTATCCTCTATATCATGTAGGAGACCTTGATAGAACACGTGCACTATGCTCGGAATGACGATGGATGGGCATTGATAGAAAGCCTCCCATCCATGCTCAACAATGATGTTGGTGATGAAGTCTGGCAGCGGGGCTGTCGCAGGAAAGAATCCCATCTCCATTAGTAAATTTTCATTCTCCTTTCATCCAGATTTTGAAGTGCCTTTTGCAAGGGATGACATTGAAGGATCTCATTTTACAGAGAACCTTTGAGCGAAAGCAGATCGTCCAAATCCCATTTCAATTGAATGCAAACATTTACAGTAAAATAAACAGATTATGCATAACACATAAATTACAATATGCTTTTGAATAATAAACAAGAGTTTATAGATTATACCTTTGAAGAACTATTCTTCAGGTAAATCCCTCGAACTAACTCGTTCATGAACGCGTCGAACAAGTCACGAACACTCCAAACGAACAATAGCAAACAGTAACGCAACTTAAACCAAAAGAAGGACACTACCACTTGGTGACCTTGATATTCTCGGTGTGAGAATCCAGGAGTAGTAGGCTTTGGCTAATTTTGGTTAGAGGATCTTTATGAGTTGGAGGAGGAAGACGATCGATGAAGGTAAAGCTATCACTTAACAAAATCTCTTGATCGTTTAGATAAGCGAGTCTATCGAATAGGCTATCCAAGCAATCGTGTAGTATCTCAAAAATCATGTAACTCTCTTCTATGGAATAATAAAATCAAATTTTATTTTATTTTATTTCATTTTGCTATAAAATTGAATAACTCCTCACTAAGGTGGTTAGAGAGAAAAAGGGATTTAGTTATCAAATAATTAATAACTATAAATAAATATGGTAACCAACTTATCATATTATATTTCTATGTTGGGTTCTATGTCCTAAAACTCGTGGTATGTAAACAATGGAATTTATTCTGAAAAATTCAATAAATGTGTTATTGAATTGATGTATTGCTTATAAGAAATCCACTAAACATGAAAGTCCCTTGACTATTGGATAAGTACTTGAACTTTATGTGGAGACATAAAGGTAGATCAGGTTTGAGTAAATAGTCAAAATGATCTATAGTATATGAATAATGTTAGGTACCTTATTCTGGTAACACTATTGGATGCACCCTGCTCTGTAGTTGTTACAAAAAGTTGTAAAGTGCTACAAACGAAGTGATCCTAATTCGTTCATGTTGGGGCATGAGGAATGGGGGTGTCCTTGTGCAAAAGGGTTTGTACAAGATCGGACCACAAAATTAGTCACTCTTACTTTATAATGTTGTTTATTTTTTAAGACTGACTATTTCAAAGCAATGACCTAGGTAACATGACCTTAATCCTGAGCTAGCTATGAACTCCTATTTATTTGGAATTATCCGTAGATTTACATAGGTGAGGGTTGGCTCAACAACACCGGCTCAATAAACCTCCCATTTCAGGGGTAAGACCGGATAGATAGTTAGGGACATAGGGTGCAAGACGGAATTCACTCCTACCCGCTTTAGGGATAGTAGAGAGGTTGTGTTCTTAAGTGCTGATTCTGGGTCTTGAACAAGGGGCTCCGCCCTCTCATTGGCCCGAGAGGGACCCAGTTTTGTTGATTGGATCACAAAACAATTGTTCATTAGGGAATAAATGAGGACTTAAGGAACAAGAGGTAATTTCAGGGGTAAAATAGAGTTTCAACTCAGCCGTTATTACGAACAACCTGTGAAAGGTTGACTTAATAATCATGGTTATATCAAGTGGACATAATATGTAACGACCGGATCCTTACACATTATGATCCGACCGCTACGACATGCATACTTAGACTTTTCTATCATGAGATGAGTTTTGGTGAAAATTTCAAAGAACATATCTAAATTTTATTAATTAGATAGAAAAACTATATAAAAAGTTTATTTATCAAAACACCAAGATCCATAAAACATTAGCGTGGTGGTACAAAATGCATGTGCCTATAATAGTGAGTTTGATGGTTGGCCATTTGAGCGACGTCCAATTCCAGCCATTTACGTTGTGTCCTTACCTACAAAGACTGTAAAAATATAGATGAGTATATAATATACCCAGTAAGTAGTTCTCACGTAGGGTAGTGACCAAATGCACAATCACAAGCAACATGTCATGAAAACATATGGTTGGGACCGAAAACGTATAATAACATGTGGTGGTCGGTTATGCTTCCAACATAAATCTCTCCGCCCTGATAGGAAGATGAGGACCTAAGCGAAAACTAACCCATCTGATGATTAGCGGGTCATGCAGTCAGTAGGGCCAGAGTCGCATCCAACATCAACCATTAGCATAAACGTAATATTGGACTAGAGGGGTGCAACCATACATACCCTGCTAGTCCCTAGCATAAACATAACGTAAGATTAGGCCTGGAGGGGTGCAACCATACATGCCCTGCCAGCCCTGGAAGCATGAATTTCTCTGCCCTGATAGGAAGATGAGGACTTAAGCGAAAACTAACCCATCTGATGATTAGTGGGTCATGCAGTCAGTAGGGCCAGAGTTGCATCCAACATCAACCATTAACATAAACGTAAGATTAGACTGGAAGCATAACTTACACCTAATTAAAACTTGATTTTAACGTAATCGTGAACAAACATAATGCATGGGGTCCCTTGTAGAGAAACGTGTTCTAAACATGTAATACAATATAACAATTAACATAACCATGCAACATAATAAAGGCACACTACCATAGAACATTTAAAAAGAGTGTGAGATAAACTATTTACTGTGATCTAGTTATTCCTTATTATTCTTTATGATTTGACCAGTAGAGCTTTTCCTTTTTAAACTAGAAGGAAATTGGGCAAAAATTTGGGCAGCACCTTACCCGAGCCTTTCTCTTTTAGCCTCACAGAACTTCCTCACTCACACTTACTCTTCACACGATTCTTTGTTATTGAGATTTGTTTGAGAATGGGTTAAATCTTCAAGCAAATGGGTCCTATTTATAGTAGTTTTTAGCTCTTCTCAGTGTGACAAATCATCCTACAGGTGGCTTCTTTAAAATTACTTAGGGTTTAAGGATTCCTCTCAATAAGACACCTAATCTTGGCTAACATTTGCCCTTATGTCATCATTCTTTGTTTGTATTCAATTTTAGGGATTTTCCATGTATATTCTATAAGATCGTGGCCAAATTCAATGCATAATTCGCGCTTCTGTCCAAATCTTGCTCTCTCCAGTTTTCTCGCTAGGAATTTGCTCTCTCTACTCTCGCTCTGTCCAAATCTCGCTTCATCCAAATCTCGCTCTCCCTGCTCTTAGAATCTCGCTCTCTCCAGCTTTCTCGCTGGGAATCCCGCTCTCTCCACTCTCGCTCTCAAATTTTCTCTTTAGTCTCGCTCTCTCCAGCTTTCTCGCTACGATTCTCGCTCTTTCCAAATTTTTTTCTTCAATCTCGCTCTCTCCGGGGATCTCGCTCTCTCTACTATCACCAGCCTCAATCTCGCTAGCATTGCTCGCTGGGGTTTCTCGCTCTCCAATTCTCTCTTCGATCTCGCAGCTCTCTTCTCAAAATCTCGCTTTCTCCAATTTTCTTTTATTTACTTATTTATTTATTTATCATTAAATTAGAGTCTCGCTCTCTCCATCTTCGTTCTTTCCAATTTTCTTTTATTTTTATTTTTATTTATTTATTAATATTATTATTTTATTATTTCTCTACTTTCTAAATTAAGGTTAGGGTATTTATATTTATCATCCAATAAATTTCAATAGTTAATTTCCTATAGTGTATGCGTACAAATCTGGGTTGTTACATAATATATCTACAGTGAGAGGAGTTTAACTATGGGCTTTAGTGGAGTGACCCATTAGTTAACGAATAGGGGTTAGATCGGTCTAATAAGTTTAGCTGATTAATCTCGGATCGTTGGAACCCATGATCTGTAGGTCCACGAGGTCCCTCTACTAGCTCATAAATGGATTAGCTCTAGAGTAGCATGATAAGTTAATTTGAAATGCTCAAATCAGAATCTAACGAAATTGGAGAATATATATTTAAATATGATTTAAATATATGAAGATGAATTTGTGTAAAATTAATTTAATATTGGATATTAAATTTATTAGAATTATTTAAATTGTTTAAATAATTATTTATAATTTTATTTTATGAAATTAATTGGTAAAATTAATAAATTTTGATTTTAGAAATCAATTATGGTTTTAAAATCAAAATTAGATTTTGGAAATAGAAAATTACACAAAAAGGAAAAATGGTTTTTTCAACTTCATCTTCAAGTTGCTCACAAAGAACCCATTATCTTCAATCTTCAATTAATCCAAGCATGAGCTGCATTCCATGCAACAAATCTCTTTGCATGATAGTCTGCAATATATTCAAGAGATGGGAGTGAAGTTGAAGTGGTTGCAACCGATTGAATTTTTCTGAAAAAATCAGGTAGAAGAAGGTGTTCTTTATTTGGATTGCTGCAGTGAGCATTCTTCAAAATTCCCTTTGATTCTAGCTTATTTTGAGTCCCACAACTCAATCTAGAGCACCAAGAGAATCTTATGGTGGTCTACACAAAGATTTGGAGCTTTTAGCATCTGGAAATCAAGATTTCAACGGTTCTTCAAAGGTATGTTTTGAAACTCATTAAATTCTATTTAAGCATGTTTTTGTTTATCCCAAAATTAATGAATTAGAGTGCTTATGGATCCTGATTTCTTCTGCTGCGTGATGGTATTTTTCCAACAATTGGTATCAGAGCATCAAATAAGCATTCAATTTGGATTAATTTTTGTTTGGTGGGTGTTTTATATGAAAATATGAAACTTTTGTACTGATATGGTTTTTGAGATTTGGCCTTTAATTTCGCTTTGATTTCTCGATTAAATTTGTAATTGGCTCTTGCTTGATGAGCTTATATGTCTTCCCAAGAGTCTATAATTTATTTGGAGTCATTAAAGTTAAAATTGAAGGAACTCTTATTCAAGAATACCTATGAGCAGAAGCGAATTTTTCCAATTCATTGTGACAGAATTACCGCAAATACATTCAAACATACTTTCATAATGCTAAAGAGATCAAGAAATTATACCGAATGAAGATTTCTTCTTCACAGCGAGTCTGAAGCCCAACCGTCTACCTCAAACAATCACCACTCGGACAGAAGGAAATGGAGAAGACAACACCACTTAGAGCCTTCAGTATTCTTGGAGTGAGAATCCAAAGTGTGGGCTTTGTTCAGATTTGGTAGAGGGAATGAGGAAGAGAGACCGTACACAACGATCAAGCAAGTTGGAAATATGGTCGTCTATCGCATAGACAATATGCTTGATCGCTTAGGTGAAGTATACGATCTTGTAGGAAAAGTAAGCGATCGTCTAAACGATCGTGTAAGAAAAGGTTAACGGTCATCTAAACAATCGTGTAGGAAAAAGGTGAGCGATCGTCTAAACAATCGTGTAGGAAAAAGGTGAGCGATCGTCCAAATGATCGTGTAGGAAAAACTAAGCGATCGTCTATATGCTCGTTTAGTAAATACCGGGAGCTAAACGATCACTTAGGAAAAAGGTAAATGATCGTTTAGATAATAGCGTGCGACGGTGTAATCGGTATGCAATCGCTTAGCAATATCGTATGTGTAAGCGATCGTGCAGTTATTATCGTATAGGCACTGATTTTAAACGATGACACTATCTTTTCACAATGTCCGAGCACTTGTCTCCTGCACACCGTCAGCTATTTATAATGCACTCATCCGTTATTTAGAACAGAAAAGACGCCTTCCCATTTCCTTTATAACCGTCCAATGAATGTGATCTTATCATATTCATAACATATAATTAATATCATATATTAATTATAATATTTTCTCTACTAGATATAAATCATATTTATATCCAATTTCCTCCAAATTAATGTATCTCATACATAAAGTTAATTATATCATATTTAATTAATTCGTTCAATCATATATATAATAATCGAACTCCCTCTTGTCAATTTGAACATTTCAAATTGACCCAAAAACTGACTCTCAACTTGTATCCAAGCTACCAAGGGACCTTATCGACCTATGGCTCGAAGTTCCAACGGTACGTGTATAGTTGACTAAACTCTTTAGTCACAATATCACCATCCGTTAACTGTCAGGCATTCCACTAAAGACCGACAGTTGAACTCTTCTTGCCATAGATATATTTCTATGTCCATTAGATATAACCAATCATCAGTAAGATGCCCCTTCATGGATGCTCGTAATTACAACAGGCCTGTCACATCCCACCCCAGATTACCCTCTAAACTTGGATAGAATGGTGACTGCAGCAGTTACCAACCCTTTTGCTGGCACTTACCACCTAACTATCCTATTAACCTTTACTCAAACCCTGAATACATACATATCATCAATATACCAACATATTAACTCGGAACTTAACACATTTACATTATAGGGTTTCGCAACATTGTTCATACATGAATATTACAACTTAGTGAGCCCCATCTAGTATACTAGTCACTAGACAGACACATATGTACTAACTAACATAGGTCTTTAATTACGCTTCCTTCAATCTATTTCTTTGAGTGGCAGAGCAGCAGCAGAACAGTCTTTTGGGAACTGACCGCTACCTGAAAGAAAACATTAGAAAACGTGAGCTAGAAGCTCAGTGAGTGACTTAATAAAAATATAAATCTCATGCTCAAAACCTGAAGCTTAAAACCATAATACTGAAACTAAAGTATACCAAGCAAACGTATACATAAAACCTTTAAACCACTATTAAACGTCATTATTCCTTAGTTGAGAACGAGCATACATCGCTCTAGCTCCCAATGTCTGTTACTGGCCAAGAGATCCATACTTCGGACTCCCTTTGCTGGTATATAGCCTAGGAGACCCATACTTCGACCTCTCATTCGGAACTACCTATGGCACATGGAGTTTTCTATGTACCATCATAAACATTGAAAGGATAACTTCTCATTATCCTTCAATATTCGTCATATAACTAGTCATAAACATTTAGTTGAAAGGATACCTTCTTATTGTCCTTCAGTATCCGTCATAAACATTTAGTTGAACACTAAGGCTTAATGCTCAAATCATCATACTAGTTCATCCATCATACTGGTTCATCATAAAAATGGAGTTACTTAAACATAATGATAGTATTTGGACAAGATAACATATCCAAATCATGTTAATTCTATGGAAAACATACTTTACTTAACATGAGAAACAGTTTCACAAATATGTTTCTTGGCAATCCAACTTAGCACGAGAAATATTGTCAAGAAATCATAGTTTCTAAATCATTAAAACAATAAATCATCACATAGTCACTCACAGTTGGTTGGCCTCTTAACGGGTTATACGCCTCTCCTAGCTCTTCTTGGCCTAAAAAGACATAATTCCCGGTTAAACTATTCAGAATTCTTAGCAAAATACCTCAAATAGTTCATTTACTAAAGGAACTTTCATCAACAAAGATAGCTTTACTAGTGAGATCCTCCTCATAAGCGAGATCAGCGAGATCCTCATGAGCGAGATCAAGCTTTTCTTAGCAAACTGTCATCCTAGCTATACTAACCTTACCAGCGAGATTCAGCCCAATTTCTAGCGAGACTCCCTTCTAGAGCGAGATCCTTATCACAAAATTAGCGAGATTTTCTTCATTAGCGAGATCCTTAGCACAAAATTAGCGAGATCCTCTTTCTCCATATGAGCTGTTTGCTTGTTTTTCCCAAGCACCTGTCTGCTTATGCACAGCTTCTCTGTTACAAATTCAAAAATTCATAACTCAAAATCCAGCCCTCTTTTGAAAACATTTCCTTCTACAAACATGTTTAGAATTGAGTAGCAACATTACCTTAAAATTTCAGCTCAAAATTCATCATTGTTTAATCTGGAGATTCAAAACTTCATCATTGACCCCAATGCAAGTAGCTGCCTGCTTGTTCAACAATTTCTAGTTCAAACTTCAAAATTATATAACTTGATTTCCAGGCCTCATCTTAAAAATTTTCATTCTACAAGGTTGTTTATAACTGAGTTAACAATATTTTCTCAAATTTTTAGCTCAAACGCTTCGTAATTCGTCCTGCAGCTTTAATTCTTCACTGATGGCCTAGATTCACCTGAGAAACGAACCCTTCGTCTTTATTTTGCTCCTTCAGCCTTATTCTGGCGAGTTTTCCTTCCAGCAGGCCAGCCACAAAAAATAGACACACAGAGCTTTCAAATGTCACTAGAATTACACAAATAGCCTAAGTAGTTTGTCCAAACCGACCTAATGAACTCGACCTTCTTGCTTATATTACCGCCCAAAATCTAGCATGAACCCTCCTTGTGCCACCTAGTCCACTATTGGTGATGAAGGGCTAGGATTTAGCAAATTTCCTTTTGCTAAATTCACTCACAATATTACTTCAGCACCATACCTCATTGGATGGCATGGTCTCATTCATATGCTTATTATGCATTCCACCATCAAGCATGACCTTCCTTAGCCTAGTCGAGTTTTGTCCTACTTTTACACTTAGCTACCCAAGAGCCTATTTATTCTTGCTTACATCTTCTACCCTTCCTAAGACATGGCTTTATTTAGCTCATTAGAAGACCTCACATTACTTACTCTTACTTGAAGTAATTAGGGTTCGGGTTTTACAAGGCCAATTTACCGTTTTACCCTTGTAATTACATCTTCCTCCTTAAGTACCACTAATCCATCTAATGAACAATACAACATAGTCCTACTATGTGTGAACACCTCTTGGGCCATGAAAAGGTACGTGGTACCACATCGTTCAAACCATGAAATCAGCCCTTAAGGGAGTTATCTATCTACTTACCCCTGCCTCGAGGAATGAGTGAATTCCATCTTGTGTAGCTGAGTTCCCAGCTCCCAAATCAGACGAATCCCCAAAATGGTAAGTTTGAGTTAGCGTTCTGGCCACTCGCACCCATGCAAATTAAAGGACCACCCTCAATGGCAGAAGTTCCCAACTCACTCAAGATTGAGGTCATGTTACCTATGGTCATCCTAGTGAAGTGAATTCTCAGTCATGAATGGTGTTATGTGACAAGAAAGTAACACTTTGAGGTTAAATTTCATACAAACTCTTTCTATAGGATGCCCCCGCTGGCATGTCCACTAACGAATGATCATGATCAGACCATCTGTGACAAGTCATAATATTTGTAACAATTCCACAAACTGGGACGCGTCCATAGTGTTACAAGGATAAAGTTTCCCTTCTATATCCATATACTACAGACTATTTTAGTTGTCACTTAAGACATGATCCACTTGTATGTCACTACATACATGCTTAAGTTACATAAAGACAACTAGGAATATTAAGTTTATTGGTTTGTGGTAAATTGAAAAAACATCTAAATGTGCAAAGTCAAATAGTGAAGTAAATATCATTTATATTATACATCACAAGTTTTCGTACAAAATTATTTACAAACTACAGGACAAGAGATTTTAGGGCACAAACCCCAACAGAAATTAAGCTGTAATTCGAAGAAACAAGCGAAGAGGCCGAGTTGCAGATTTCGAAAAGTCAGCCTCTGTTCATATCGTCGTTGAGCTTCAGTAGCTAAACGATCGTTTAGCTTCATGCGTTAGACAATGTGAAGAAAAGTTAAATGATCGTATAGCTTCGGGCGTTGAACGTTTTGGTGTTGTGCGCTAGACGATTGTGTACCTGCGGAAGCTAAATAATGTGTTTTATTGCTATGCGATGGCACTACACGATTGTGTAGCTTCCGGTGGGAGCTAAACGATGCAGTGAAGAGCTATACGATAGCGCTGCACGATCGTTTACCTTTGATCGAGAGCTAAGTGATGCGTTGAGTCGCTATGCGATAGCACTAAGCGATCGTTTACCTCTATGCAGTATCTAAACGATGCGTTGAAATGCTAAGTGATACCAGTACGCAATTGTTTACTTATGCGCTGCAACTGGGCGATGCGTCGAGAGCTATGCGATAGCACTAAGCGATCGCTTACCTTGTGCGTGCTCTAAACGATCAAGATGTGGTGCTAGACGATGGCGCTAAGCGATCATGTAGTAAATGTTCATGCTAAATGATGGATTTGTGTGATAGTGTTAGACACTAAGCGATCGTGTAGCGTCCTTCGACACTAGACAATGACACTATACAATAGAAGGAAAACACTACACAATCATGTAGCTTTGTTAAGCGATATGTGTTGGTTGCTAAACGATCAAGCAAACACTAAATGTCTGTGCTAAACGATGGAGTTGTGTGATAGTGTTGAAAATTAAGCGATCGTGTAGAGTCCTTCGACACTAGACGATGACACTATACAATAGAAGGAAAACACTACACAATTGTGTAGCTTTGTTAAACGATATACGTTGGTTGCTAAATGATCAAGCAAACACTAAACGATTAGCCTTTGCGAGATTTTGAACAAGAGCGAGAGAAGCCAGTTCAAACGGTTCTCTTGAGGTCTGGTCCGGTTCAGACTCTGCTGGTTCAGTTCAAACTCTACTGGTCCAGTTCAAACTCTACTGGTCCAGTTCAGATGGTTCGGGTCCAGTTCAAGCGGTTTGGAGCGGTTCGAGTGGTGTTGAAGCTGTTTTTGTAATAGTTAGGCTTTTACTTGCTTGTTTTGCCAAAACTAAAACCATATCAGTGTGTGTTTAATTATTTATGCATTAGACATATGTTATAATTAAATAAATCTTGTATGTGCATATAGTATGCCATTTAGATTTAAAATCCCACCATAAGAAGCATGCAACATGCATTGAAAGTATGTTATAATTTGTTATAATATATAGTATGCATGTTAGGGTTTCTTGTATTTAATATAAGTGTTATATTAGATATTTAATGCTTGTATGTTGTGGATGTTTAGCATGTCTAAAGTTTTATAAGCTGTTATAAAATTGGATTAGCCATTTAAAATCAATAACAAAGAACAGTTGCATGCTCATGTAGGTTAACCACTTGTTTTAATAGTTAAAATAGGTCATTAAACTTGTAAAACTAGGGTTACAAACTCAACTAGTAGATAATCCTGTCGAAGGCTGGGGGTATTTAAGTTGGCAGTTGATAACAGCCAGAAATACATGTTATTCTAGTGTAAAGTAATCAAACAATGAAGGATTACGATGGTAAAAATATATAAAATTGCGTCCAAAAGCATTAAGTTTATAACATTTCGATCGCATGCGTCCATCGCATTAAAAATAGCTAACTTATGTATTTTGTGCAGAAAATGCGTTGGCGCAAGGTGGAATTGCGATCCAAAGAAATTAACGACTGAGTGTATTAAGAGATTGCGACTGCAAGGCTATGCGATCGTTTGCATTCGCGAAAATCTGCTCAATAAGGTGGCTGCATAGAGCCGGCGCATCAAGGTGAAAGCTTAATAAATCACGATGGGGCAGAAAGCTGATGACGGTCGATTCCGAATTAAGTTGATAAGTTGTTAACGATACTGTAGCAAGTACACTCAACTTTTTGCTGACAATTATTCGGCGCATCAGACAGAGAATTAATGACATCCCATCGGTGCAATCATTTGAGAGAAAAGCTCTTCACCCTGAAGCTCTATAAAAACATGAAGGCCACCTTCATTGAAGGAGTTTGCTCAGTTCTGTTCAGAGTTCGGAGAATTCACCATATAGACGATAGTTAGCCTTTGTTTGTAGTTTTCATATATTTAGAAGGCGGAAGCGAGTGAAGGGAGAATACACCGAGAGATCGTCCTGGAAAACTCAGAAGAGTGCTGGGAAGCATCGAAAATAGAGAGAGGACCAACTCTTGCGGAAGCAAGAACATCTTTTGGGCATAGTAGAGAAAACTCAGTGTAAAAGCCTTGGGAAGCAAGACATTGCTACCAGCTCTCCACTCTTATCTCTCATTGTCATTTTGTATTATGAACTTATTTATAAAATGAAAATTGCATCTCTATATCTGTCCACTCTCTTTACATTATGCATGAGTAGCTAAACTGTCGAATGGGTTGAGAAGCACTTAGCTAGCATAACCTGAGATCTTCACTTTATGCGATCATCTTGTATTATATATGCTTCATTCGTCCTTCAGAGATACTCGGGAGGGTAGTCTAAAGATAGAATCTAGGCTTGGAAAAGTTAGTTTAGAATCTAGGCTCGGGACAGTTAGATTAGAAATGCATAATCAAGAGATAGAAGCTTAGGAATAAGTTCTGTTTTCTATTAACGCATCACATGCACCCTAGAGATAGGATATGATTATGTGTGGTCACCTTGTACCTTTGTGCATCATTCATCATCGCATAGGCAAGAAGTAGAGACTTAGGAATAAGCTCTATAGACAACATCGCATATACCGCATGCATCCTAAAACTAGGAGCTATCGCATTTGCATTGGAAAATGAATTGTTGTAGCATGTGTGTAGCATGATCGCATAGCTTGAATGAAATCTCAGGAAATGCTAGCTAAAGACCTTCTCAACCTGTTCTTCCACATACTCATTGTATCTTTCGCATTATTAACTCTTTTCTCAATTCTGCCGCATAAACTTTATACCTTAACCAATATACCAACCAACGCATTGTTTTATTTGTCACCGCAAAGAGATCTAAAATTACTATCGCATACTGTTTCCTTAGTCCCTGTGTTCGACCCTGGATTTACCAGGAAACTCGGTAGGATTTATACTTGGATCTTGCTAAGAAAACTTGCATGCTCAATGCATATTCCACCATCACATTCTACACCATTATTTCATCACATTAACAACACATCAACGGTCTACGATTGAATTATTGAGCGTTGGTAACTAGTTTTATGAATTATTGAGTGAGGTAATAAAAGGGTTTATCACCTAGACATCATAGGTTTAAGTCCATTTATAAGTGTTATACTTGGATAAACTACATAGACTTAAGGTTGTTTTTATTAACCGGAAAATAACCTAAGTATAAATTTACCCAAAAATTAGAACACTTCAATGGTAGTCAATAACTTCTATATGATAGAGTTATTAGAAAACTTCAGCGGGAGATTAATAACATATACGATACGTTATTCTTAGCTTTCATGTTCCTAAGAGTTCACAGTATGGATTTAAGCAGTACTTCGTGTCACTCTAGGAGTGACCTCCATACAAAAAGTATTTTTTAGCTTAAATTTAGACTCTGGTGAATAAGATGAAGTTGTTCGAACAAAAATCAAGTTTACGATTTCAACTACCACATCTCCACATAGTTTACACCGTGAGATTCATATGACACTTCGTGTCACCCTACGAGTGACCTCCATACAGAGAGTGGATATATGTGTCAATATCAAGGTAAATGGAAGAAGTAGTTCATAGTAAGTGGGTGAAGAAAATGCATATCCTACGGTCTCCTCCATTAGTCTGAACCGTGAGATTCCTATGTTGCACCTCCTCGGTCATTTGCTAGTCCTTTAACGACAGCTATCCCCATGGAGAGTTGTAACATAGGATTCGGAACAACCCAGGCTTTAGTAAAATGAATAGGGTCTTATAGTTTCGTCTTAAGTTTTTTCTTCTATTTTGGAGGCATACTCATACCGTTCTATAAGATCTGAAAATGATGGGTCTACACTTACAGAATTATTAAATGTTAATAATTTTTTTACCAAAAGCGGTACCTAAATGACTATCGGAATATGAGTTATGTCGGAGATAGTATTTAGTCAAGAACGTCTTGATTTAGTATTGTTGCAAAAGAATAATCTTGGGTACATTATTAAAATTGATAAAACTTGATTGGATTTAAAAGAAATTCACTTATAGATTTGTTTATAATTTCAGAATGACGAGTTCAATAATACAATTGTTGGCATCGGATAAACTCATTAGGGATAATTATATGACTTGGAAATCAAATTTGAACATGATACTTGTGATAGACAATTTGCGGTTTGTCTTAACTGAGGATTGTCCTCCCATTCCTAGCTTTAATACAAACCGAAATGTTCAGGATGTGTATGACAGATGGGTCAGGGCTAATGATAAAGCCCATGCTTATATCCTCACCAGAGCATCTGATGTGTTGGCAAAGAAACATGAGGATATAAGTACTTCCATGGACAACCGTCCTTCACCCTGATGCATGATGCCATCAAGTACGTTTACAACAGTCCCATGAAAAAGGGGACCAATGTTCATGAACATGTTCTGGACATGATAATCCACTTTAATATGGAAGAGGTAAACGGTGCTGTCATGGATGAGAGAAGTCAAGTTGGTTTTATTCTAGAATCTCTTCCGAAGAGTTTTTTGCAATTCTGTACGAATGCATTGATGAATAAAATTGAATACAACTTGACTACTCTATTGAATGAGCTACAGGCTTACTAGACAATGTTGAGAACAAAGGGTCTGGAGTCAGAAGTAAATGTTATTACTACCGAGAAGAGAGGAATTTCCTCCAAGCCTGATGTTTCATCCTCTTCAAAGAAAGGCAAAGATAACCCTACAGATAAAGGGAAATGTTTCCACTACAACAAAGAAGGGCAATGGAAGAGAAACTACCCTCAGTATCTTGCCGAAAAGAAAGCAGAGAAAGGTAATCAGGCTAACTAGTCCCTAGGACCATTTGCTCAACTCATCCAGTGGGAGAAGTTGTTGCTTGATTTTACTGTTTTTGTAAATATTATAAAGAACAAATTGTATATATTTTTGTGATAAATGAAATGTTCATTTACAGAAATTATGTTTGTTCAAACAACTTCTGTTAAGAATCAAATTGTTAAAAGTCATTTGCAAAAATTTAGATATTTAAATGGCTAGGTCAAGGTATAAAAAGTTTAAAAGATTTCTAGATCTGACTGTTAACAAAAGGTTTTTGAGACAAGTCAGATACATCTTACTTAAAGAGTTGAGAGTACCTCAATGTAGTAGGAGGAAAGTGTGCTTTCTGGCCATTAATAAGAAACAATTTCCATATAGTTTTATCAACAGCCTATTGTATATAATATGTTTACAATGATTCTTTCGGCTAAAGTGTTTGAGAATCACCTAGTAGGACTAGGAATACCTAATAACCTAGGGCAAGTTGGAGAAATATCGGGTATGGGATATCGAATGGTAAAAGATGGGTATGGGATATCGAATGGTAATAGGTTTGAGTAAATAGTCAAAATGATCTATAGTATATGAATAAAGTTGGGTACCTTATTCTGGTAACACTATCGAATGCGACATGCTCTGTAGTTGTTACAAAGAGTTGTAAAGTGCTACAAATGAAGTGATCTTAATTCGTTCATGTTAGGACATAAGGAGTGGGGGTGTCCTTGTGCAAAAGGGTTTGTACAAGATTGGACCATGAAATTAGTCATTTTTATTTTATAACGTTGTTTACTGTTTAAGATTGACTATTTCAAAGAGATGACCTAGGTAACTTGACCTTAATTCTGAGCTAACTATGAACTTCTGTTTATTTAGAATTATCCTTAGATTTGCATAGGTGAGGGTTGGCTCAACAGCGCCGGCTCAATAAACCTCCTATTTCAGGGGTAAGATCAGATAGATAGCTGAGGACATAAGGTGCAGGACGGAATTCACTCCTACCTACTTTAAGAATAGTAGAGAGGTTATTCCCTTAAGTGTTGATTCTGGGTCTTGAAGAAAGGGCCTCGCCCTCTCATTGGGTGTAGGACGAAATTCACTCCTACCTACTTTAAGGATAGTAGAGAGGTTATTCTCTTAAGTGTTGATTATGGGTCTTGAAGAAGGGGCCCCACCCTTTCCTTGGCCCGAGAGGGACTCGGTTTTGTTGATTTGATCACAAAACAATTGTTCATTAGGGGATCAGTGGGGACTTAAGGAAAAAGAGGTAATTTCGGGGGTAAAACAGAGATTCGACCCAACCGTTATTACGAACAACCTGTGAAGGATTGACTTACTAATCATGGTTATATTGAGTGGACATAATATATCTACAATGAAGGGAGTTCAACTATGGGCTTTAGTGGAGTGACCCATTAGTTAACAAATGGGGGTTAGATCGGTCTAATGAGTTTAGCCGATTAATCTCGGATCGTTGGAGCCCATGATCTGGTCTACAAGGTCCCTCTACTAGCTCGAAAATGGATTAGCTCTAGAGTAGCATGATAAGTTAATTTGAAATGTTCAAATTAGAATCTAACGGAATTGGAGAATATATATTTAAATATGATTTAAATATATGAAGATGAATTTTTGTAAAATTAATTTAATATTGGATATTAAATTTATTAGAATTATTTAAATAATTATTTTTTTATTTTATTTTATGAAATTAATTGCTAAAATTAATAAATTTTGATTTTAGAAATCAATTATGATTTTAAAATCAAAATTAGATTTTGAAAATAGAAAATTACACAAAAAGGAAAAATGGTTTTTTCAACTTCATCTTCAAGTTGCTCACAAAGAACCCATTATCTTCAACCTTCAATTAATCCAAGCATAAGTTGCATCCCATGTAGCAAATCTCTTTGCATGATAGTCTAAAATATATTAAAGAGATCGGAGTGAAGTTAAAGTGGTTGCAACCGATTGAATTTTTCTGAAAATTCGAGTAAAAGAAGGTGTTCTTCATTTGGGTTGTTGCAGTGAGCATTCTCCAAAATTTCCTTTGATTCCAGCTTATTTTGAGTCCCACAACTCAATCTAGAGCACCAAGAGAATAGTAGGGAAGATCTTGTGGTGGTCTGCATAAATATTTGGAGCTTTTAGCAGCTGGAAATCAAGATTTCAACGATTCTTCAAAGGTATGTTTTGAAACTCATTAAATTCTATTTAAGCATGTTTTTGTTTATCCCAAAATTAATGAATTAGAGTGCTAATAGATCCTGATTTTTTTCGTTGCGTGCTAGTACCTATCCAACATTATAACCTATAGTTTTAATATTACATCATATACAATATAAACTATAGTTCCTTTTCTCTATTTTATGGCATTTAATATAAATCATATTGATATTAAATTTTAATAACTATGAATCTTATTCATAGAAAATATATTTGAATCATATTCAAATATTTATTCCTCCAATTAAACAATAATGTATCAAATACATTATGTTTATGTCAATTATACCATATATACTTGAATTAATTTAATTATATCATATATAATTAAATTTCCTCTTATTAATTTGAACATTTCAAATTAACCCAAAAACTGATTCTCGACTTAAATTCTTTGAGCTACCAAAGGGACCTTATAGACCTATAGCTTGAAGCTCCAATGGTACGTGAATAACTGATTAAACTCTTTAATAATATTATCCACCATCCGTTAACTGCCAGGCACTCCACTAAATACTGACAGCTGCATTCTTCGCACTACAGATGTATTTCTGTGTCCATTGGATATAACCAATCAACAGTACGATGATCCTTCATAAATTGCTTGTAAGTACAATTAGGCCAAATTATCGTTTTGCTCCTGTAGTTACATCTAACTCTTTAAGTTCCACTTATTCCTTTAATGAATAATAGATCATAGTCCCACTATGACTAAACCCCTATCGGGCCAAAAGAGGGTGTGGTGCCACATTGTTCAAGACCTGAAATCAACCCTTAAGGGAGCAATTTATCTACTTACCCCTGCTTCGGGGAAGGAGTGAATTCCATTTTGTATAGTTGAGTTCCCAGCTCCTCAATCAGACGAATTCCCAAAATGATAAGCTTGTTGAGTCCGCGATCTAGCCACTCTCACCCATACAAATCAAAGGACCACCCTCATTGGCAGAAGTTCACAACTCACACAGGATTAAGTTTATGTTACCTATGGTCATCCTAGTGAAATGAAGGTCTATATTATGAACAACGTTATATAATGAGACTAAACATTTCATGGTCTGATCTTTAGAATATTCTCACTTGCATGTCTAATACATGAATGATCAGGGTCAGATCATTTATAGCACTTTATAACATTTGTAACACCTACAAAACGGGCCAAACTCATAGTGTCACCAAGATAAGGTACCCATCCTTATCCATATACTACAGACCATTTAGGTTATCACTTAAACATGATCCACCTATATGTCTCCACATACATGTTTAAGTTATAACGATAACCATGGATGTTAGTTTATTGGTTTGTGGTTAATGCAACTAAAATATCATATATTTCATATATAAGGTGAATAAAATATCATATATTATTAATCAAAAGAATATTTGTTCATGCAATGTTTACAAACTATAGAACCGTATGAGATTTAGGGCATCAACCCTAACAGACATGGCTTCCCCCTCTTTTTCTTTGCCTTTGACTTGAATCGTGGCAAGCCGGGCTCTTTGCCTCTTAATATGTTTTTCTTCTTTCTTCTTCTCCTTCTTTTCTCTCTCCCATTCTTCCTTTTCTTATTGTTTGAGCTCTTTGTTGTGCTTAACCTTCGCTCGTATGCATGCTTCTTTTTCTTCTTTTTGCTTCCTTTCCTTCTCTTTCTCCTCCTTCATTTCTCTTTTAAACTGTTCTAAGGCAGCCGCAATGCATTTTTCGTCCTCAAGATTTTTCTTGGCTTCTTCTGCGGCCAACACATTGATGCGAGGGACTTCTTCATCATGTAATTTCCTCACCAATTTACCAGATGTGATGATTTATTGGGCTTGATCTTTTTTCGCCTCTTTTTTTTTTTTGTTCTCTTTTTCATTCTTCTTTTTCTTTCTCAATGCACTCAATCACTTGCGTATCTATTGGGTCCATAGAAGACCCCATTCCAGTGACTTTAGGCCTAGTCACTTGGGTTGCGTCCGCAGCACCAATGGCCTCTTTTTCTGTTGCCCGTCCTTTTGATCGACGAATGAACAATGTGGTGGTTATCTCTTCTTCTTCCTTTTGATGTCCCCAAGGTTGAGCCTCAAATGCGACCAACCTCTCATGAGGGATTATGGTAGTTTCTTGCTTACTTGGCTCAATAATCTTTATCGCCAAGTGTTCTTCCACCCTTGTAGTGGTTAATTCTCCCTCGATGGCAAGACTTTCAGCTCTTTGTCAGTGTTGTTCCTCTTTTTTTAAGCGTTTTTCTTCCTTCTTACGCTGTTTCTTCTCAGCTTTCTTTCTTTTCTTCCTCTTCTTCCTTGGCCTTTTCCAATTCTTCGTGATCTTCCTTTTCCTTATCAATGTTTTCCTTCTCTACCCTCAGTTTACGACTCCTGCTTTTGGCAGTCTTCCGTCACGGTCCATGTTACTAAGGATGCTCCCAAAGACTTCCTTATCATCTTTCCTTTTCAGTTCACTATCAGTAGGAAGCTGGGACACTGCCACTTCAGGGCTAGTGGCAGGGACACTCTCCTTGCACGGTCCCTCTCGGCTGATGGAGGACGAAGAAGCAATAGGATGGGGAAATGGACTCTTGAAGGCTTTAAACTTGACAGGTGGTCATGAAAGAGGTTTAGGTTGAGTTGACGCTTGCCAACTGGCCTCTAAAATAACGACTTCTCTTATTGATGATGGAGTTCTAGCCGACGAGGTAGATGAAACAAGGAGATTAGAGCTTTGGTCAGCCATTGATTCTGACAAGGGAAAGGAACAAGAGAAAGAACTAAGGGTTGGTTCTAAAGAACAAAGCACTAAAACATAAGAGCTCAGGGATTCTTTTGATTTCAATAAGAGATGAAATAAGGGAATAAGAAAGGCGTATATAGGCTTGGCAAAAGGGAAGCTCAATCGTCGAAGAGAGATGATTAACGGCAGGCTTAGGAATCTCAAAAGTCTGCCTCTCATTAAATGCAGGCTAGATGAAAGGAAATTTCGTCTGGCTGCACACTCAATGATTCCTTGAAAGTGTAACCTATAAACCTTTCACATTCATACGTTAAGGCTTGAAAAATCTTACTCTACCCGGTTATGAAGAATTAACGGAAAGGTCAAGCAGCCGCACATTAAAAAATTATCGCATAGATTAACACAATTCATTCGAGAGTTAAAGTCAAATCATCGTTAATGTAGAGGACATGCAGCAGATTCACAAAACAGCAATAAATAAATAAAAAATAAAGCAAATCAATAAGTTATCTAGGAAAGCATAGTAGAGATAGAATAGATGCCCATGAAAAGATCAGAGTGAAGTTACCGCATGGGTGCATCTATGTAAGCGATCAGGCTTGCCCGGCTAGGTCAATGGTTTCCTTGACGCGATTCACCATGCCTCCATAGTAAGGCTTTACTCGTTGACCATTGACCTTGAACATATTGCCCCCATCCTCACTTGATAATTCAACTGCACCATGAGGGAAAACTCCTTTCACAATAAAAGGTCCAGACCACCATGACTTTAGTTTACTTAGGAAAAGATGAAGGTGGGAGTTAAATAGCAAAACTCTTTGACCAATAGCTAAATCTTTCTTACAGATCCTACTATCATGCCATCTTTTCGTCTGCTTCTTATAGAGCTTGGTGTTTTCATATGCGGTAGTTCGCCATTCAGCTAGCTCATTCAATTGAAGTTTTCTTGCCTCTCCTGTGCTTGGTAGATCCAAATTCAGCTTCTTTAGGGCCCATTGCACCTTGTGTTCCAATTCTAACGGAAGGTGACAAGCCTTCCTATACACTAGTGCATATGGGGACATGCCGATGGGAATTTTGTAGGTCGTGCATTAGGCCTAAAGAGCCTCATCAAGCCTTTGCACCCAAATCCTTCCTGCAGGTCTTGACCACCTTCTCCAAGATGGACTTTATTTCCCTGTTAGAGACTTTCACTTGACCATTTGTCTGTGAATGATAGGCAGTGGCAACCCTGTGATTGACATTGAACTTCGTTAGTAGGTTAGAGATGATCTGATTGATAAAGTTCATACCTTCGTCACTAATTAACACACGAGGAATTCCAAACTGCGAAAAGATGTTCATTTTCAGAAACTTCGCCACCGTGTTCGCATCATTTTTGGTGCAAGAGATGGCTTCTACCCATTTGGAGACATAATTGACCACAACCAGAATATATTGATGACCTTCAGAAGCTAGAAAGGGGCCCATAAAGTCAATGCCCCATACATCGAACAATTCGACTTCCTGGATGGAAGTTAAAGGCATTTCATTCTTCTTCGATATGTTGCATGTTCTTTGGCAACGATCACAGTTTACGACGTGAGCTCGGGCATCTTTGAATAAAGTAGGCCAGAAGTAGTCGCACTAGAGGACCTGTCTCTTATACACATCTAGATGTGTATAAGAGACAGGGCCTCACCTCACCGATTCCTAACTTCTTAAAAATAGAGAGCGGCATCAAGTTGATGCTTGCGCTAAGGTCGCATAATGCATTGCCAACTTCTTTTCCCTCGATCGAGTATGGAAAATTGAAGCTATCCAGATCTTTCAATCTTCAGAAATATGGATCTTGAATAATGTGTTACACTCATGTGTTAGTGTGATAGTTTCATATTCACCCAGCCTTCGTTTGTTTGCAAGGGTGTCTTTTAACAATTTCATGTAACTAGGCATCTGTTAAGAGGTATATTGTTGTGAAGATGCTTTAAGACATCCAGAAATCTTTTAAATTATCGAATGTCATCTTTTCTTTTCAGCCTGCTAGGGAACTGCGGTGGGACTTGCAAGATTTCTCTTGCTTGTTTTTGTTCATTAGACGCTTTAGGTGCTTACGATGCAAGCTCTGGACTGGTTTCTTGGAAAGAATTTTTCTTATGTACTGGTATACTATCAAGACATTGATCAGTAGATTTAAATGAAGAGGTAGACAAATCACTGGTCGAAGTAGGGGTAGTTTAGTCAGAGTTCATGGTTCTTTCTTTGAGGATTGAAGGTCCAATATCTGTGGAGGATTCTTTTACTTATATCAGGGGGAGTCTTAACTGGATTTGCTTCTGTGATCACAGTTGGCGCATGGTTTGTAGTTTTTCCATTGCGCAGTGTAATAGTTTGACACTGTTCTTTTCCATTTCCTCTCGAAGCTTCAAAATTACTTGGCAAAGATCCTGGTTGCTATTTTTCAAATCGTTGGCAAGCTGTTCTACTTGGACCTCTAAATTCCATATCAAAGAGGCTTGCAATTGAATTAACGCATCATTCTTCTGAATGTACTCCTTGAGGAGCACTTCTAAAGACGATGATGTGTTGGAACTTGATGCCTAGTTGTGATTATATTGGTTTCGGTTCAGGTGTTGCTGATGACCTTGAGGCTACTGGTTGAACCCGAAAGTGTTTCCCCTATGAACTTGCTGATTCTGATGCAAATTTCTCTGCCCAGACTGGTCTAGGTTTCCATCCCACACGAAGTTATGGTGGTTCCTCCAACCCAGATTACAGATGCTACTGAACGTGTTGTTATGAATTAAGAATGTTGTTTGCGGGTCCTATGGGCAAGCTTCAACAGAGTGGGGCTCCCCACATTGAATGTAGCTTACTGCCACAACTTGCGTCATTATGTTCAGTTGCGCAACATGAAGGAAATCTCGACCTAAGGAGATCCTTGAGCGGAAGCGGATTGTCCAAATTCCATTAATTATTGAAGATAAAATTTACTGTAAACATACAATAGATATATGTATTTGATATTAAATTATAGCATGCTTTTGAACAAGAAACAAGTTCAAGAGATATCATCTTTGAAGAACCTTTCTTTTTTTAATCCCTCAAACAATCATGAACAGAACTCCTTCTTCTTGGATCTCCTTCTTCTTCACGCACGGACACTACCAGTTGAGAATCCTTTATATTCTCTTTTTGGGATTAAAGAATTCAAGCAGGAGTTGTAGGTTTTGCTTGAATCCTTGGTAGAGGGAAAGAGAAGGAGAGGATTAGAAGGAAGTTTTCTCAAAGAACTTTTCTCTGTAACTCTTGAATTAAGAAGATGATTATTCAACTTCTTTTATCACTAGTTAGTTATCATTTGAGAGAATGTGGAGAGGGAGTTATAACTCTTTCCCTTTTATTAATTTCAAATAAATTAATAAAATATATAATAACTACTTTATTATATGTACACTATATTTTATATCAAATATAACATATAATTTATAGTTTTATATTACATTAAACACAACATAAACTATAGATTTTATTATCTCTTAACTATACGTGACATTTAATATAAATCACATTTATATTAAATCTATTCATATGAATCTCATCCATATAAATGATATTTGGATCATATCCACATATTTTAATCCTCTCAATATAAATCATATTTATATTTAATTACATGAATCTCATTCATGTAATTGGTATGTGAATCATATTCATTTCCTCTCATAGTGTATCAAATACATTATAATTAATTATATCTCATATTAATTCTCTTAATTAATTTGAACACTTCAAATTAATCTAAAGATTAAATCTCTGTTGAGCTGCAGTGGAGACCTTATGGACCTGTAGATTGAAGCTCCAAGGGTACTCGGATAATTAATTAAACTCTTTAATTAACTTACCCAACATCTGATAACTGTCGATCACTCCACTAAAGATCGATAGCTGCATTCTTTGCACTACAGATAAATTTTTGTGGATGTAACCAATCAATAGTGCAATGACCCTTCACAAATTGCTCATAAGTACAGCTGGGCCAAAATATCATTTTACCCCTGTAGTTACATCTAACTCCTTAAGTACCACTGATTCCCTTAATAAACAATAAGTCATAGTCCCACTATGACCAAGTCCTCTCGAGCCAGGAGAGGGTGTGGCCACTATGTTTAAGACCCGGAACCAGCCCTTAAAGGAGTAATTTATCTATTTGCCCCTGCATCGAGGAAGGAGTGAATTTCGTTTATGTACCTGATTTCTTAACTCCCCAGTCAGACGAATCCCCAAAATAGTAGGCTTGTTGAGTTGGCAATCTGGTCACTCTCACCCATACAAATCAAAGGACCGCCTTCATGAGCAGGAGTTCACAACTCACTCAGGATCCAGGTCATGTCACAATGGTCATCCTAGTGAAATGTAAGTCTCTATTATTAACAGCGTTATATAAAGAGACTAATCATTTCATGGTCAGATCTTATACAAACTCTTTGTATAGGATACCCCCGCTTACATGTCTCTATATGAGTGATCAAGATCAGATCATTTGTAGCACTTTACAACACTTGTAACACCTAAAAAGCAAGTCGTATACGTGGTGTCACCAGGATAAAGTGCCTAGTCTTATCCATCTACTACAGACTATTTAGGTTATTATTTAAACAAGATTCACTGGTATGTCTCTACATACTTATTTAAATTACATAAAATAACCTCGAATCTTAGTTTATCGGATTGAGTATATACTTATAAAATAATACTTATTTTATTAATAACAATATGTTTATACATAGTTTACAAATTACGAGATTACAAGGAGATTTAGGATACAATTCCCAACACAACATTTCTATTTAGCACTCCTTGGTTGATTGCCATAGTTTAAAGAAGAAAAGTAACTGTGACCATCTGGGCGGCTAGTGACTTTACCGCATCTGCTGGTACTATCACTCTTTTTGTTTTTCTTCTTTCAGCATTTCGGCTCATGTAGTCGTCATCCACCCAGTCATCTACGTTCCTTGAAATTCGAACCTTAGCCTTTATGTACTTCTTGTCCATAAAGTCACCAGCTGCAGAGGCGTCTACGACTGCCTGGGTGGCTCTATTTAGTCCATTATAAAAGGTTTCTATCATGACGCAATCAGGGATGTCAATATGCGAACAATTTTTCACAAGTTGTCAGAATCCATGGGTGGCTCAAGAAGTTGTTCGTGGTCGAGACTGTTTGGAGATCCGTTCGTTGAACCCTTAGAAAGGCTTGTTCGTGGCGCTAGGGAATCTATAAAGGTAAGAATCGTTCTAACTCTAATCCCTAGAAGCATGCTAGTTTACGTGTTTATCTGTTTCCTTCTAGTATAACGCCTTTGTTTGATTGTAAAAATCGAATCGCGAAGGCGGCCTTACGTGAAACACACTTCCACTGAGGGCTAGGATCCGATCCCGTTTCCCTTCAATACTTATACTATAAACCATTTAGATTATCATTTGAACATAATCCACCTATATATCTACCACATATTGTTCAAATTACATTAAATAACCTTGGGTTTTAGTTTATTGGATTGAGTTATGCACAAATAACTCTTTATTTCATTAATTTAAACAATTCGTTTATACAAGATTACAAACTACAAGATCCATGAAATTTAGGGCACTAATCCCAACATTTGGAATCTTGATGATTTACGAGGCAAACTAATAGTGTTCTTATATGAAGATGATCAAGCATAAAATAGGCAACATCAAAATTCAAAAAAATTCTTCAGAAGATGACTTGGAAGACTTATTGACAAAGGTATTACATATAACAACATTTAAGAAGTTAACACACTACATTTGTATCTGACAACTAAGAGTTATCCAGTGTTATTTTCATAAGGGGGAGTAAATGTGTTGTACTCTTTTTTCCTTGACTATGGTTTTGTCCCATAAGTTTTTCCTAGTAAGGTTTTTAATGAGGCAGATATTAAAGTATATGAATAATTACTCTTTTCTTTCTCTAACTTTCTATCCTACTGGGTTTTTCCTAGTTAGGTTTTAACGAGATATATTTTATACAATATGGACATTTAAGGGGGAGTGTTACAAATATTTGAATTAGATATAAATGTCCATAGATTATATATCCTGATTAGCACCCGCAACGTTTGTTGGGTGCAAAGCTATAAGTCCTTTTAGGATCTTTGTAAACACTCACAAACAAAGCTAACTTAGATCAAACTTAGAATCTATGATGGTCACTCTTAGATCCTAAGATAACTCACTCCAAAATTAGCTTGATCAAGACTAATCCAGTGAATTGATTTATGCTGGTTTTTACCAATGCGCAGTGGAAGAAACCAGGATCTATACGCACTCTAATTCATTAATTTTAGCAGAAAAGAAAACATGCTTCAACAGAAAATAAATGGGTTTCATGACATACCTTTGAAAAACTTCCTTTAAGCTTTGATTCAGTTGCAAATCTTTGCAGAATCTTGTTGTAGACTGATGACATTGTTTAATGCGATGAAATAATGGTGTAAAATGCGATGGTGGAATATGCGTTGTGCATGCAAGTTTTCTCAGCAAGATCCAAGTATAAATCCTATTGAGTTGCCTGGTAAGCCCAGGGTCTAACACAGGGAATAAGTACACAGTATGCGATGGTAAATTTCGATTACTTTGCGGTAATAAATAAATCAATGTGTTGGTTGGTTTGTTGTTAAAGATATTAAGTTTATGCAGCGGATTTGAGAAAAGAGCTAATAATGCGAAAGATACAATGAGTATGCGGAGGAACGGGTTGAGAAGATCTTTAGCTAGCGTTTCCTAAGAATGCATTCAAGCTATGCGATCATGCTACACTCATGCAACAGCAATTCATTTTCCAATGCAAATGCGATAGCTTCTAGTTTTAGGACGCATGCAATGTATGCGATGATGTCTATAGAGTTTATTCCTTAGTCTCTACTTCTTGCCTATGCGATGATGAAGGATGCACACAAGTACAAGGTGACCGCATACAATCATATCCTCTCTCTAGGGTGCATACGATGCGTTAATAGCAAACATAACTTATTCCTAAGCTTCTATCTCTTGATTATGTGGTTCTAATCTGACTCTCCCGAGCCTAGATTCTAATCTGACTTTTCCAAACCTAGATTCTATCCTTAGACTACCCTCCCAAGTATCTCTAAAGGACGAATGACGCATACATAAGACAAGATGATCGCATAAAATGAAGATCCCAGGTTATGCTAGTTAAGTGCTTCTCAACCCATTCGACAGGTTTAGCTACTCATGCGTACTGTAAAGAGGGTAGACAGATATAAAGATGAAATTTTCATTTTATAAATAAGTTCAGAATACAAAATGACAATGGAATAATAAAGGTAGAGAGCCTGATAGCAATATCTTGCTTCTCAAGGCTTTTACACTGAGTTATCTCTATTTTGCACAAAAGATGTTCTTGCTTTCGCAAGAGTTGGCCCTCTCTCTATTTTGACGCTTCCCGGCTCTCTTCCGAGTTAACCAAGACGATCTCTTGGTGTATTTTCCCGTCACTCGCTTCCACCTTCTAAGTAAAAGAAAATTATGAACAAGGCTAACTATCTTCTATATGGTGAGCTCTCCGAACTAAGCGAACTTCTTCAATGAAGGTGCCCTTCGATATTTATAGACCTTCATGGTGAAGAACTTTTTCTCTCGAATGATTGCACTGATGGGATGTCATTAATTCTCTGTTTGATGCGTCGAATATTTTTCACCAAAAAGTTGAGTGTACTTGCTATAGTATGTCATTAACGGCTTGTCAACTTAATTCGGAATCGACCGTCATCAGCTTTCTGTCCCATCGTGATTTATTAAGCTTTCACCTTGATGCGCCGGCTCTATGTGGCCACCTTCTTAAGCTGATTTTCACGAACACAAACGATCGCATAGCCTTGCGGTCACAATCTCTTATGCGCTCGAACGCTAATTTCCTTGGATCGTAATTTCGCCTTGCGTCAACGCATTTTCCTGCATAAAATACATAAGTTAGCTGTTTTAATGCGATGGACGCATGTGATCACAATGTTGCAAACTTAATACTTTTGGATGCAATATTATATATTTTTACCGTCACAATCCTGCATTGTTTTATAACTTTGTGCTGTAATACCGTGCATTTCTGCCCGTTATCATAGACCACCCCAAGATCTTCCCTACTATCCTCTTAAAGCTCAATATTGAGTAGTGGGACTCAAAATAAGCTGGAATTAAGGGAATTTGGAGAAGCTCACAGCAGCAACCAAGTAGAAGAACAACCTTCTTCTCTCAAATTTTTCTCTAAAATTTGTTCGGTTGCAATCATTTCAAAAAACTTCAAAATCTTCAATATATTGCAGACATTCATGCAAAGAAGTTTGCTGCATGAGATGCAACTCATGCTTGAAGTTAATGAAGAGTTAATGTGGGTTGTTGGTGAGCTAGTAGAAGAAGACAAAGGAAAAAGTATTTTCCAACTTTTGTATTTTTGTTTTCTTTTTCAATTTTATCTAAATTGATTTCATAAATCAATCTTATTTAATAAAAATGAATATATTATTAATTTTAAAAAATTAATTTTCTTTAATAAAATTAATAAATAATTATTAAACAATTTAAATAATTCTAATTAATTTAATATCAAATATTAAATAAATTTTAACACACTTCCATCTTCAAATATTTAAATCATATTTAAATATTATTTCTCCAAATTCATATAATTCTAATTTGAACACTTTCAAATTAACTTATCACGCACTATTCTAAGCTTATCCATTTACGAAGTTAATAGGGGACCTCGCGGGACCTACAAATCATGGGCTTCAACGATCCAAGATTAATCGGTTAAACCATTAGACCAACCTACCCCCATTTGTTAACTAATGGGCAATTTCCACTAAAGCCATAGATGAACTCCCCTCACTGTAGATATATTATGTCAACTCGATATAACCATGATTAGTAAGTTAACCCTTTCACAAGTTGCCGTAATTAACGGTTGGGTCGAATCTCTGTTTTACCCCCGAAATTACCTCTTGTTTCTTAAGTTCTATTTATCCCCTAAATGAACAATTCATTTGTGATCCAATCAACAAATCGAATCCCTCTTAGGCCAAAGAGAGAGTGAGTCTCTTGTTCAAGACCCAGAATCAGCACTTAAAGGAAACAACTTCTCTACTAACCCTAATCGGGTATGAGTGAATTCCCTCTTGCACCCTATGTTCCCAGCTATTCATGCACTGAGTCTTATCCCCAAAATGGTAAGCTTATTGAGCAGAGGCAATTGGTCTACTCTCACCATTTGCAGATTAAAGGATAATCCTGAATAAACAAGAGTTCATAGTTAGCTTAGACTAAGGTTAAGTCACCTAGGTCATCGCTTTGAAATAGTCTGTCTTAAATAGTAAACAGCGTTATAAAATAAGAGTGACTGGTTTCGTGGTCCGATCTTGCACAAAACTCATTTGCACAGGACACTCCCACTTCTCATGTCCCAACATGCACGAATTAGGATCACTTCGTATGTAGCACTTTACAACTCTTTGTAACAACTACAGAGTAGGCCGCATCCAATAGTGTTACCAGAATAAGGTACCCAACCTTATTCATATACTATAGATCATTTTGACTATCTACTCGAACTCGATCCACTTGTATGTCTCCACATAAAGTTCAAGTACTACGAGCTACTGCTCAATCAATTAGTTATGAAATACCATTAACTCTATATCAAAAACTTATTACACAAAATCCTATTTTTTTAAAACGAGTTGCCAAATGAATCGAAAGATTCATGTTTGGTAAAGTACCTCGGATTTTTCCCTCCGCCTCGGGTCTTAGAGGAAGGGCCAAGCAAGGTGGACAACGGGTGGGAGATCAGTTCTCCACCTTAACGACAGAAAAAAGGATTGATCAAATTCTATAATAGTCAAGGGGCTTAGGTTTATTGGATTTCTAAAAAACAATATATACAATAACAACTTTATTGAATTCTCAGAATAAGTTCTTAATGTTTACAAACCACGAGTTTTAGGACATAAAACCTAACAATTTAAACATCAAATCTAAAGCAATATTGGAAAGAAAAAGCAATACCAAAGGGTTGAATATGCAAAAGCTTTTTAGATCCATAATCTAAATTTTCGAGAGCATTATAAGTTATTTTAAAGGCCAGATGGTTGTGGATATGACCAAGAACCAAAAAGTCATTCAAACAAATTAGTTTCAAATGATAAAAAATAAGACCTAGAAACTTAAAACTTAATTGCATACTAATTAATAAGTCAACATGCAAAACTAAAAATATAGAAAGTTTTTTAATTGTCTTAAATATCTCTTCTAGAAGGTGGCAAAGTAGATGTACATGTTTGACAAGGTTTGACATCACATTTTCCCATGCAGTGCACATTTGACAGTATTTGCTTCACAAAATTTGCACACTTTTTTTTACCTCCATGCTATCTTCAAAACTATAAGACTTTTCCGTGTCATCTTTATGTCATTCTCTTCTTGACTCATTGAACTAACATTATATATAAATTTGTGCTCAAAATTATTTGTCAATTCTTGTGAATTTGCCAGCTTTTGAAAATGTAGTGTGAAAGTCTCTTGAATCTTCTTTGCCTTGATTCTTATAATTGCTCCCTCGGGTTCATGCAATGGTTTTAAGGTTGAATTCACATCACATCCCCAAATATTATTTCCAATATCTTCCCCATTATCCTATCCTTATATTTACCATTTCAATAACTTGTAAACTCAATAAATAGTGGTCATTGAGACCTTTGAAGTATACAATTGAATAAAGAAGGCTAAAGTATACAAACTACCCCTAAACTTTGTACTTTGTGTCAAAAATGTCTTTGAACTTTCAAAAGTTTAAAAAATACCCTTAAACTTCCAAAATGAGTTCAAAAGTACTCTTACCATTAGTTATAGATGGAAACTGTTAGTTTTTGGGTCAAAAATACCCCTTCAAAATTTTTCAAAAATACCCTTAAATTTTTTTTTAAAAAAAAGTTTAAAAAATACTCTTATTGTTATATGAACACAAGTCGTTAATACCATTTTACTTCTCTATTTTTAATCTCTTTTCTCTCATCCCTTCTTTTATTAATTGTGTGTTAATAACCAATTATACATTTTGTTTAACTATTTATCGTTTTGGTATGGTTTTAAAGAGATATTTTTATTTTAGAATTTTGTGGGATTTTATGTTTTAACTTAAATTTTGTTTTTTATTTTAGTTGTTGGGAAAATTGATATAAGCTAAGAGTTGAATAATTAAGAGAAAAATTAGAGTATTTATATGAAAAAGTTAGGATATCTTTATAATTTGTTTTAAAATTGGTTCTTTTTTAATTTAATAAAATTTCAAACAAATTGATCATGAGGCTAACCTTATGAGCATTTTAAAACTTTTTTTTTTTTAATTTCAAAGTTATTTTGCAACGATGTATTAACAAACTTTGTTCATATACCAATTGTGCAGGTATTTTTTAAATTTTTTTATGTTAAAGGTATTTTTGAAAATTTTGAAGCTTCAGGAGTATTTTTTAAACAAAATTTTAACGGTTTCTATCCAAAACTAAGGGTATTTTTTAACTTCTTTTAAAAGTTTAAGGGTATTTTTGAAACATTTGAAAGTTTAGAGGTATTTTTAATCCAAAATATAAAATGTATGGACATTTTTTATAAGTCAGCCAATAAAGAACACATTCATTCCCTACTTTGTTGATATTCTCTTGTTTTATAACAAAATTTAGTTTTAAAAAAATTGTAAAAAATCATACGAAGTAATGAGAAGAAGAAATTTACTTATGAAATGAAAACTTTATATATACTAAATGTTCAATATAGAGAAGCTATCAAGCAATTTCAGAGTTGTTTGAAATATATATATTGTTAAACTGAGATTATTTTTAACATTAAAAAATGGTGAAATTAAAGACAGTTTTAAATTGTTAATGAACTCAAATCTTAGATGTTAATTAAATTCCGATTACTCTACCCCATGTATTTGTTTAAAAAAAAAAAAAAAAAAACGGTGACAATGTTTTGTTTTGGAGGTTAATTAATTAAACTCCTTTAAAAATATAACCATTATCGTTTAATGTACCAAATTAATTAAACTCCTTCCATCATTATCGTTTAAATATTATTTTGGTTCATATACTCTTAACTTTCGTTCATTTTGGTTCCTATATTTTCAATATTTTTATTATGGTCCTTGTATTTTTTTACTTTAGTTCATTTTGGTTTTTGTACTATGTTTATTTTGACCTTTATACTTTAAAAAATGACTATTTTAGTCCATTCATTTTCATTCTTATATCATTTTCAAGGGACTAAATTGTCCCTTTTTTAAACTCAATGACCCAAATGAACCAAAGTTGAAAGAGGACCAAAATGAACATTTTGAAAGTATAAGGACCAAAATAAATTAAAATTCGTAGTAAAGAAACTAAAATGAATCTTTTGAAAGTATAGTAACCAAAATGAACAACAACCAAAAGGAGACCAAAGTATTATTTAAACCTAATAATATGGTTTAAATTCTATTTTGGTCCCTAAACCTTAAATCTTGTTCTATTTTGGTCAAATTTTCGAAAACATTCATTCTAGTTCTTGAACTTTTAAAAATGTTTACTTTAGTCTCTACTATTAAGATTCTATTTACTCTTAAACATAATGGTAAAATGGCTTGTATTTTTGGATGACTAGGCCAAATAAGTTAGTCATGCTAAAAAATCTAAGGACTTTAAATTAGGTGGTAAATCGATTTTCTATAGGTAATCTCAAAAATCATTTTGCCTCCATTCACTATTTCGACATGTTGGTTATTGATATGCTCAATTCATGCTAGATGCAATTTTATCCTTAAACAAATTTCATCTTTAAAATGTTCTCATAATCTTAACGCTAGGGATAAAAATAAATATTTTTTTAAAGTTCAGGAACTAAAACGAACATTTATGAAAAATTATGGATCAAAATAGAATAAAGTTTAAAGTTGAAAAACCAAAATAGGATTTAAATCTAATGATTATTAAGAACGATGCACCTAACTCATATGCTCCTCAATTTTTTTATCCGGCAAGAAGATAATTATTATTATTAGTTTTTTTATAAAAAAAAATAAATTACCCGGCGACGGAATTTTATTAGAAGAAAGCAACCAACCTTTTTCTCCAATAATAATATGCATGTGAATAAACAGCGCAACGTAGAGTACAGTTCCCGATCCTTACCTTACGCCGCTTGCTTTTGTCTTCTTCTTCTTCTTCTTCCCTCTTCTTCTCTCTGTTTCACTGAAATTACTCTTTTTCCCTTTCAACACTTTCTTCCATTTTCTCCCTTTTTCATTTTCATCATTACATTTCTTCATTTGATTTTTCATCAACAATCTTCAATCAATCCTTGCGATAATCCAATTCACATACCTACGTCTTCTACCCATTTCATACTTTTTTTTTTTTACTCTCACCGGATTTTCCGGGCGCCGGTTACCTCATCGGAATATTCTTCTTCCCGGAAGGCGTTTCTTCCCTCTCTCTCCATGTCTTCTTCTCTTCCATGGTTCTTCTTCTTTTCTCTCTCCTTCACTTTTTCCGGTACGGTTGCCTCGGTTTCCGATGCAATGTCGCTTCTCATGTTTAAGGGCTCGATTTCGCTCGGCGGCTCTGATGTTCTTAGTGGTTGGAATTCGTCGGTTTCTCACTGTGATTGGTTTGGAGTTACTTGCGATGGTGATACCGCTAGAGTTGTTGCGCTGAATATCAGTGGAAATGGTGGTGTTTCTTTTCTGGCTGGGACGTTGAATCCGGCGATTGGAAATCTTGTTGAGCTTCGTGTTTTGTCGCTTCCGAATAATTTGATGTACGGGGAGATTCCGGCGAGTGTTGGTAAGCTTCCGTCGCTGGAGGTTCTTGAGCTTCAGGGGAACAATTTCTCTGGAGAGATTCCGAAACAGATAAGTTTACTTCCATCTCTTCGCCTGCTTAATTTGTCTGATAACTCGTTTTCTGGTTCGATTCCGAGTAAATTGATCGGTTCGACGAAGTTAGAAGCAATTGATTTGTCGTACAATCAATTATCTGGTAGTATTCAAGTTGTTGATAACAGATGTGGTGTTTTGAATCATTTGAGGCTTTCGCATAACTTTCTGACTGATAACATTCCGGCGGAGATTGGACAATGTTGGAAACTCAGGACTCTGTTACTCGATGGTAATATATTAGAGGGGCAAATTCCGGCTGAGATCGGCCAAATATCAGAACTCAGAATTCTTGATGTTTCTAGGAATAGCCTTACTGATTCGATTCCAAAAGAGCTTGGTAATTGCCGGAAGTTATCACAGATCGTGTTGACGAATTTGAACGATATCAATCCCGACTATGATAGTTTAAGAGGGGAATTCAACGCTTTCAATGGAGGTATTCCTTCTGAGTTGTTATTACTTCCAAGTCTGCAAGTTTTATGGGCACCGAGAGGGAATTTTAATGGCAAATTGCCCATTAATTGGAGTTCTTCATGCTCGCTTAGAGTTCTCAATTTAGGGCAAAATTACATCACTGGTACAATACCCGAATCGATTGGGAAATGCGCGAATCTAACTTACTTGGATTTATCTTCAAACAAGCTTCAAGGTAACCTCCCTTCCCAGCTTCGAGTTTCATGTATGGCGTATTTCAATGTTAGCCAAAACAAAATTTCTGGTGTTCTTCCCAGATTTGAGAAAGACGGTTTCTGTACGAACATGATTCCACACGAACCAGCTCCGATGTTCTTAGATCAGGAAGACGATTGGAATTATTACTTCAATTTTCCTGTTTGGGATTTTCCTAGATTAAATGATAATCTCATAGTTGCCCATGATTTTAGCTGGAATAGGTTCAGTGGTTCATTAACTTCAGTCAAAGTGGGAGAAGAGCTTTTGGCTGATGGCCGCAAGTTCTCATACAAACTGTTGCTTAATAGCAACCAGTTCAATGGATCACTTCCTGTTGAGCTGGTCTCGAACTGTAACAATATGAAGGGCGTTTCGGTTAACTTGAGTTCAAACTTGCTATCAGGTGAGATTTCTGATGCATTTTTTCTCCATTGTCAACAAATGATAGAGTTTGAGGCAGCAAACAATGAATTAGATAACTCGATTGGACCTCAAATTGGTGACTTGCAGATGCTTCTTCGTCTCGACTTGAGAGGGAATCGATTGTCTGGAGTTTTACCTGATCAGTTGGGGAACTTGCAGAGTTTGAAATGGATGCTCTTGGGTGGAAACAATTTGACTGGAGAGGTTCCATCTCGACTTAGTCGATTAACTTCTCTTGTGAGTTTAGATCTTTCTCGAAACATGTTTACAGGAGTTATCCCTGAAAGCTTGTCATATGTTTCAAGACTTGAGATTCTGTTGCTTGATCATAACAGGTTAACTGGGGAAATACCAGCATCTTTCTCTGCCCTTTCACATCTCACTAAATTGGATGTCTCTTTTAACAACCTTTCTGGCCACATTCCTCATCTTCACCACACGTTTGACTGCATTTACTTTGGTGGGAATAAGTTTCTACATCCATGCCCAGATTCATACTCCGATTCCCCAGCTGGACTTCCAGTTCCTCTCGATGTTGAGAAGTGGAAGAGACGAAGAAAGTTTATGTCCATGATAATCGCTGTAGCTGCTTCCTCAACTCTAATTTGCTTATTCTTAGTGATAGCTGTTATCATCATTGTTAAGAGAAGGCTTGGTAAACAAAATGGGTTAAAAAAGAAACAAGTAGTGACTTTCTCAGATGCTCCTTCTGATCTGAATTATGATAATGTGGTCCGAGCTACCGAAAATTTCAGCCTTCGATACCTTATCGGTACAGGTGGCTTTGGATCAACATACAAGGCTGAACTGCCCTCAGGTTTCCTGGTTGCTGTAAAGAGACTGTCCATTGGTAGGTTTCAAGGAGGCATCCAACAATTCGATGCAGAGATTCGAACATTGGGAAGAATACGACACAAAAACCTTGTAACACTTCTCGGGTACTACGTTGGAGAGGCTGAAATGTTCTTAGTTTACAACTATCTTTCTGGTGGGAATCTTGAGACTTTCATTCATGAAAATTCTTGCAAACACGTAAAGCACTCGGTGATCCACAAGATCACTTTGGACATAGCAAGAGCTCTTGCATACCTTCATTACTCCTGTGATCCCAGGATTGTTCATAGAGACATCAAGCCTAGTAACATCTTGCTTGATGAAGACCACAATACCTACATATCAGACTTTGGGTTGGCAAGGCTTCTTGAGGTTTCTGAGACTCATGCCACAACAGATGTGGCAGGAACATTTGGATATGTTGCACCAGAATATGCTACAACTTGCCGCGTCTCGGATAAGGCCGATGTTTATAGCTTTGGAGTTGTGCTACTAGAGTTGCTTTCTGGAAAAAGATCGCTCGATCGATCCTTCTCCGACTTTGGGAACGGATTTAACATTGTTACATGGGCAAATATGCTGATCAAGGAAAGTCGTTTCTCTGAGCTTTTTACTCCTGAACTTTGGGAAATGGGACCTAAGGAACACTTACTTGGTATGTTAAAGCTTGCATCTAATTGCACCGTTGAAATTCTCGCTCTTCGACCGTCGATGAAGCAGGTCGTCGAGACACTGAAACAGTTGTAAATTTTTTTTGGATCACTGACCCTTCAAATTGGTTGCTGACTCAACATGCCTACATTATGACCAATCGTACATATTGAGATGAGTTCTTTTTCTCCCAGGTTCATTTTCTATAATCTGTAGCTTCAATTAAATTTTCTCTCCTTTGTTTTATAGTTAATCCTAGAATATAGGAATACTAACCTTGAGCACACTTTCTAGTATTGCCATGAGAAAACTGCAAAATTTCACCCTTACTTACTATATAGCATTTACTATTTTACTCTCCAACTTCTAATTACTTACCATAGGAGATCATGAAGGAGGAGGATCAAACCTCTGATCTCGAGGTTAGTAGTACATTCTAGTTGAGCTATGTTTATTCAAAATTAGAAATCATTGTAACTAAAGCTTATAATTGTAAGGGTTTGAAAGAGTAGATGATCGAGTTGAGAGTTTTGAATTACAATTATAAGTTTGTTATGAGTTTTTTTTTTCCCCACTTTGTCTTATTTAATTATTCTTTTACATAGAAAGGACTAAGGAGCAGTGAGTGGTGTGATCAAGGAAAAGGGACCACAAATCTGCATAAATCAATTTGCTTTTCTCTGTTATTGGCTTTGTATGAAAAAGTTTTACTAAATTTGGAGCATTAGGAATCCGGAGATGCTTTTTTGTGAAAATAGTAAAAAGTGCATCATACGTTATTTGGCTGTTTTCTTTGAGTAAATGATGACCAGTGAGAAAAAATTGAAAAGAAAATAGTGGTTAAAATAGTATTTTGTTGTTAACTTTTCTCCCCCAAATAAATAAATATTTTGTTGGTTTCTAGATTTTAGATTTGGTTTTTATTTTATCTTTGAATTTTAAAATATTACACTTTTACTTTTGAGTTTTAAATTTAATTTCTATTTTGTCTCTAGATTTCAAAATATTACATTTTGAGCCTTAAATTTTGAATTTTGTTTCGACTTAATCTTTAGAACTTCAAAATTTATACTTTTAACCTTGATTTTTCACTAAATTCCTTTTGAGTCTTTAGTGTTAATATTTAGGTCTGTTTGGTAACCATTTGGTTTTTTATTTTTGTTTTTAAAAATTAAGCTTATTTCATCCATATTTCTTACGATAATTTGTATGTTTCTTAAGTACAATAGTTGAGTTCTTAACTGAATTTCAAAAACAAAAATAACTTTTTGAAGACTACATTTAGTTCTAAAAATTGACTTAGTTTTTTAAACCATTAGTGAAAAGAGTTGGAAGTGGGAATGTAGGCTTAATTCTCAAAAATAAAATGGTTACCAAACAGGGTTTTATTAATTAATTTAAAGAATTAAATTAGTTTGAACTAATTTTTCATCACTATTAAAAATAATTGAAATTTCACATTAATGTCCAAGTCAACATTAGATCAAAGTGAGTATTAGTAAAATTTTCAGAGTAAAACTGTAAAACATTGAAACTTAGGGATCAAGTCAAAACAAAATTAAAACTAATGGAGTTAAAATACTCATTATGGGGACCGAATGAAAATCAAACTCAAAACTCGTAAGTAAATTACAATATTTTGAAACTTATGGATCAAATGAAAACTAAACAAAATCTAGGGACCAAAAGGGTATTTTACCCAAAAAAAAAAAAAAAAAAAAGTGATAAATAATAAAATTTATCACGAATAGAAATCTATAAGCAAAATAATAATTTTCATTAATTTCTAGGGTTGGATTATTTCACTATACCATATTCAAGATTGGGTCATCCAAAAAAAAAAAAACTCTATTAGTTTTTTCTCTATATATTTCAAAACTATATTCACTCTTTTCTGGAATGATTATTATATTTTACCAAACTTTAAACTAATAATAAGGAATAATTTTAAGATTCATTACAAATATAAAAATTAAATTTCGACATATAATTTTAATTTTCCAATCTTATTTCCTATATTTTTATTAAATTTTAAATTTAGTCCTTCAAAATTAAATTTTATCGAAATTAGTTAAATAATAGTAATGACATATGTAAATATGTTTTCAAAATCTATATCAAAATGTTAACATATAACAAAAAGTTTTTTAAAAAAAATCTCTTAGGCATTAAATTTTAGATGTCTTAAAAATATAATGACCAAAGTGATATTTTAACCTATTAATTATAATCCAATCATATTACATACCAACTTTCAGAATGCAGTAGTTTTAATTTCGCAAACATTGCGTGAGATATCATCCTTGCTTCAATCATGATGAATTTTATCATTCAAATGAGAGATGCTTCAATCATGATGAATTTTATCATTCAAATGAGAGAGAAGGTCAAGCAAATAATTTCTTTCGATTAACCTTTCATTATGGGAGTGTTTGGAGTGAGAGTATGAGTTGCTATGATTTGAGATCCGAACCCAACAGTATTTGGGGATTAATTTTGTATGCCAATAATATTTTATACTCTGTGTTCACTAACAATGCACTCAACCCTCATCACAGTCGATGTTCCGTTACCACTCCGGCCACTACTTCTGATGGCCAACTCCGATGACCGCTTCCGACGACCAATCCCACCACATCCGACCAACAGTATCAACGGTCATTATATAGTTGACTCGAAATTCTTCGCGTAGATGCTACATAGTTGTTCAAAGAGATTCATTTCTTTCCAATGAATCAAATAAAAGATAGACTTTAGAATGCAAAGACAATGGTAAAACCTAAAGAATTGATCTGTTCAAATAAAAGTAAGGCAAATTAAACAGCTTCTTTCCGACGAACCAATAGCTTGAGTATAAAATTGAACTCTAAGATAATAACGTGACAATAATTTTCTTGAAAAGTCAGACTTTAAATTCCTAGCATATCCTTTATTTGACCAAATTTTGAGTTCCTGACCACAATTTAGCGATAAAACTAACGTAATTTTCGCATTAATTTGAAAACAATTCTATTTACAGTTTTCAAATACCTTGTTTTTCATTAAAAGGAAATTTGATTCAGAATAGTTCCACAAAACCTTTAGGTTAGTTTCAAATAGTTACATTAGCGTCATTTAATGGATAGTAAAAATTTAAATTCCTTCCTTTCATATGTAGTTTATTGTCGGGAAAAAAAATTAAGAAAAAAATAGAACTCAGTAGAGCTGCAATTATTATCAACTTAAAAAATTAATCAACAACTTAACAATAAATAAAAGGAAACAATCAGGAGAATCATCTCCTCTAAAGCATTGGCCTCAGATGGCTTTGAAGCTTTCAAAATTATTGAAATTTATCTTTTCTAAGCAACAGAACAGAGAGGAGGGTTTAAAATAAAGAACAAGCTACAAAAAAATTTACCTTACCAGGAAAAAAGTATTTTTTGCCTGGATCTTTGATCTTTTCATCATTCAAAATTTCTTCTTCTCTTCCAGCTGCTCATCTAACATCTAGATATATACAATGGTGTTGTGTTGCTTCTCTTGTATGAATTGGGTTTGTATAATAACACATACTACCATTCTTTGATTGCACAAAACCAGCCTCTGTTTGAAGCATCCACAATGTTTCTTTTTTCTTTCATTTTTCTAATAGAAATCTCAGGCTCAAGTCACATTCATCTATTAGCTTATGCCATTGCTGCATCTTCTAGTTCTTACTCCAAGACAAACTTCACAAGTCTGTCTCTTATTGCAAAACTAAATGGCCACAGATTTCTCCTCATTGATTCCAAGATCTTAAATATGGTTTCTCCATTGGATCAGTCAAATTGGAACTTTGATGTCTCGTGCCTGCCCAGCTCATTCCCTGAGATGCTATTTCATGTCCCCCCAAGTAATTAATTGGGTTGGATGTTTCCGGTAGGACGTTGCCGATCATAGGATTTCCTTCACGCAACATTCCATAGTTCCTTGGGGAAATGAATTGCCCGTTCGAGCCCATTGAATGGAAAGGGGAACAGAATTGATTACCTTGAGATAGAACACTGAATAAGGTTTGATCTGTGCTGCTACTTCCACTACCAATGCTTTGATTTGGGACTATAATGCTAACGCCATCTGACCCTGTAAACCCATCACGGACTTGATGCTCACCCGAAAACCAGTTCTCGCCTAATAAACGTCCGCCGTTAATAGGATGAGAATGAGAATGGATATGGGAAGATAAACGAACCGAGTTAACAGCCCAGTCCTGCATTCCAACGGAGGGTAACTGTTGTTGAGTTGGAGGAATCAGATACCTATTGCCATCAGGGTAAATATTCTCTGAAACGCTATGTTGAATGTAAACTTGGCCGTCTTCCTTCCGCCTTTGGTGCGAAGGCACAGATAAATCTGGCTGCTCCTGGAAATGTCTAGAAAACTGACTCTCTTCTATCAAGTCGTTTGATGGCTGGTAATTTAAACCTGAGTGCCTCTCCTTGTGATGGAAAGACAGAGCTCCCTGTCTCTTAAATACAGAATGAAGTAACTCATCTTTACCTTGATTTTCATAACTAAAGGTGTCATCTTCTGGTTGTCTATGTAACAAATGTTTTCCAATATCTTTACCTTGATCTTCATAAGAACTAAAGGCGCCATCATCTGATTGTCTATGTAACAAAGTCTTTCCAATATATTTACCTTCCTTTTCATATGAACTAAAGTTGTTGGCATCCGATTGTCTATGTAACAAACTTTTTCCAATATCTCGGCTATGCAAATCAGGTTCCACAAAAGTCCCATTATCTGATTGTCTAGACAACAGAATTTTTCCGATATCCCTGCCATGTATGCCATGTTTCGCATAATTGCCCTCATCTGGCTGTCTATGCAACAAACTTTTAGCAATGCCTCTGGCAGGCATGTCAGGTTCCACATCGAAAATTTTTGTCTTTTGCTCGTTGTCGGCATGAGAATTTGCAAGAGACAAATTACTTATGGATGTCGCATAATCATGGCTGGTAGAAGAGCTGTAGTAATTCTTTGGCATGCCTGTTCCTGGGCGGACATCAGCAATAGAAAGTAGGGCCTCTCCCTGGCTGGCTGAGCATTCTATAGCATCCATGTTTCTTGATATTCCAGATTCTTTGAGATGAGTATCACCAGAATTTGGGGTGTCGTGGTTTTGGGGATCTGAACTGATGTCGTTCTCCAGCCCACCATTGACCAGCTCTGAGGACTGACTACTTTGGGAGCCTGAAATTGATTTTTCAATAGATTCATTTCCTGTTTCTTCCACATCCATTTCATCTGTTTCTTCAGCATCCATTTGAACTCGAAGCATGCTATCATGGCTTTCATTGTCCACATCCTAAACCCTCAATTACAGGTAAAACGTTAAAAAGACAATGTTACAGAAGGAACCCAAAAAAAATATTGGTAAAATAAGAACTAGATATATTGCATACAACGATGACCAAATACTATAAAGAGAGGAAAGTGAATGAGAGAGAATAGAAAAACAAAAGTGGAATTGTTAAGCACCATCAGCTGTGTTTGTCTGTCTTTCAGATCTTGCTCCAAGGCCTTGGTTATTTGCCGTTTCTGTAAATGAATCTCTCTCCAATTGGCATATGCAACTGGGAGATGAACTTTTGATAATTGCAGCCTATGCCCAGAAAGAAATTATGGTCTGAGGGGAATGAATGAAACTTTCGATTATTTAAAAATAAATGTTACTTCACATATTCTCTTTCTCTCACCAGTGCTCATGCAACTTTTTCCGTTCTTCCTCTACAAATACTTGGTACGGTTGTACATTAAAAGCTTGTATGTCACCTAAAACTTGGTCCAGAGATCCGGATTGCTTCATGTTCTTCACTAGGTCATGCTGCTTCTTGCTAATCTGAAGAGTGGGAACAAGAAATCAATGTCAAAACTCTACCAAAAACCAAAACTTGCCTCTTTTCAATAGGGGAAAACCAGAAGCATAAAGAGAAGATGACCAAATATTTATGAGGTCTATTCAACCGTTACTTTTTAATCGTCAACATAAAGGAAGTGTGTTATAACTTATTCACAAAGCAAAGGTTACATGGAATGAAGATACTCAGATAGTAATCCTACAACAAGATCAATGAGGCCGTGGCAAAAGTCTTGTCAGAGTATCCAGATATATGCTAAACTTCATAAGACAAATCTCAAAACAAAACTATTTTTCTATCAACAATTCTACAAAGTTTCTTTTACATGAAATTGTTAAAAGAAACAAAAAGAAATACACTTCTTTATATATATACATATCTTTTCATATCTCAACTGTAATCTTTCTTTTTCCCCTGTCAATCCTGACTAAGAAAACCAAATATATGTGTGCGCCAAAACTCACTAACACGCCCAAAAATCCAAAATAACCATTCTGGCAACGTGGTTTGAGCCTCAGACCCCTCTGCTTGTTCAACTGCAAAACCACATGCCACAAACCTAACCTTGCAAATGAACTGTCATTTGTGGCAGAGCACTAAGTAAGCAAACATCCAAAGCCCCACCTGATGCAGACCAAGTTGACCACAACCATGTCAACATAGTTAGGCGGGTTCAGGAAGTCGTCAACCACATTCCATGACAAGTGAACCTAGGGAAGCAATGGGCTCATTTTCTACACATCCCACGACCCCGAACATCCCATGTCTTACATTTTTCATCGTGCATCCTCTACCCACAATCACCCCCACCCAAGCCATGTATATGAAGCTAATTCCCAATTCAGGTTATGCAATCTAAACAGTTCTGCCAAAACCACTTGGCTAATAATTGTGTTTACACTTGCAAGTTTGACAGGTAAATCTGTAAGATTACCCGGAGGACTTGGATAAAATCATTTTCTCAAGTCATTTCCCTACTCTGGCTTCCCTTACCACTAGAATTCTGCCATTCGGCTACTTGCATTCCAACAGCCATTTTAATAAGGCAATCGGCAGATTACGATGCAGCAGACCATCCATTTTGGTTGTTAACATACCTATGCGGCTGTTTTGGACAGGCTATAAACTTTATTCTTACCAACCTATAAACTTTGTTTCCCCCTTAATTCCGAATGGGGCTGTTTCGGACAGGCTATTTCTTTTCCTTTTTTAAAAAAAAAAATGAGAAACCAAGATTTCGTCTAGAATTAATAAAAGAAAACAAAAGGGAAGGCCAACCCGGCAGAAGCTTGATATTTTAACACTAAAATTTTGTTATTTTTCTCCAATATTTTTAATGTCTATTGTGTAGAAAGTATAAATAAATGGTTGAACAATACAATGCAAGTGTCCAGCAGTTCTTCAACTCACGTTTACAAGTTTCCAGTACATGTCTATAATTCTTATTGCTTAACAAGTGTCAATATTTGCTCCAATATACGTAATAAAATTCATAAAACATGAAGTTGTCACTGTTTCTTATCAGAAAAAAAAAAACAACAATAATAAAAAATCACCTAACCTTGAAATATGACATATATTTGGAGCCGTCACTACACTGGATGTTGCGCTTTTGTAGCTTGTCCTCAGGTCTAGTACCCACATTAAGCATGTCATCAAAAGCACTTGATGAACTTCTGCATCTTTCCCGCTTATATCCTTCATTGCACATCCTGTTAGTCATAAAAACTAATATATAGTCGACAGAACAAAATCCCGATTGAATATAGAGAGAAACCGCCTGTCAACGATGTGCACCTACACTACCTATTCACAACTTGTAGCAAAAAACCATGGTAATACCTTAAAGAAACTATCTATAGCTAAAAAAACGGTAGATAAATAAGACAAGCATCCACTTATGTCATAAAAAATTATGGATGCTAATTATAAGACGACATGCATATTCCAGATCAAAATCTAAGTTACCTTTCTGAAAGTTCTCTACCCTTCATGAATGAAGTCTGGTTATCACTACTACATGCTTTCTCCTCTGCAGCCCACGAACCAGACTCAGATGTAGCTATAGCATTGTCCCCATCATGGTCATATCTGGACCCATTCACTAGTGTGGAGACTCTATTATCTGAATTTCTTGACCTGCTTAAAGTACATTTTTCATTCAGATTTGTTTCATTTTCTTTCTTGATTAAACAAAAGAACACCCCCCCCCCCCCCCCCAGATTATGAGATGATGGAAAAAAACTGAAAACATCTAAAAATGTATGATTATTCCAATTTCCAAATAAATCTGACAAAATATCTTTCATTGTTTTTTATTGATCAGAAAAATTTTGGCATTCCATTCAAATTGACACAGTTGGCACTTGGCAGGGTCTAAATTAAAATAATTTTATAAACTTCTTCCCTTTCCAAATTAATTATTGAACGCTGCTAGTCACGTCGCCAACCTTGACCATCAATAAAAATTCAAGATATGTGAGGAAGACTAGTAAAGAAATGTTACAAAAATAAACCAACAATATCTTTTTAAGACTGATACTAACCACAAAAATGTCACTCAAGTTGAAATTTTTCAGCAAAAATAGAAAGGAAAAAAAAAAAGATTTAAAGCAGTTTTATATGCCAGCGGCCAGGTATAAATTTCCTTCATTACAGTAATAAGCAGGATATTTTCGAAGCTGATGTTCAAAGTCTATTTGGAGCAGAAGGTCAAGAATTATGTGTTTGAAAGAAAGCAAAAGAAAAGGTATCACCTCCATGTTTGATGTATGATTTCCTTCTCTGGGTCTTTGCAGCTCGCACATCTATCCTTAAGTTTCTGCAGATATCCAATCATACTGCCAGAAGTAGGAACTAATATTAGCAACGACATGTTTAAATTAAAGTAAACACCATTGAGAGGCAAAGGCTTATAGAAAATAGTGATATTTCAAATAGTTAAAGATACATTGTTGAAATCATCAATTTATAAATGGTAATTTAACAGATTGAACGGTAAAAACACTTCTTACTTATTATGATACTTCTGTAACTCACGGGAATATGCTTTTTTATCTGTCCTTAAGCACTGTTCATGGTGAAGAACTGTATCAGGGTGAAGGGCACCAGAGCAAAGTGCAGCCTCCCTGAAAGTACATATATTTGGATAAATTTAACAGTTATTTTTTAGCCATCAATATTTCTCCAAAAAAATTTAACACGTTCAAAGTCTGTCTCTTGCCACAATGTCTGATGGAAATAAAGTAATATGTATCACAAAATAATGATAGAGAAGATGAGAAACAAAATTCCAAACTTCAATAAGCGGAAGCTGAAACAAACTAATTAAAAGAACCTATAATTTGAGGCTCTTCTTTACCAGCCCAATACCATCTCTCTTTTTTATTAGAAATAAATATCAGTGTGAAGTAATATCATAATTAGGAACTTATATTAAATTCTAAAAAAAAAAATCAACGAAAGAAAGTGTTGCCTTTTTCTTATAAAAGAAACTAGGGAAATTTTCAATTTACTCCCCTAAACTTTGGAGGTTGTATCAATTTAAACCCTAAACTTTCATAAGTGTATCGATTAACACCCTCCTTCAGACTTAGCACGAAAAATATCATGTAAAACATGAAATTGTTTCAAAACTTCTAAATTGTTTAAGTGAATCAATTTAGACCCTCTATTAAGACTACATTTTAAAATCATCCATGCATTCAATTCTTACACTTGTGTAGACGTCTTCAAATGCCGGATTAATAATAGACAAATAGAATTGATGCATGGACAATTTCAAAGGAAATCTTAATTGGGAGTCTTAATTGATTCTCTTACGAAAGTCTAGGTATTTAATTGATAAAATTATAAGCCTCACACTATGTTTATCCAAACAAAACGTGACATAGGAGTGCAAATTCATATTTCTCCAAAAAATTTAAAAATAAACAATAAGTAATAAAAATGGGGGTGGGGGTGGGTGGATACTTGCCATTTAACAAGGGGATTTCCAAAGTGAAAATTATTCCCAGAAAACAAAGCTCCCACCACATCTGTCTCATTTTCTTGTTCTCCAGGAAGAAACTTCCTAAGACTGTTCCTCTCGTCTTCTGAAAGATATGTCTGCCAAACCTGCAATAAATTCAAGAGCATGAATAAAAAGAAATACAGAAGGGAAAGTGATAACTTCGATACAAATAACAAGGCCTAACCATAAAAATATTGCTACCTCAAGTGAAAGGACTTCTGATAAATCTTCCATCTCAAAAATCTCACGAGGGACATCAAAAACGTCAGCTAAGATAGTTTGTTCATTAGAAACCGATTCAACAAATGGTCTCAATTTTCTCCAACTGATGCCAATTTGTTCCCTTTTAGAAACAACTCTTCTTTTACTCCCATCCCATACCAGAGTAATATGGGATCTTAAGTTTGCATCACTGTGTGGCAATGCTAGATTCTTTTTTCTCACTCTATATGGTTCTCTTGAACCGTAACCAACTACACTGGCAGAACTCAATCTTTTTCTCCGTTGATTGGCCGCCATCAATGAAGTATTATCAGACACAGCATGCTATCACACAGATAGTGCAGCAATAAGTTTTAAGAGAGGCCTGAGAAACAAATCAACTAATGAGCCTTTAAACACTATAAATCATCAAACCTCAGCGACCAGCACCAGAAACCAATTTCAGGGATGGAGTTTTAACATCATTCCCAGAATCATACTATTCTTTATTACCTAATAAGTTGAGTACACTTGCATAACATCCCATGTCATAGAGAGAACAAATTACAGCCACAAACAACCTCAAGTGGAGAAACAGAAATTCCAAATCAAAAACATTTTTTAAAGTTCTATTCGCTGCTAAAACGAAAGATCCAATTACAAGCAGCCAATTAACCAATTTAATTTCCATTTTTATATCAAAGATTAAATAATGACTAGAATACCCAATTTTCAGTACCGAAAAAAATGATAAATCACTTAATTCTCATCGAAGGACATGTCAATCACGATGGTTATATTGCAAACAAGTATTAAATGCATACTAAGTACAGAAAAACTCACTTGAACAAACCTAGAGAGAAACTTTAAAACTATACCCAAGTCTCAGAAAGGAAAATCACTCTTCCAAAGAAAAACAACGGATTTAACAGCTCCAAGAGAGGAGAAAAACTATTCGACATGCATTTTTCAGTAACCCCAATGTGAGAATATTGACTCGAGTTAATAACATAAAGAATTGAAGTCAAGTTTTAGTTAATCAAGTGGTGAACATTTGCAATGATTCAACTCAAAAATCAACAACACACATAACTCATAAGTTCCACACAAGGGGGGAGGGGGAGGGGGCCTTCATTCTCCACTAACAAACAATACATAAACCATCCATAAACCTAGTAACAAATAACAATGGTTACTTAAACACCACCAAACAAAGACAAACCCATCAAGAAAAAACAATAACCTAGCAAATAACAAACCAAAAAAATCCTCTCCCTCTCTTCATTAAAATAAAAAACAACTACAGAGCCTCAACACACAAGCAGTAGAGGAATACAAAAGTCGCCACAAGAGCCACACAGCAATGCAATTAAAGCAAAAACAAGAAAAAGAAACACGCCCCAGAATCAAAACAAAAACCCCACATAATCGAAGCAATAGAAAGAAAGAGATTAGTAAGAGAATACCTAGAATATTCCTCCAAACGAAGTTTCTATCGGCGCAAAAACATGGAAGAATTGAAGAATCGAAGAGAAACTAAGAAGAAAAGGAAAGGGGAATGCAATCGATGATAAGTGGAGGGTAAAGAGAGTGATAGATAGGGTTTGGCGTTTATCTGAGAGATTGTGGAGGCTGAAGTTGGAGAGAAAGAGAGAGGCACTGAAACAGAGACCCAATGCCCATTCAGAGAAGAGAGAGAGGGCAAGAGATCAGACGTTCTTCGGAACCGTTAACTCGTGTGTATATTTCACATTCGCTGGTTACCGGCTTGGCTTGACTCTACTCGGCTTGGCTCGACTCTACTCGGCTCGACTCGACTTGGTTTGGTTTGGTTTGGATTGTACGAATTTTCGTCTCATGTATCATATTTGATCTAAGAACACGTTTACTCGACATGAAACTATAGATGAAACTAAGAACACGAATTTTCGTCTCCTTGACCTCACCCATGTTCTCTATTTCAATCTTCATCCCTCCAAAATTCCTTGTAGGCATCGAGGAGAAAATTTTCTAGGAAGAATTCGCGAGATCAGGTTCTCCACGGTTCTCTATTAATTTTTTTATATAATTTATTTACTTTTATCAATTTTTATTCTCAATCAAATAAAATTTTATATATTAAATGAGTTGTTTCTAATATATTTATCATTTAAAGATAATATTATAAAATTATTTTATATAATTAAAATATATAATCCCACCATTTCTCAAACTTAAAATTCAAATATTACAATATTACAGTATAGCTTTTAGTTTATATATTACAAATTTAGATATTACCGCATTCATGTTCTTAAAAATAAGAAAATATAATATATTAAAACATTCTATAAGTGAATTAAAGTTTGAAAAAGTTTGGAATGTAAATTAGAAAAAATTAATTGTTCAAACTTTTATAGAGTATATAAACAAATAAATAAATATATATATATATATATATATATATATATATAAACTCATATATATACACACATGTATTTGTCACACCCCCTCCCAAGGGGTGTGACAATATATATATACACACATGATGATAATGATGACAATGATAATAATAATAATAATAAAAGTCACGTTTGGTAAAAACGGTATATTATACATATATATATAATAATAATAATAAAAGTCACATTCAATAAAAAACAGTATATTATACACACACACATATATATATGTATATGTATGTACGTATGTATATATGTATGTGTATATGTATGTATGTTACACTCATTAGGGTGGGGATGGGGTCGAGGAATGTAATCTCTCTGTCTTTGTTTAGCCAATAGGGATAAAATTCTCCCTGCTCCCTCTCTCATTCCCCATCCAATTGGAGATTCTTCGCCCATTCGCAGCAGGAGCCCGTGGGGAGAATGAACATCTCTAGATAGAAATGTAATCCATCATAGTAATCTAAAAAGTGGGCCCCTAGTGATTACGTTTGTTGTTGTTTACTTGTATTTCGTAATCGTAATGAATTGTGAGGTCCACCTCCAAATTTTCCATCAAAATGCACAATTTGATTGAGGAACAGTGGGTGCTCAATCTGATTTGGTTAGGAAATTAAGTAGTATTTACTACTTTTATTGTTGTTACATTTATAGGCACTGTTACTGTAACATAATGAGATTTATGAATTTAACACAATTTATTGTTAATTTTACTATTACTCGTTACTGTTACGTCAAACAGTAATAATATATGTGACAGATTCATAATTCTAAATAAACGCGATCACAGCAAAAGTAATTTATTTATGTTTACGATTTAGGCTCATTACCCTATGATGGATTACATCGTACTTTTATTGTAGTATTCACCATATCATTCTGCCTTAGGTCAAGGCTCCATTTCTCTGGAAATGGAATTCACTTATTCTCGGGTAAACAATGTACGACTTCTAGCTTCAAAAAGTTCTATAACATCTCTTCACATATAAAGGATGATGATGAGGCCTGGAATTATGTTCACTGCTTGAGTTGTGATTAAGAGAGTTCTGCAGTCACCCCCGGGGTTCTTCGCACCTGGATAGTACCAGGACCCTTGTGCCCCGGCCCTTGATCAGATAAACCCCCCTATGACCCACAACTCAAAATGAGCCTTGCGACGAGACGCGGACATTCCCCATGCTGCGATTCCCTCCAGTCCGTTCCTGGGTTGGGTTAGGAGAACATCCGAGCGATTGCCTTCGCGGATCCAAACGCACCCTTTGAAGAAGGAATTGAGAGTCATATTCCCCAGGAATCCTATTTTTTGAATTTTGGAAAGATCAAGCCAATAGAATTGGGATATCTCGAAAGAGGGTAGACCGTAGAGGGTTCAACAAAGAAAAGCAAGAAAACGTAAGCCCAGCCTATACAAACCAAACAAGGGCTTACGTTTTTCAACTGCATCGTACCGTACGATGGGAGGTTGATTCATCAATAAAATCTCATTACAGTTACATCGTTTTCATTACAGATTGGTAAACGTGACCTAAGTTACATTTTTTAGTATAATAATGAGATTGGACCTCCGATATTTAAGGAGGGAGTGCACATCAATATTATTGAACTAAACTCACTTTAGCTTGAATTAATTTACATTTTGGTCTTGAATTTCAAACACAATATTTTAATTTATGACATTTGAATCTATTAGTATCTTTGTCTTTCCATCCAACTTTGTGTTAATTATGTACCAGATGTGACATTATTTATTATTAAAAAATATATTTTAAATTTTTTTAAAAAAAATCTATCATTTTTAATTCTATTTTTTTTAATTAAAGGTATGAATACCCATATGCTTTTGACCATTATCTTAACAAACCAAGTTAAGTTTTGAAAACTTAAAAAAGTACTTTTTTGAAAAAAGTTGTTTTCGTTTTTTAAATTTGGCAAAGAATTCAACTCTTTTACTCAAGAAAAATACAAATATTTATGAGAAATTGAGAGGAAATAGACTTAATTTAAAAAAACAATAACAAAATAGTAACTTAATGGACTCTTAGAATTATTTTTTTAGTTTTCAAAACTTAGCTTAGTTTTTTAAAATATTGGTAGAAGAAGATAACAAAAATAAAAGAAATCTAGAGGTGGAATGAGTGTTTATTAGCTTAATTTCAAAAGACAAAAAATAAAAAGTTAATGGTTACCAAATGAGGCCTAAAAGATTAAAAACCGTTATTTAACCTATTTTCTTTTCGGTTGAATTTTGCGTCTCGACCAGCTTATTCTAACCTTTAATCTAAAATAAAATTAAAGTTTTTGTTGACAAAGAATATTAGATTACAAGTTGAGGATTTGTTTGGTAGGCAAAATGAAAACTGAATTATGAAAATAAAGTTGCATTTCATGTTTTCATATGTGTTGGACAACAAATTCAAAATTTAATTTTCATTTTAAACAAAAATTTTAAAAGTGTTTGATAATATATTTATAAATCATATAAATAATTATAGCTACATAATTAACACAAAATTGGATGGAAAGACAAAGAAAATTAAAAGGTATAAGAAGTGTTTATATACTCAATTTTCAAAAATAAAAACTAAAAATCAAATAGTCACCCAACGAGGCCTTAATTATTAGGAAATAGGTTTTATCTTTTTTTTTTTTTTTCTTTCTTTCTTTTAAGGAAAACAAGCATCAAGTAAAACTACAAAACTAAAGCGTCTAACATCATCTGAATATCACCTATTTAAAATATAATAGATATCAATAGATGATGATGTAAATAACTTAATGGAAGAGTCCAAAAACTATTGGGTTATTTAAGGCTTATTAATGGAGATTCATTTATTCATTCTTAGAATTAATACAAGGATAATCTAATTCTGAGTTCTTGATCAACTCAATCACTCAAGGTAAGGAGTAGGAAGAAGATTCGAACAACTCTCCACCATAGCTTTTTGAGCAAGGGCATGCGCTAAGCCATTGTATAGACGATGAGTGTGAGTGAAAGAGATCTCCCTACAGCTTTGAGCTAAAGACATAATGTTGTCAACAACGAACTCCACCTCTATAAGATCAGTCAATTAGTGCTAAAAAAACCTAGAACCACACACACACACACACATACACACACACATATATATATATATACATGCCTAGATCTCAATAGTTTTAGGCATTTTATGATCAATATAGAAAAGTGTTTCATGAATCGGTTAGCTTGTTCCTTGTACATTGCACGCCCCTTTGTAAAAATTTTCAAGGCTTTGCTTGGTTACCAAACTTGTGGGGTGTTTTTATTTGGGGTTGGATTAATCAATAGTTCAATTACTTGGTCTTTCACCCAACAAAAGATAACCTGATATTTGCTTTTCTAAACTCATGTGACGTAAGATTCAGATTTAGTAAATTACTTGAGGATCTTTCCCTTAGTAGACACAAACCTACTTGTCGTCTATATCATAAACATTGTCTATTAGACATCAAATTGAAAGTTCATAAATTTATTTGAAACTTTTCAAAGTTGAAGAACCTATTAGATACAAGCATAGGTGTCTTTGGTGTCTACGATAGATTCGATCAGTCTCATGATAAAGAAAAGTCTTTTCCAATTTTCCACTAAGAAAAAAAGGATATCGCCATGACAACAAAATTTGCCTGATAAACTACTCAAAGCACCCCATGGTTTAGCAAAAATGAGGGAAATTTTGATCTATAAATATGAAATCGTAACTTAATCAAATTTGACAATTAAGTTGATGGGATTGATCATAATAGAGACTAATTAAATTGTTACAAATATAAAAATATATGAACTAAATAAATTTGAAAATAAAGTTTAAGAACATTTTTTCTTTTAGTAAAACAAAATCGAACACATTAAAGTGTTGACACGTCACAAGATACAATAACATCTAGTGATCTTCGACCCAAAAATCAAAGACATTTGTCCTTCGAACATGACAAATTAAACCATATACAACGAAATTACAATTCCAAAGATAAAAAGAGAAGTGGAGAATAATACAACCAAAAGTGATTTTTAACCCAAGTTATTGGTCGGCTCAAGTGCAAGTGAGCCAATTTGTGAGTAACGGCAACCACAAGATGCCGATTGCCGCAGCGATTTTCACTTCACAAGCAAAGCAATGCTTTTATCCCTTTCTTCTTTCTTGTGGCTGTGGCTGTGGCTCTTTTCTTCTTCTTCCTCCTCAAAATCTCTCACTCCTTTCTCTGGTCGACATTAATGGCGGCCAAGCTTCTACCATCATCTCATCTCTGTCCTCTCCCTTCCAATTCCTTCTCCGCCGTAGACCTAACTCCGCGCCCATGCTTCGGCCGACCTCGCACTCATTTCAAGCCGCACAGATCGGTAACCGTCAGAGTCAATGCGGAGCCGCTCGTCGTTCTCCAAGACCACCACAACTCCGCCTTCCTCTTGGCTGAGTCCGTCGGCTATTCCATGGCTAGTTACTACACTTCTCTCGGCCTCTTCGTCATCTCCGTCCCTGGCCTATGGTCTCTCATCAAGCGATCCGTTAAATCCAAGGTTATTTTATAAATTCATCTCCGATGCAATTCGAATTACATCGCTCTGTTATTCTCGTCTGTTTCTGTTGTGTTGTAATCCGTTGAAAATCGCATCGATTAGGTTGTGAAGAAGACGCTTGTTAGCGAAGGAGAATCGAAGAAGGAGCCGAATCAAATTGCTGGAGAGATCTTGTCGTTCTTCACTCGTAATAATTTCCAGGTCACAGATAGAGGCGAAACCATAACGTAAGGCGAATTTTCTCTTGGAATTGGAACGATTTTGTGATCCTTCCAATTTTTGTATGTGTGTTTAGTTGAATTGCTTGGAATGATGTTGTGGAGGTTCCATTGATGATTGATTGTGAAGGTTTGAAGGAACAATGGTGCCGAGTCGAGGGCAAGCAGCATTGTTGACATTCTGTACGTGCATTAGCTTGGCTAGCGTGGGCCTTGTTCTGACCATAACATTTCCAGATTTCGGCAACAATTGGTTTTGGCTTAGCAGCTTGAGTCCCTTAGCGTAAGTGCTAATCTACTTCTCTTCTTCTTTCTTGGCTGTTCAAGTTCCACCATTAACGCATAATTTGATGGACCGAGCTCAAAGGATCGAGTTGATTATTACTCAATCCAAAACTCAGTATTTCAAAATTCTCATAATACTTCATTCAATGGATAAATACTCTATATAAAATTAGGGTCTAGTATGGTAATAATTTATTTTTTTAGTTTTAAAAAATTAAGTGTATAAACACAATTTTCAATAGTAAGTTTCTTTGCTATTTAATTTTTAAGGATGTTTTAAAAAATCAAGGCAAATTTTAGAAATTATAAAAAGAAAATAATAATAATAATAACTTTTAAAAAATGTTTTTTGTTTTTAAAATTTGACTAAGAATTTTAATATATTTTTTTTAAAAAATAAAAACTCTTGAAGATGTATGAATTTCAAAAATAGAAAACTAAAAACAAAATAGTTAACGAACAAAGTCTTGATTTTAATTTATGCAAAATGATTCTTAAAAAACTAAAGAAATTGTCCAGTCTTCTTGACTTAATAATTGATTTTGTTCATTCAAGATCTAAAATTGTGCTATTTTTATATGGCTAATTAACATTAGATTCGAATCTTCCTTAGAAGAAATTAACTTTTTATAACAATGCCAATATCAAAATTCCATCTCCGATTTTAAAATTCAAAGAGGATTTCAAAAGTATAAAGTAAAAAACAATATAGATTTGTTATGAATAAATAAGCTTCATTTAAAAACTTTTGATTAAAATAGATTTCGTAAGTATCAAAATTTATTTTGAATAGTTGTCATTGTCGAACACTTCAACTTTTTTTCAAAATAATTTATTTTCAAAATTAAACACTTAAAAAAATAAACCAGAGATTCCATGATAATAAACTAACCTCAAATTATTTGACAATTGCAGTGGGGCATACTACTGGGTGAAAGCATCAAGAAAGGAAGAGATCAAAGTTAAAATGATAGTTGGAGAAGATGGAAGCCTTGGAGAGATTATTGTTCAAGGAGATGACCAGCAGGTTGAGCAAATGAGAAAGGAGCTTCAGTTGAGTGAAAAAGGCATGGTTTATGTCAAAGGTATTTTTGAGCAATGATTATTAGTCTTTTTTTTTTTTTTTTTTTTTTTTCTTTTGCTCCCTGAAGGAAACTTCATGAGTTAAGAGTTACATTCTAGTAGTTCCCAAATGCTAAATGTTCAAAAAAACTCAATCAATCAGTTCAGATTCTGGAAAAGATTCAAACTTGTACAACAAATTTTCAACACATGAATCATACAAATACATCAAAATTTGGATTTGCCCTTCACTTTCTTCGTCCACTCCAATAGGATGGTGGTATCTTCTAATCTATTATCTTTCACTCATTTAGAAAGATTATTCAGATTCATTCATGCATCAAGCAATGTTACAGTTACAGTGTTCTCACTGCATAAAAAAGCTTTCTAAAATCTCAAAGAAGTAAAAAGAAACAAAACATGTCTGCAACTTTATCTGCTTTAAATAAAAATTGAGGGTCTCGAACCTCTGTATTACCTTGAAAAGTGGAGATTGGTTTCTTAACCGATCAAAAGCTTGTTCTCATCCAAAAAGGTGTAGGTGGGTACCTCCAAATTGTAGGGTGCTGGCCCTTTACGGATTCTTCCAGAGATGTCGTAGTGAGAACCATGGCATGGACAAAACCACCCACCATAATCACCAGCATTTGGCAAGGGAATGCAACCAAGATGTGTGCAGACACCGATCACGACTAGCCATTCTGGATCCTTAACTCTCTCTCCATCCTGCTGAGGATCACGAAGAGATCCAATGTCCACGCTATTTGCTAACTTAATATCGTCCTCAGTTCGTCGCCTGATGAATACTGGTTTTCCACGCCACTTAACTGTCACGGTAGAACCAGGCTCGATGCTTGAAAGGTCGACCTCAAGCGAGGCCAAGGCAAGAACATCCTTACTGGCTGACATGCTGAGGACAAACTTGAGAACAAGGAGACGAATCAAAGAAGCATAGACAAACCGACCACCTGATAATACAAAATAAGCAAATGCACGCTTGCTGGGGTCGCCAGGAGGAAACCGCTCATGATTGTAGTCGTCATAGACTATCTTTGAAGAAGGGTTCTTAATGGCAGCTACAGTTGCAGGAATATCCAGAATTAAACCATCGTCCTTGGTTGAGGTCAATGCATCAGAAGCAAAACCTAGCAGAGAGTCATTTCCATAAGATCATGAAACCACGCTAGAGCGGAAACAAATAGCCATGCATAAGGTGATGAATCACAAATTATAATTGAAAAGCTCATGCACAGCCTCTAAACGATAAAGTAGCTGTTCAAGACAGATTCCAAACAATAACCATATAATTGCCTTTTTTTCCACAATAATTGGTATCAGATATAAAACCAAATTACATGCACAATCATAAAAGCAGGCCTCTAAACCATTTCCAGTGTCTATTAGATTAATTACCAATATTTCTATCCTCGACTTTCGTACAAGCTAGGGAGTAAAACTCCATAACCAGTCATGTACATGCAGAGTATTTTACAAATTAGATGTGCATACAAAAGGAAACTGTATAAATATCCCGAACCAAAATGTTCAGCCACAATGGCCAGTCAATTTTGCAAGAGTGTAGTACAAACCAACCATCACAGAGACAGAAGACAATTCTCAAGATAACAGGGTATTCTGTAATTGTTCTTGTTATGCCTAATTTCTAGAGCAAATTTTAAGGATTTTCAATGAGAGTTTGAATAAATTGATCTTCAGGGCCCATGAAATAAGATAACCTTTAATATTCACGGGAGTAAGTCTTTAGGGTGAACTTTCCTTTCACCAAAAGGTGTATCAAAAGGCAGACCTTGTTTCGACATTGCAAGAAATAGTGAGTTTTTCTTCAAATTAAAAAACTTCCAAGACCAAAACTAAAAGCAGGTGCAGGATTAAATTTTTTTAGAGACAAACGGATGGGATCCTTTACCTTGGAGGAATCATTCCATGATTTCTTCCTTGAAGATAATTCCTATACTTTTGAGTTCTTTTGTAACAATGTACAAACACAACTTCTTTGGGGTGTCTAAGATCAGTATTTCAAAGGAATGTAAAATGAGCGAGATAGGGTTCTGTATTTTCTGTGCAATTGCCCAAATTACAATGGATGAGCCTTCTTAAATAGAAGGAAGGAAAGAATAAAAAGAGTAGCAGATTGTACAAAGTTTGTAATTAAAAGTGAAATGTGTCACCATCTAATTGAAACACGCGGTAATACTGAAAACAGATTTTTTTCCCCTTTTATATATAGAATACTTTCATTGAGGAAAAAAAATGAACGAATACAAGGGCATACAAAAAGGCCAACCCACAGAAGACCCCCCTAGAGGGAGTTTCCAACTAAGTAAGATGTTTCCTAGAGAATAATTACAAAATGTCTACGATACCGAAGTCCAAAGAGAAACATAGAACCTCGCCAACGACCAAACTTCACTAGGGTCCCTATCCACACCTCTAAACGCTTTATTGTTCCTCTCTCCCAAAGATCCCACAACAAAGCACACACCCCGCAAGCTACAAAAAAAGCCTTTCTTTTTTAAAGGCAGATGGAGGAGGAATTCCCCAATCATCATAGAATATCCCTCTGGCGAGCTAACACAAAATCAAACTCCTGAAAGAGGGGAAAACACACAAAACTCACACTAGGATTTCCTCCACCTTCTGACAAATGATAAAGAAAGGACCCATTAACGAAGACTTCCTTCACAAAAGTCTATCCATCATCTGGAATTCCCCAATCACTTCTTCTTTAAGGTACATGAGAAAGTTCTTTTGTAAGTATATCCTAGATCATTTTTCTTATACTAATACTACATTATTCCATACAAGTAACAGGATCAATTATCCCCTCATACCTTCTTATCCAATATAGTAAATTAATTCATCAAAAACATTTCTATTTCTGACAGAAAATGTAAAATACTGTTTGCAACTTTTATGGACAGTATATTCAAATTCAGGCAATTGATCAAAATTCTTCCCAGTAATAACAAAAACACTCTACACGGGAAAGGCAATGGCTTAAACTTTGTCGATAATAATTACACTCCTTCAACAACAATAAACTATACCCAACGAACAGCCAGAAAAAATAAAATAAAATAAATCTGCTAATCGAGACCCCATATTGATATTGGCGAGCGTTTACAAGAACCAATTCAAAAATTTCTAAACACATAAAATATGGAACTAAACTACGATATGATCCCACTGACCAATTCACACTAAAACTTCCGTGTACTGGAAGAATAATTCTCGGCAGTATAGCATATGAATGATACCACGTAGTTTCCAGATTATAAAACATAAAGTATTAACTTAAGAGTGCGAAATGAAACGGTGGAAGATTTACGAACGAAAGAAGAAGAAGCGAGAGTTTCGGTGAAGGTGATTTCGTTAAAATGCCCCGAAAGTACCAGAAAAGAACTTTCACATTTTGAAACTATTTGCAAAACGAGAAACAATTAAGCAAATAAACATGATTAAAAAAAATCCAAAGAGATCAAACAGTGGATCAACAAAGATGAAGATCGATCTCCATTCCACGGTTAAACACGGTAATAGCAACTGCAAGCCAGATACTGAAATTTTTCGCTCTCAAACAGCGAAAAAGACATCGCATCGCGACAAAAAAAAAAAACCCTAAAAAACGCAATGAACCGAAAAGGAATAGGAACACAGAGATAAAGAAGCAAGGTGTAACCTCTAGAATTGCGATCAAAGTGAGGTCGGATGGGGAAAGTGTTGAAGAATCCGGCGGATCTGAAATCATTGGAAGGGGCGGAATCACTGGAATCAATGATGCTGTGAGAACCGGGCAAAGAAGAGGCAATAGTGGGCCTCAAACGCGAAGAAGAGAGTGACGAGAGCCTTCGAGCGGCAATCCTCAACATCTTCGTCAACCTTCGGGTTTCGATTTGGAGGGATATTGAGAACTCAGAAGAACCAGCCTTTTCCCCGGTTCGCTTGACCTCAAACCTGTTTTACTTTCTTTGGCTATCGTCATGGTCTTTTTTTCTTCCCCCCCTTTTTTTTGTTATTGCTAAAGTTTGGACTTTGGAGTAGGGTAATTTTTTTATTTTTTATTTTTTAGTAAATATTTGAATCGCTGATTTCTTAATCACAATAAATAATTTTTATATAAATTTAAAAAAATATATGAAAATCAATGAAAATTGTTATAATTAATTAATGAAACTTTGCTTAATTTGAAAAATTTGTTAGAAATATTATGTTTAAATTTTCACCTTATAAAATTAGTATGTTTTTTTGAAAATTTGTAAGAATAATTTCTCTTGGATGAGATCGGCCATTGACACTTAGTTAAAAAAAAATCATTTTTTCTAACTTATTGATTGTTTTAGATTTATAAATCGATATTTAGGTAAAAAAATCTAAATGTTACATAATCTTTCCAAATTAAAAAATCACACTATCAAATTAAAAAGAAGTTTATCAACATCATTACACATTTTTAACCGACGTTTACTCGAAGTTGAATTTGGGTGTAAAACTCAAATTGTAGTGATATATAATAACGTGGTTACTATTTTAGAATAATTCAAGATCTAAAACTTAGGATAAATTCCTTCGTGTAGTATTATTCATTTAATACTTTTGCTAATCTCAATTAAATTGAATAATATTTTTTGGAAGACACCCAGGTATTCCGTAGCAAAATATTATATAATGTATTTCAAAATAAGTCCATAATTTATTAAACATTCAAGTACTCGTGACTTACTAGTTTGATACTACGTGTATTGCAAGTGGTGTATAACATTTAAAATAAAATTTAATTATGAAATTTTAATAATACAAATTTAATTTATGAATGAGAGAGTTTTATTCTTTAAATAAGTCATGAAAAAATATTTATAAAAATTTTGGATGTTCGGTGAGGAAAAGTAATAGTTATTTTAATTGAGTTTAAAATATATTATTAAAAATATATAAATTAAACATGTTTAAAAGAACATATAAACTAAAATATTTTGTACTAATTTTTTAAAAAATAAATTGTGATAGTCACCTTAGCAATATATATATATATTAATTAGGATTATTTGATTATCTTCACAATCTCGAACTTTAATGTAAACCAAAATATTATTATTATTTTTTTTAAAAAAAGTGTGCTCAATTGATTAAAAAATGTGTTTCATATTTTGATTTGAAATATTGGATTGTCTTTTTAATTTTTAATTTTAATTTAAAACAAAAAAAAAAGTTGAAAACTAAAAGATAGATGTCGATGCCAAACTTTGGCTAAGGAAAAATGCACCGACCTCCATGTGACAACAACGGTAAATTTGTAATTTAAGGAAGAGAGAACCTACAAAAAAAAAAAAAAAAAGTTGTGATACTTAAGTCATTAAAAGAATGATATAATAGAAGAAGTCAGAAGTTCTTAGTTACCTCGTATGGAGCCATAAGTGTGTATCTATAGGGAGAATGAGACAGAGTTTACATTTTCCTCTTATGATAAGGATGATATGAATCTTTCCTAATTCTAATAAGTTGAGATTAGATATGATTAGAAAAATCCACTATATCTATTATTTCTCCTTCTTTATCTTATTAGGGTTCTACATTGGGCAGAACGCGTGTGGATCTTACTCGAGTCGAGGCTGACTGACCCAACATTTTACCTAGGCAAGCTCAGGTTTCATCCCTTAAGACCTAATTATATTGGGCATTTGGCTACTAGACCAATATTGACCGAGGCTGACCAGGCCCAATTCACATACTGGCCTATCCCTTTGATCTTCTCTTGCTATTTCTAGACTATTTACACTTGATTCTAGAAACCACCCATAACATTAGCGTCCCACTCCCAAGTTCGGATTTGTGGTCCTTCTAGCCATTCATCACAGGTTTTGATCCTAAGAACCTATCTTGGGAGTATACTCTCCCCTTCGATTTCCACGCTACCCCATCATGAAACTTAATCCAGACTTATTGGCGACTGTTAGGCTTATCGAGCCAAACCCTTTTGAGGTCTAACTAATCTTTCAACGCGCTTTTCTTTCTTATGACAAAGTTATGTGTCGAGCTATGTTGGGCCCACCTCAAGCATAGGCTCCTCACAGATTTTTTGTTCTTTATACCCTAGGTGTTCCTCGGGCCATGAGCTGATTTGGAATATTATCCGGCTAATCCTATTAGGACTTAACTAGCTTCATGTCCTAACTTTCCGTCCCTAGGATAGAGTTGCGGTGGCTTCTTCTTTTTGTTGTAGCTTGATCATTGATAACGGGCAGAAATGCACGTTATTACAGTGCAAATAAGTAAAACAATGAGGGAATGTGACGGTAAAAATATAAAAAATCATGTCCAAAAGCGGTAAACTGAGAATATTGCGATCGAATGTGCCCATCATATAAAAGCAACTAATTTACTTATTTTGTGCAGGAAAAATGCGTTGGTGTAAGTAAAATTGTGATCCAAAGAATTTGGCATCCGCGCACATTAAAGGATTGCGACCGCAAAGTCATGTGATCGTATGCGCTCGTGAGAAGTTGCTCAAGAAGATGGTGATAACGGGCAGAAATGCACATTATCATAGTGCTAAGTTCTTAAACAATTCTGGTTTGCGTTGATGAAATATGTTAGATTGCGTCCAAAAAGCTTCAAATTCATAATATTGCGGTCGCATGCATTCATCGCATAGAAATAGTTGATTTTTGTGTTTTTATGTAGAATATGCATTGACGCAAGGCGAAAATTGCGATCATAGGAAATCATTGGTCGACCGCAACATTATTGCAAGGCTTTGCGGTGATTGTGTTCACAAACATTTGCTCAAGAATGATTGCCACAACCTGGTCAGCACAACTTGATGGGCGCATCTAGGTGAAAGGCACAATTAATCGCGATGAGACAGAAAGCTGATGACAATCGAATCTGAATTAAGCTGATTGCCGCTAACGATAACAAGTACATTCAGCTTTTCGGTGACAAATATTCGGCGCATCAGTCAGGAAATTAAAGCCATCCCATCCAAGCAATCATAAGAGAGAAGTCGCCTTCACCTCGAAGCTCTATAAATACCAGAGNCGCATCAGTCAGGAAATTAAAGCCATCCCATCCAAGCAATCATAAGAGAGAAGTCGCCTTCACCTCGAAGCTCTATAAATACCAGAGGCATCCTTCAGATTAGGGGTTAACCATTTCACGAATTTGAGAGCTCAACTCGTCTTTGTCCATAGTTTTCCTTTTTATTTTAAGGCGGAGCAAGAGAAGAGTAAAGACGCCGGAGATTGCTCAGGGAAACTCGAGAGAAAACCTTGAGGCGTAAGAGTAGAGAGCGGGCCAATTCTCGCGAGAGCGAGTATCTTTTGAACACGAGTAGAAAAGACAGTGTAAAAGCCTGGGAAGCAAGAGATTACTACCAGGCTCTTTATTCTATTCTTGCATTGTTATTTTGTACTTCATCTTTATATTTATACAATGGAAGTTCTTATTCTACATTTGGGATTAGAACTGCATAAACAAGAGATCTAGACTTAGAGATAAGCTCTGTTTGTCAACACTGCATCGCATGCACCCTAGAGATAGGTATCATATTATGTGGTCGCATATTTGTGTGGATGTCATTTTGTCATCGCATAAATAGGAATAGAGGCTTATGTGTAGGCCTTGTAGACTTATCACATATATCGCATGCGTTCTAGTCTTAGAAGCTGTGGCATTCGCATCGAGAGGTGGTTTAATGTTGTATGCATGTTGCATGATCGCATATCATGAATGCATCCTAGGAAGTGTTAGCCAAAACTTTTCTTGCGTTCACGCCAAGTATAACATGAACGCAAGTTTCTCGGGTAATCCGAGGTCGAACACAGGGACTTGTAGCTATATATATGTGGTGATGTGCATGCGGCGATTTAAATAAAAGAATGATGGAGGGGTTTCTATATTAACACTACTCCTACTCCTAGGTAACAGACAACGCAATGAGAATATGCATGAGAGGTAGAGATACGATAACACTTGACATGAAACAAATGAATGGGAAAATAGATAAAATGCGGAGATGTTTTCATTGCAACCCTTAAGAGTGATCGCAAGGACAACCTTAGTCAACACAAGCCATGCGATCATGCAACACACATACAATAGTAAACCACCTCTCGGTGCGAATGCTACGACTTCTAATGCTAGAACGCATGCGATATATGCGATAAGTCTATAGGACCTACACATAAGTCTCTATTCTTATTTATGCGATGACAAAATGACACACACACAAATAAGGCGACCACATAATATCATTCCTATTCCTAGGGTGCATGCGATGCAGGTTAACAAATGGAGCTTATCTCTAAGTTCCTCATTCTTTTCTATGCGTTCCAATCCGCTCTCTCGAGTCTTAGATTTGGGTTTTAGACTACTCTCTCAAGTATGCCTAAATGATGAATGATGCGCTCATAGAACAAGGTAATTGCATGAACTTGGCTGACTTAAGCTTATTCCTATCTTTAGTGAACAATGCATACATTGCTTAATGCTTCCAACCACTTACCCTCTCGGGCAGTTACCTGTTGCTGACTTTACTCATAGACAAGCAATGCGTTAGCCTATAGACAGGCATTGCCGCAGCTTCACACTAAGCAAATAAGGTTACTCATACACTCGCGCAACGTACATCTCTCGGTGGGTTGCTACATGCTTCATATCCCTAATCCACATGATTAAGTATGCAATACCCAAGCAATCTCACTAAGTGTTGTAATGAAAGTAAAGATGCTAAGCACAGAAGATGGAGATGGACTCGAAGGAACAGAGAAATGCATTGAAAATAAATTGTATTAATTTCTTAATTCCAAAATGTCATACAATACAATATGAGAAAAGAAAGGAAAAGGAAATGACTGGCTGGAAGCAAAGATTTGCTCCTAGCGGATGTGCGTCAAGGCTGCCGGTGGTGCCATGGATGGGCGGAAGAACTGACTCTCTCAAGATCTAACTCCGGTCGAAGGCTCCGGTCGTCACTTGAAATGGATGAAGGAGGTGAAGAACTCTTAACCGTCTTCTCACGCGTTTGTCTGGATCGCGGGAAAAATCCCCATATCACAAGAATCATCCCTGGATAACTTGAATTTCTGCTCATCGACTTCTATTTATAGAGGTTGGGTCACCGAAAACATTAATTGGATTGCTCTGAGTTTGACATTCGACGCGTTAGTCCTTTCCGAACCTCTGCCACTAATGGCATGGTAGGTGAAATGTCAGCATCAACTTTGGATTTTCTCGAGGTAGATGCGTTGATACGTTCATTCCACCTAACTTGCATTGATCCCATTAGCATGCGTTGTCGCGTAGCCATAATCATTCAATGACCGCATTCGCTTAATACCGCAACTCTACATGATGACCACAATCGCTTGATGAGTGCAACTCCCATGTGATGGACGCATATGGCTAATTACCGCAACATCCATGCGTTGATCAATGCGTTTGCCTTTGCGATAGAGTGTTTATCCACATGTGGTCATCTATGTGATGGTCCGATTTTCGCGTTTGCGTTCATTTCCTGCATTAGCTACAAAAATAGAACATTGAACACATAATAACGCAAAATAACGGGTTAGCTGAGATTCAACATGCTAATCGACACAAGCTTACTTTCTCGTGAATTCCTATCATGATTGCCACATATTCTGCCTAACAACCTTCATAATTTTAAGCAAAAGGCCTAGGATGACATGCATTTCTGCATGTCATCATAAATACCGAAGGCCACCATCGATAGAGAGTTTGCCATATAGAATAGAGAGCATATAGAAGATATTTAGCTGTCATTCTATGCATAGTCATACTTAGAAGACGGAAACGATTAAAGAGAAGAAGATGCGAAGAGATCATTCCCGGACAGCTCGGAAGACTATCGGGAAGCGCTAAAAAAGAAGAGAGGGCTAACACTTGCGGAAGCAAGGACATACATTTGAGCAGAGTTGGAAAGAAAAGACAGTGTAAAAGGTCACGGGAAGCAAGACATTGCTACTGGGCTTCTTATCTCTACATTCTATTGTTATTCTATATTTTGCATTTAGTCTATAGACAATGGAAATCTTAATTCAACTTGTGCTCAATCTCTCTATATCTCGCATGAGTAGCTAAATTACGGAATGGGTTGAGAAGCACATAGCTAGCATGACCTAAGATCTTCACTTTATGCGATCATCTTGTCTTATGTATGCGTCATTAACCCTTTAGAGATGCTCGGGAGAGTGGTATAAAGATAGAATCTAGGCTTGGGAAAGTCAGATTAAAATCTAGGCTCGAGAGAGTCGGATTAGAACCGCATAAGTAAGAGATAGAAACTTAGGAATAAGTTCTGTTTGCTATTAACACATCGCATGCACCTTAGAGATAGGATATGATAGTATGCGGTCACCTTGTGTATGTGTGCATCATTCATCATCGCATAGACAAGAATAGAGGCTTGGGCATAAGTCCTATCGACGTTATCATATACATCGCATGCGTCCTAGAAATAAGAATGATGACATTTGCATTGGAAGATGACTTGCTGTCGTGTGTGTGTAGCATGATCGCATAACTTGAATGCAATCTTAGGAAGTGTTAGCTAAATCCCTTCTCAACCCGTTCACCGCATACTCATTGTAATTCTTGTTTTCATCAACTCTTTGCTCGCATCCGTCGCATAGGATTTATACTTAAACTAAATACCAACCAACTTATTTGTTTTTGCCACCGCAAAGGAATCAAAATTTACTGCCGCATAGTAACTCAGTAGTCCTTGTGTTCGACCCTGGACTTACCAGGAAACCTAGTGAGATTTATACTTGGGTTTTACTAGGAAAACTTGCATGTGCAATGCATAAATCATCATCGCAATTATACACCATTATTGCATCACATTTACAATGCATCAATCATCAATCTCGTAGTTCTATTGCTTATCTTCAATAATTCTGTAGCTTAATCATCATTCTCATAGCTTCTTTTCCTATCTCACTTAAATAAGGTTAATTTATCTATCTTTTGTGACAGATTTTGAATTTGGTTAATTGACTGTGGGGTGGCCAGCCCCTAGTGTTCACCAAATATCTTTACTTAGAAAACTATTTGAGTCCCAATTGAGTTTCTTATGCCAATTTTCTATTTTGTGAGTAATTAAGTCTTCTTTTAAGGTTTCTTAGTTGTCTTTATAAAATCCTTATTAAGTAATGGTGGTGTCTTGGATATGTATGTATGTGACTTGTGTTGGGATTAGTGTCATAAATCTTTTGTATTCTCGAACAAATTGTTATTAATAAAATAAAATTTATTTTATGAGCATACACTCACTCCAATAAACTAAGATCCTAGGTTATCTTATATAATTTAAACATATATGTAGAGACATACGGATGAATCATGTTTAAATGATAATCTAAATGGTCTGTAGTAGATGGATAAGACTGAGTACCTTATCTTGGTGACACTATGGTACGACCCGCTTTATAGATGTTACAAAGTGTTGTAAAGTACTATAAATGATCTGATCCTGATCATTCATGTGGAGACATGTGAGCGAGAGTATCCTATACAAAGAGTTTGTATAAGACCGGACCACGAAATGATTAGTCTTATTATATAACACCGTGATAGTAGAGACTTACATTTCACCAGGATGACAATTTTTGACATGACCTGAATCTTGAGTGAGTTGTGAACTCCTACCTATGAAGGTGGTCCTTTGATTTGTATGGGTGAGAATGGCCAGATTGCTAACTCAATATGCATACCATTTCGGGGATTTGTCTAATTGCGGAGCTGGGAATACAACTACAGAAAACAGAGTTCATTCCTTCCCTGATGTCGGGGTAAGTAGATAAATTGATCCCTTAAGGGCTGATTCTGGGGCTTGAATAATGTGGCCACACCCTCTCCTTGCTCGAGAAGGACTTGGTCATAATTGGACTATGACTTATTGTTCATTAGAGGAATCAGTGGTACTTAATGAGTTAGATGGAACTACAGGGGCAAAATGATAATTTTGGCCCAACTATACTTATGAGCAATTTGTGAATGGTCCTCGCATTGTTGACTGATTATATCCAATAGACACATAAACATATCTGTAGTGCGAAGAGTGCAACTATCGGTCTTTAATGAAGTGACCGACAGTTAATGAATGTTGGGTAATTTAATTAAAGAGTTTAATTAGTTATCAAGTACCATTGGAGCTTCAATCTATAGGTCCATCAGGTCTCCTCTGTAACTCAACAAGGATTTATTGAGAATTAAGTTTTCGATTAATTTGAATTGTTCAAATTAATTGAGGAAATTAATTATATGTGATAAAATTAATTAAATTAATTATATGTGATAAAATTAATTAAATTAATTATATGTGATATAATTAATATAATGTATTAGATACATTATAATATAAAGTATTTTGAGAGGAATTAAATATTTGATTATGATTCAAATATTAGTTATATGGATGAGATTGCTATAATTGAATTTAGTATAAATATGATTTATATTAAATGTCATGTAATGTTGAGAGAAAATACAAATTATAGGTTATATTGTATTTGATACATTATAAAAACTATAGGTTATACGTTATATTTGATATAACTGAATGGATGAAAACCTTAAGACACAACGGAAGCCAAAAACACGAAACCATTTTGTTTGGATTTTTTTCTTTTCAAATTGGCATTTAAAATCAAAACAATTTTTTCATTGGAATAAAAGGTAATAACGATTAAGCATGCTATTCCCAAAAAGACTAATTATATAGAGAAGAAACCCACCTTGCAAAACTTTTGACAATTCTGTAGAAGTTCTCTGTTGAATTGGGATTGGGCACCACCACTTGAAAATGTAACGACCCGACCCCCAAGGACTCAAGCTAGGCCGTTACTAAACACATGCATGCCTGAAACTTAAAACGACACCCTTTTATTGTGAAATAAATGCTAAATAAATAAGGTAAATTTAAAATACCTCCATTAAATTCAATATTAAAAATAAATGATAGGATACCCATAAATCATAAATGATAATAAATAGATCTGAAAAAAAATCTTAACAGTAAGTTTCAAACATCAAAGCTGAAAGTTGAAAAACATGAAAAGGAATCTAAATATTATGAACGGAAGCATAAAACCGGTCCCCAATGGCTCGCTCATGGATTCCTCTCATCATTCACCAGCGTGTCCCTGCCCTTAACTGAAACATAAACATGAGAAATGGTGAGTATAAAATATTTAGTAAGTAACCCCATTACTAGGGCCAGGCTAGGCATCTATGTCCTCTAGATGCCTACCTCTAGTAGGATGTAAGCACTCCCTTAGTCCTCATGGGACACATACATACATGAATAACTGAACTTCATCCTACTGTAGTTAAATATATCCACTACCTCTAGTAAGTCCCGTAGGACCCACAACCTCTGGTGAATCTCGAAGGAAACATCATCTCTAGTGAATCCCGAAAGAAACAAAACCTCTGGTGGATCCCGAAGGAAACCACCAACTCTAGTGAATCCTGAAGAAAACACAACCTTTGGTAGATTCCGAAGGAAACCACCACCTCTAAGTGAATCCTGAAGGACACATAACCTCTGGTGAATCCCAAAGAAAAGCACCACCTCTAGTGAATCTCGAATGACACACAACCTCTAGTGGGCATCCAACTAACAGTGAGGATACTATCACGATTACAACATCATAAGTATCATAACATGGTTCTATACCATACATATACACCTCATCATCTAGTTGTATAACATACATATACATCTCATCATCCTAGTCCCATAACATACATATACATCTCATCATCCTCATATCAAATAGAATCTCATAGAATAATAATATACTCAAATCATGCTAGAATTTGAATATCTCTATGCGTATCTAGTCCTTTAAATCCTCATATCAGCAACGCATACATAAACATCAAACCATCATCAAATCCTCAGTAAATCATAACTACATTTTCCTGGCGCATGGGCAGTTCCAGTAGTAAGATTACTTACCTCTAATTGCAACTTTAGAAACTAGTAAGCTTAGCCTCTTCCTTGCCTGACGAAACCTTGAATCAAACCAAAGTAGCAAACAAGAAAATACGAAATTTCAATCTCTAAGCACAGTTTCCAAAACCGCCAATCCTAGACCAAAAGCTTTTCAACAACTTACTAGAAACCCATGAGATCAAACTTAAATCACCCACAACGAAAATACCAAAAAACCTCAAGATTCTCCCTGAAACTTGAATCTGAACATCCAAACATAATGGGTAAGTGTGAAACGAAATCAATAGTTTGATTGGCTTTCAAAGGAAACCCCACACACTTACAAAATCTTACCGAAATCGCAACGATGACACTGAACCGACGACAACAGCGCGCGACTGGGGGAGTTGGATCCGATCGGCTGCAGGAGAGGCTACGTCTAGCACGATGTCGGGTCGTGAATTGACGAGGTGGGGCAGACGGTTCTAATAGTTCGACAACTTCACGGCCCAGATGTGGCAAGTAGACGGGAGTTGGATGGGCGACGGACCTAGCGCGCAGAGAAGATTGGCTGGTCGGCGAGGCGGCGACGTGTTGGGTCAAAGGTCGGAGGGGAGAGATGGGTCGTGTGGCATGCGGAAGAAAAAGAAACTAGGGGGTGGCAGTGATAACGGGCAGAAATACATGTTATTACAGTGCAAAGTTATAAAACAATGCAGGATTGCGACGGTAAAAATATATAATATTGCGTCCAAAAGCATTAAGTTTACAACATTGCAATTGCATGCATCCATTGCATTAAAAACAACTAACTTATGTAATTTTTGCAGAAAATGCGTTGGCGCAAGGCGGAATTGCGATCCAAAGAAATTAATGTCCGAGCGCATTAAGAGATTGCGGTCGCAAGGCTATGTGATCGTTTGCGTTTGCAAAAATCTGCTCAAGAAGGTGGTCGTATAGAGCCAACGCAGTAAGGTGAAAGCTTAATAAATCACGATGGGACAGAAGCTGATGACGGTTGATTTTGAATTAAGTTGACAAGCCATTAACGACATACTGTAGCAAGTACACTTAACTTTTCGATAACAAATATTCGGTGCATCAGACAGAGAATTAATGACATCCCATCAGTGCAAGCATTCAATAGAAAAAGCTTTTCACCCTGAAGCTCTATAAATACTGAAGGTCACCTTCATTGAAGAAGTTTGCTCAGTTTGAAGAGTTCAACATATAGAAGATAGCTAGCCTTTGTTCATAGTTTCCTTATACTTAGAAGGCGGAAGCGAGAGAAGGGGAAAGACGCTAGAAGATCATCCTGGTCAGCTCGAGAGAGTGCCAGGGAGCGTGGAAAGCAGAGAGAGGGCCGATTCTTGCGAGAGCAAGAATATCTTTTGAGCAGAGTAGAGAAGAACCATGTAAAAGCCTTGGGAAGTAAGAAATTGCTACCAGGCTCTTTATCTTTATTTCACATTATCATTCTGTATTTTGATTTCATATATAGAATGGAACTTGCATTTCTATATCTGTTCACTCTCTTTACAATACGCATGAGTAACTAAACTTTTGAATGGGTTGAGAAGTACTTAGGTAACATGACCTAGGATCATCATTGCTTGTGATCATCTTGTCTTATGTTGCGTCCATCACCCCTTTAGAGCTACTCAAGAGAGAGTCTAAAGAAAGAACCTAAGACTTGATAGAGCTATGTTAGAATCTAGACTTGAGAAAACAAGATTAGATCTGCATAAGCAAGAGATAGAGACTTAGAGATAAGTTCTGTTTGCCAACATGCATCGCATGCACCCTAGAGATAGGCTATGGTAGTATGTGGTCGCCTTGTGTATGTGTGTGTCATTCGTCATCGCATAGACAAGAATAGAGGCTTAGATGTAGGTCCTATAGACATCATCGCATATATCGCATGTGTTCTAAAATTAGAAGCCATAGCATTTGCATTGAGAGATGACTTGTTGTTGTATGTGTGTAGCATGATCGAATAACATGAACGCATTCCTAGGAAGTGTTAGCTAAATCCCTTCTCAACCCGTTCCCCCGCATACTCATCGTATCTTTCGTATTATTAACTCTTTTCTCAACTCTGCTACATAAACTTTATACTTCAAACAACATACCAACCAACACATTGTTTATTTATTATTGGAAAGTAATCGAAAACCACCATCGCATATTGTTTCCTTAGTCCCTGTGTTCGACCTTGGGCTTACCAGGCAACTCAGTAGGATTTATACTTGGATCTTGCTAAGAAAACTTGCATGCACAACACATATTCACCATCGTATTCTACACCATTATTTCATCGCATTAACATACGCACCTGTCTCTTATACACATCTAGATGTGTATAAGAGACAGGAATAATATATAAAATAAAATAAAAAAATATATACTTTATTTTATTTTATCATATCTCATTTTATTATTTCCCTTTCAATTTTTTTAATCCCTCTTTCCTTTTAAATGTTCAATTCAAAAAATTTTAACCCGTTCACTTCCATAATGAAATTAATTCTCGACATTAATTTCAAATAAAAAAATTAGGTGGCATAAAAAGTCCAATTTCCATAACTTCCATTTGATTAACCAATTAAATTGAAACATCTATTTCTCAATAATTAAACCTCACTAATCCAATTAAATTTCTAAAATAAACAAATTATCTCGAATATTACAAAATACTGAAATTACATTACGAACAAAAGTTTCGGAATGTTACAAGAAACCTCCTTATTCTTGCAGGGAATTGAGGCTATGGAGAATTATGGGATTCTCTCTTTTGGGATTGGGAATATCATAAAACGACTTTTTCTTTCTTTTCTCAGGAAGATGAAAAAACATATAGAGAGCTTAAGAGTCTCCTCCTCCTTCTACAAAACAAAACCCTTTTGTTAGAGAGAGAGGGATGGTGAGAGAGGGAGAGAAAAACGTGGGATTGATCCCACATTTTCTCGTAACTTCCCTAAAATAGGGAGTTAGTTAGTTTAAATTAAATTAATTAAATCATGTTTAATTAAATAATTATTTAAATCATATTTAAATGATTACCTCTCACATAACCTATAGTTTTAATGCACATCCCAATTAATAATTTTGAATTATGTCTAAAATTAAACTAAATTATATCCAAAATTAATAATAAAGTCTAAAATTAAACTTTATATTAAAATGTATCAACATACATTAAAAAAATCCCAATTGAATTTGAACATTTTAAATTCAATTTAATGACAAATTACCTCAATATCTTTTACAAGATAGGAAGGGGACCTAATGGACCTACAGATTGGAAGCTCCAACAATGTGAGATTAATTAACTAAACTCATTAACCAAATTAATCAATATTCGTCAACTATGGGTATACTCCATTAAAGACCTACAACTGCACTTTTCTCACTACATATATGTTTTTGTCTATGAATATAGACCAATAACAGTAAGTTAGTCCTTCACAAGTGTTCACAACATCAACTGGGTCAAATTACCGTTTACCCTTAGGTTACCTCTACATTCTTAAGTACCAGTGCTCCTCTAATAAACAACATGTTTATGGTCCAACCATTAAACAGAAACCCTTATTGGGCAAGTGAGAGAGTAGGGCCCTTTGTTCAGGTCCCGGAGACACCACTTAAGGGAACACTCATCTACTTACCTTGAAATGGGAAGGAGCAACATCAATCTTGTATGATTATGTTCCCAGCTACCCACTCGGTCTTATCCCCAAAATGGTAGGCATATTGAGTCATGAATTGGCTACTCTCACCCATATAAATCAAAGGAAAATCCCTCATAAAAAATAGTTCATAATATACTCAGGAGTAAGACTAAGTTACCTAGGTCATCGTATTGAAATAGAAACCTAAATAGTCCTCGGAGTTACATCTAATGGTTACTATTTCGCAGTCCAGTCTTGTGCAAACTCTTTGAACAAGATACCCTCACTCACGTGTCTCCTACACGAATGCGTTGGATCACTGCGTTTGTATCAAATACAAAGTGGGTTATATCCATAGTGTTATCAGAATAAGGTATCTAACCTTATCCCTATATTATAGACCCTTTAGGCTGTATCTTGAACATTGATCCCTATATGTCTCTACATACAGTTCAAGACTCTTAAGACAGCCTCAGAGGTTAGTTTATTGGATTTTAGGGTTAATAAGATAAATTAAATAAAACATCATTAACACTTATTCATAAAAACATTAATAACTATTCATTAATGATGGTCATTTAATTATATTCACCATCTACGAGTTTTAGGGCTTAAAACCCAATAATAACATATAGTTATATATATATATGAAGAAAATCGTACATGAGGATTTCCATGAGCAGTGGAAGAATCGTTCCAAATTCTATTCGAATTGAACATAAACAATTACAGTACAAGAACGAAAACTAACAGTTCGTGCACAAAACGAAATTACAACATGCTTAGATAGAATTCAAGGGATAGAGTATGCGTACCTTTGAAGAAACATTCTTCAAGAATCCCTCAACAGTCTCCAAGTGTTCAAGAACAGCAACACTCGAACACAACGACTGGTACAACACAAGCAACAGCACGAACACAACGAATGGCCAACAACTTCTTGAATCCAATCAAGTCACACTCGATCCATGAACTGAGTGAGGACACCACCATAATGGTTACCTTGGTATTCTCAATGTGAGAATCCAGGAGTTGTGGGCTCTGTATGATCTTGGCTTAAGGAAGAGACTAGAGGACAACGATCGTTTAGATGATCGAGCAAGTGGGAGATAAGACACTGTCTATCGTATAGATGATGTGCTCAATCATGTAGTAAATGGCAGCCTATCGTATAGACTATGCCACGCGATTGTTTAGCTATGATTAACTAATGAACTATCATATAGTCAAAGCTCCACGATCGTTTAGTCTCTATATAGCTATCTCTTAGTGAAACACTTTCACTTGATAACTTTCTCCGTGAGTAATTTTTCGAATGAGGCAACTACCTAAAATTAGGAAAGCATTTTTCCTTTTATCTCACGGTTACCATAAAACCACCAATAACCTCCCACTCAATCGATTATAAGAGAAAAAGAAATTAATTGTCATATAATTAATATATTATAAATAAATATGATAACCAACTTACCATATTATATTTATAACCTATAGTTTTAATATTTCATCTCAGGAAACATATAAACCATAATTCTTTTTCTATTTTATGGCACTTAATGCAAATCATATTTACATTAATTTCTCCACTTGATGTATCTCATACATCACAACAATTATATCATATATAATTGAATTTCCTCTCGTTAATTTGAACACTTCAAACTAACCCCAAGAACTGATTCTCAACTTGAATCCATTGAGCTACCAAGGGGACCTTATGGACCTGTAGCTTGAAGCTTCAACGGTAAGTGGATAACTGACTAAACTCTTTAGTCACGAGATCCACCATCTGTTAACTGCCGGGCACTCTACTAAAGACTGACAGCTGCACTCTCCTCATTACAAATATATTTTTGTGTCCATATCAACCAATCAACAGCGCGATAACCTTTCATAGATCGCTCGTAAGTACAATTGGGCCAATTTACCATTTTGCCCCTATAGTTACATCTAACTCCTTAAGTACGATTGATTCCTCTAATGAACATAAGTCATAGTCTTACTATGACTAGGTCCTCTCTTCCAAAGAGAGAATGTGGTCACTATGTTCAAGACCCGGATTCAGCCCTTAAGGGAGCAATCTATCTACTTACCCCTACTTCGGGGAAGGAGTGAATTCCATCTTGTGTAACTGAGCTCCCAGCTCCCACAATCAGAAAAATCCCCAAAAAGGTAGGCTTGTTGAGTTGGTAATCTGGTCACTCTCACCTATACTAATAAAAGGATCGCCCTTAAAGGCAGGAGTTCTCAAAACACTCAAGATTAAGGTCATGTCACCTATGGTCATTAAAATGAGATGTAAGTCTCAAGTTTAAATGGTTTTATATAAAGAGACAAATCATCTCGTGGTCCGGTCTTATATAAACTCTTTATATAGGACACCCTCGCTCGCATGTCTCCACATGAATGATCAGGATCAGACCATCTATAGTAGTTCACAACACTTGTAAACCTCTACAAAGCGAGTCGTATTCGTAGTGTCACCATGATAAGGTATCCCTCCTTAATCTGTATACTACAGACCTTTTAGGTTATTACTTAAGGCATGATTCACTTGTATATCTCATATACATGCTGAAGTTTACATACAATAACCACGGATCTTTGTTTATTGGATATGAGTAAATGAAAATAAAATAACTCTTATTTTATTCATAACAATGTGTATAAAGTTTACAAACTACATGACTCTGGGAGAATTAGGACATCAATCCTAACAATCTTTCACTTGTCCTAATGCCTCGGGAGACTAATGTACAATACATGAAAGAACAAGTACAATATACAATAAACTAGGGTATACTCTATACCCCAATATCATCTCCCACTTGCCTTAGACAATATGTCGCATGTCCCGTAGACCCAGACTCTCTAGATGACCCTCAAACACTTTAGCTGTGAGAGCCTTTGTAAACGGATCAGTAACGTTGTGCTCTGATGCGATCTTCGTGACTATCACTGTTGGGGATGATGCCCCAAACTCTCGTTGGGTCCTGTAGTTTATAAACACTGTATTGAACAAACGCTTGTGATGTAATAATATATGATATTTTTCTTCACTATTGTCTATGAAACATGGGATGTTTTATTTGCTTTACGACAAACCAATAAACTAAGATCCTTGGTTGTCGTTGTAACTTAAGCATGTATGTGGAGACATACAGGTGGATCATGCCTTAAGTAATAACCAAAATGGTCTGTAGTATATGGATATAGGAGGACAACCTTATCCTGGTGACATTACGGATACGACCCGCTTTGTAGAAGAGTTACAAGTGCTGTGACTTGGTACAGATGGTCTGATCCTAATCATTTATGTGGAGACATACGAGCGAGGGCGTCCTATACAAAGGAGTTTGTATAAGATCGAACCACGAAGTGTTATAGTCTCGTTATATAACGTCATTCATGACAGAGACTTCACTTCACTAAGATGACCAAGTAACATGACCTCAATCCTGAGTAAGTTGGGAACTCTTGCCTTTGAGGGCGGTCCTTTGATTTGTATGGGTGCGAGTGGCCAGTTTGCCGACTCAAACCTAACAGTAGGGAACTCAGCTACACAAGATGGAATTCACTCATTCCCTGAAGTAGGGGTAAGTAGATAGATTGCTCCCTTAAGGGCTGATTATAGGGCTTGAACGATGTGGCGCCACACATCTTCTCATGGCCCGAGAGGTGTCCACACATAGTAGAACTATGTTGTATTGTTCATTAGAAGGATCAGTGGTACTTAAGGAGTTAGATGTAACTATAGAGACAAAACGATAAATTGGCCCAGCTGTACTTACGAGCATCTATGAAGGGTTATCGTACTGTCGATTAGTTATATCTGATGGACACAAAAATATATCTGTAGTGAGAAGAGTACAACTGTCAGTCTTTAGTGAAATGCCTGACAGTTAACGGATGGTAGATCTCGTGGCTAAAGAGTTTAGTCAGATATTCACATATTGTTGGAGCTTCAAGCCACAGGTCCATAAGGTCCCCTTAGTAGTTCAATGGATTCAAGTTGAGAAGCAGTTTTTGGGTCAGTTTGAAGTGTTCAAATTGACAAGAGGGAGTTTGATTATAGATGATATGATTAATTGGGTCAATTATATATGATATAGTTGACATGATGTATGAGATACATTAATTGGAGGAAAATGATATAAATATGATTTGTATCTAGTGGAGGAGAAAAGGACTATAGTTCGTATGTTGCATATGATGTGATATTAAAACTATAGGTTATAAATATAATATAATTATATTTATTTTTAATTAAACAATTATGAGATAATTGTTGGTGGTTTTTCTCCATAATCGTACGAGATAGTGGGTGGTTGCATTCAGTTTTCATAACTGAAGGATAAAATGAAAATAGTTTTCATTTTGTAAGGGGATCGGACAATCACTTCACAATTAGTACACTGCCCATTGTCTAGCTAATGAAAGCATACACGATAGCTCAAGTTGTCCTAAATGATCGTGTACACGCGTAGATTACCTAAACGATCGTATAGCTTTTTCTAAGTGATTGCGTGTGCGAGTGATTTTACCTAAACGATCAACCCCGATTTACTAAACGATCGTGCACCTTTTGCTAAACGATCAAGCACCTGTCTATACGATAGACTCCAAATCTCTCCCACTTGCTTGGTTATTGTAAACGATCGTAGTTTCCTCCTCCCCTCTACCAAATCCAACAGAGCGCACACCTCCTGGATTCTCACACCAAGAATACCAAGGTTACTGAGTGGTGGTGTCCTCTTTGCTACCTGATCGTGTAGAATACCATTCAGTGGTGAACGACATCGAGATTTGGTGGATGATTGACTTGGCGATCACAACGACAACAAGAAGTTGCTGGTCTTGACGAGAGCAAGAGATCAAGGGAAGAAAAGTTCTTCAAAGGTAAGGCTCTTGTCCTTTGTTATTTAATTGTTAAAAGCATGTCGTAATTTGTTCGTAGATTCTTAACTTGTTGTTTGTTTGTGAATGCGGTATTTCTGTCACAATGAATTTGGAACGATCTTGTTTCCGCTAATAGGTACTCTTTGATAAGAGTTCCTTCAATCACATCACTAGATGCACAATCTCCCTTATCAAATGATATTTCCATTCTATATGCTTGCCTCTACAATGACTCCGAGGTTCCTTTAAATTTGCCACAGCTCCGCTGTTATCACAAAAGAGAGTGATCGACAAGGACATATTTGGAACAACTTCCAAATCCATAAGGAATTTCTTCAGCCAAACAGCCTCTTTAGCAATTTCACAAGCGGCTATATATTCGGCTTCCATAGTGGAGTCTGCGATGCATCCTTACTTGATGCTTTGCCAAACTACAACCCCTCCATTCAGAGAGAACACTGATCCTGATGTCGATTTCCAAGAATCTCTATCAGCCTGAAAGTCAGAATCTGTGTATCTTGTAAGGATCAAATCCTTATCTCTATACACGAGCCTGTAGTCCGTCGTTCTCCGAAGATACTTGAGGATCGTCTTGACTGCTGTCTAATGTCTAATCCTGGATTGGACTGATAATGACTAACAATCCCTATTGCATAGCAAATGTCAGGTCTAGTACATAACATTGCATACATTAAGCTTCAAATAACTGAAGCATGGGAATCCATCTCATCTTCTCAACCTCTTAAGGTGTCTTAGGACATTGATCCTTAGACAAAACAACTCCATGCCTGAAGGGTAATAAACCCCTCTTGGAATCCTGCATCCTGTACCTGACTAACATTTGATCAATATACGATGCCTGAGACAAGGCTAACCTCTTGTTCTTATGATCCCGAATGATTTGGATCCTTAGAACATACTATGCCTCTCCCAAATCTTTCATTTGGATTTGGGCGGCTAGCCACTTCTTAATGTAAGTCAGAAAACCTACATCATTCCTAATGAGTAGAATATCATTCACATACAGTACCAGGAAAGCTACCGAGCTGTTGATGATTTTCTTGTAAACACAAGGCTTATCAACATTCTGATCAAAGCCAAACGATTTGACCGCACTGTCAAATCTAATGTTTCATGTTGGATCGACACCATCACGCAGTAGAAGAAATTAGGATCCATAAGCATTCTAATTCATTAATTTTGGTTGAAAAGAAACATGCTAAAACAGAGTATAATGGGTTTCAAGAACATACCTTGGCCGAACCAACGAAATCTCCATTTCCAACTGCAAAATCCTCTGAATCCTTGTGTAGACCACCACAAGATCTTCCCTACTACCCTCTTGGTGCTCTAGATTGAGTTGTGGGACTCAAAATAAGCTGGAATCAAAGGGAATATGGAGAAAGCTCATTGAACCAACCCATTGAAGAACACCTTCTTCATTCGAATTTTTCAACAAAAATTTAGTCGATTCACCCTCTATTTCTTCACTCCAATCTCTTCAATATATTGCAAACTATCATGCAAAGAGATGTGCTGCATGGGATGCAGCTCATGCTTGGAGTAAACCAAAGAAGAAGGTGGGTTCCTTGTAAGCTACTTTGAAGATGACTTGAAAAACCCATTTTCACGTTTGTGTGATTTTTCAATTTCCAAAAATTCATTTTGATTTTAAAATCATATTTTATTTCTAAAATAAAAATTTATTAATTTTACAAATTAATTTTTCTAATAAAATTAATAAATAATTATTCAACAATTAAATAATTCTAATAATTAATTTAATATCCAATATTAAATTAATTTTTACACAAATTCATTCTCTATTTAAATCATATTTAAATATATTTTCTCCAATTCCATTTGATTCTAATTTGAACGTCTCAAATTAACTTATCACACTACTCTAGAGCTAATCCATTTTCGACTAGTAGGGGACCGCATGGACCTACAGATCATGGACTCCAAGATCCGAGATTAATTGGCCAAACTCAATTAGACCGATCCAACCTCCATTTATTAACTAATGGCCACTCCACTAAAACCCATAGTTAACTCCCCCATTGTAGATATATTATGTCCATTTGATATAACAATGATAGTAAGTTAACCCTTCACAGGTTGTTCACAATAACGGCTGGGTCAAATCTCTGTTTACCCCTGAAATTACCTTTTGTTCCTTAAGTCCCACTGATCCTCTAGTGAACAATTGTTTTGTGATCAATCACAAACCGAGTCTCTCTCATACCAAATGAGAGGGCGAGATCCCTTGTTCAGCCTTAGAATCAGCACTTAAGGGAACAACCTCTCTACTATCCCTAAAGCGGGAAGGAGTGAATTCCCTCTTGCACCCTATGTCCCGCATATCTATCTAGTCTTACCCCTAAAATGGCAGTCATATTGAGCCGATGCTGTTGAGCCAACCCCTCACCTATGCAAATTAAGGGCAATCCTAGATAACTAGGAGTTCATAGTTAGCTCAGGATTAAGGTCAAGTTACCTAGGTCATTGCTTTGAAATAGTCAGTCTTAAATAGTTAAAACAACGTTATAAAGTAGAAGTGACTATTCATGGTCCGATCTTGTACAAACTCTTTTGCACAAGGACACCCTCACTCCTCATGTCCAACATGAACGAATTAGGATCACTTCGTTTGTAGCACTTTACAACTCCTTGTAACAACTACAGAGCAGGCCGTATCCAATAGTGTTACCAGAATAACGTACCCAACCTTATCCATGTACTATAGATCATTTTGACTATTTACTAGAATCTGATCCACCTTTATGTCTCCACATAAAGTTCAAGTACTCATCTAATAGTCAAGGGACTTTTAGGTTTATTGGATTTCTTTTCAAGCAATAGATTTATTCAATAACACCTTTAGACTTCCTCCTCTTTTGAAGAGTAGTGGGATCTGTATCAGAACCTAAATAAGCTCTAAGTTTAATTTCAGATAATACTTCTCGTTGATGAACTTCATCAAAGTTAGCAACACTTGCTTTCTCTAACTGGAGGTTATCTTGGGAACTGACACTACTGGTTTCTTTGTCATCTATCCCTTTGTGCTCAAAAAGTAAGAATTGACGTTCAAACAATTCTTGCAACGAGTCCATGATGTCACATGCAATGACCATGTTCTCAACCTTTTTGGCCAAAACATCTGGTATGCTAGCCAAAATGTGAAGTCGGGTCAATGAATTAACCTTCATCCATACCTCATATACATTACGAACATTTCGTTGTGCATCAAGGGTCGGGAGTTGAGCACACTCCTTAACCATGACAAACTCGAGGTCATTTACCACGAAATATGCTTTAATGAACTCTTTCCACTGTATGTAATTGGTCAAACTAGAGGTATTTAATGAAAAAACATTCATGTCGCTGAAAAACAAACACATTGACCTACATTAGGTTTTAACAAATACTCGTTGAAAAAACAACATGCAATACGGTTTAGCAAAACTGAAATGAACCCCGTGTGCCATCTAGTTTCGCAATGACGCTTCAAAGGTTTAGGAGAAAAGCCACCGAAGGGAAGTCAATTTATCCCTCCTTTGAATTGAGACATTCTCAACTAGTCATTAATACCAGAACAACTCTTGCTCCTATAACGACTAGCCATCATTGATTTAGTCAAGAAATCATTAACTTGTTTAACAATTTCTTGTAAGTGTGACCCGTCATTTTAGGCTCTAGAGTTCCGCCCCAAGCAGCCAATCCGAAGGGAAAAAATCCGATTGGGGCAAAAACTAAAGTGACCATATCCATTTCTAGAGTTTACCTTGATATTGACCAACTGCACAAAACCTAATCCGAAGGGGGACACTCCAGGCGCGCCACGAGGGAGTGCAAGAAGATCTCACGGTGCGAACCAATGAAGGAGACCGTAGGACGTGTTGATACACACCCTTCACCCACTTACTATAAACACTCTTTCCGTCCACCTTGATATTGGCTCATGCAAACACCATTCCGAAGGGAGATGCTCCCAGGGCACCACTTGAAGGCCAAGCATGAATCTCACGACGTGAACATTCAGGGAGAAACGTGAGTGGAATCATTGACATATCATATATATCTCTTCCTCCCACTACATATTTTATAAACTAGGGTTTAGTTTACTTAGAAAAAACACAACTAAATATTTTAACTAAGTGACTTTTTAGGTTTGCCTAAAAGTAACATTTACTTTGGAAAATTGAACAACTTTTGATCATCATTCATTAAACTCTTTAACAAAGTCTTTGATCAAATGTCGCATGCTTGCAGAAAATATATCTAATTCACCTTTCTAGGTAGGTTCCCAGGTAAGAGTGTTCCATTTCAGTCAGCTTAAGTATCCCATCCTAGACAGAACCCACCTTAAACAAAAGTCCCTTATAGATAGATTTAATATAAATTTAATCTTTTATCCCAATCAACTTAATTCTATTAAACCGATTTAAAAGATTAAACTTAGGTATCTAATCTCATTAGAATCTTAAACTTAGGTCTATCTCAATCCAATTTTAAAACCCTTTTAAAACATGAGTTTGCCTAAGTTCGCATGTAACTCTTTCTTATTGATTTTAGTTCTAATTTCCATTATAATGCTTATAAACGAAAACAACCAAAACCAACATAATGCGAAGCTACACAACAAGGCATTCATAATGCTTATAAATTAGCCTAAGTGTCATGCTCCATGCATTGTTCATTCATTCCTACTTTTATATAACACTTATACAACTAAGCAATGAACCAAGCATTGCTTCCTGATAACTTGTAGAAATACAAGTTATTGTGGCTCTTAAGTTGGAACAATTAAGGTTTTTAATGATATATTCTCCTTATTTTTAGAAGAAACGTATGGAATTACTCAAACATTAGCAAACTCATGCAAAAGAATGTTTATTACTAAAGTACTGCGGCATTAACACATTATATTGCAGGATTTCAACAAGAGGCTAACACATGATTAAGAAGTGTCACAGGCAAGGTCTAATGCATGGGTCATGTGTCAGAAGGATTCAATGCAAAGAAGATTCATTGATTCAGGCTGTTTGTGTCAAATCACCACTTGTAAGCATGGGGCATCTGCAGCAGGCAGTGTCTGAAAAGCATCTGAGTGTCAGGCGGTTGACCAGGGCATGGACTTTAAAGCTGCCCATCATCAAGCTGGAGAAGACCAACGCCTATAAATAGAAGAAATCCCTCTAGAGTTCGAAGTTCAGAAAATTTCAAGTTCTCACTCTTAGTATTAGCTTAGTCGTAGTTTCAGATCTTTAGAGCTGTGCTATGGTGCCAAGAAGAGCAGAAGGGAAGAGAACCACCACCACCACCGATCAAGGAGCGGAGGAAGCCGAGCTTGAGAGAGACACATCGTCCAATTCTTATACAAGTGATTGTACACAACTAGTATTGAGCCAAAGAGATACAAGAGATTGTACTCTGCGGCTTGACTCATTTCCTTTCATCTTATTTATCGCTTTCATCCTTTCATCTGATTAAGTATTGCTTTTGTAAAGACAATCTGCTTCTTTATAAATTCACATATTGATCTATCACACTTTGCCATTGTTTATTTCTTGTTTATGTTGGATGCATCTATACTTCATACAAAATTCCATTTCAAACGCTTAAGCCAACTAAAATTGGTAAAAGCATCTTTAGCTTAGACTATTCGAGAGAATAAATAAGCCAACATCAAGTTAGAATGCATAGTACATCTAGAGATAGACCTACTAGTGTTTTACTGCATCCTGTGTTTGACGCATGCATCTTAGAGATAGGCTTTGTATGTTATTCGCATTGAGAAGTATCGAATAAGAGTCTAATGCATAAACAAAGATAAGCAAGCCATCTCATTCATATCACATTCTAGTTCGTGTACATTCAACTTAGATCAATGGATACCACTCGCATCAAAATCCATTTTCACATGACCCATCATTCTCTACTCAACCCTTTTGTATCTTCTTGCACACATACAACACCTTAGTGTACATAACATATTTCTCCATACATTTAGGATATCCTTACAACAGTTACAATGCAAGGTCTGCGTTAGCTTAATCTGAATCCCTGAGTTCGACCCTAGACTTACTAGGAACCTATATTGGATTTATACTTGGGTCTGATTTAGGAAAACTTGAACATCAATAGAGGAGTGTCATGTGTTCTGTTGCACATCTCTAACGCATCAATGCGTTACGAATACATCAACGCATCAAAGCATCAGTGCATCATTCATACTTCAACTTATTTTTCCAAATTATTTTATATAATACACTCCTAGCTCGAATCACGATAGCAACGAACACTTCCATACACCCTTATACTATAACTCTTATAATATAAAGATGATGCATGAAAATGCTTATTGTATGCATAAATATAACTCTTATATTTCATGATGCATGTGCATGCTTTCTTGTAATTTCATCATGTCATATTATAACACTTATTATATATGATGCATGAATAAAATGCATAACCTAAGGTGGGTTTTAAATCTATATGTCATACACTATGGCATATAAACAACATACATCACATGTACATTAAACAAAAGCTGATGAACTGAGATAGTTAGCCTCAAATCCTTAAAACCAAAGCTAAAATTACAAATAGCAAAGAGTCTCTGGTTCAAACAGGCGAATCGGGTCTTGAACCGCCTGGGCAAAGAAACGAGTCTCCTCGATCATGTACCAAATCCTTGTGATCGCCTACATGAAAGAGTAAACTCTTACTCAATCGTTTACCAACGCTTCTTGAACTATACGATCGTGTACCTTGACTATGCGATGAAGCATGAGGTCACGCGATCGTGTAGTGCGCATCGTGCAACGCAAGCCTTAAGCAATCATCTAAACGACAATGATGCGGTGAAGCACAATCATCTAAACGATGGCTGAGAAAACATTAAGTTATCGTATACCACATGATTGTGTAGTCAGTGACTATGCAATGAAGCATGCTAACTACATGATTGTTTAGTGCGCGCGCCTTTTATTAAACGATGAGCATCAAATTCTTTACGTGATCATTTACCTCCAGCATCCATGCGATCGAGCAACCAACGCTACGCGATAGAGTAAACACTTTACCCCATCGTTTAGTAAATACTACACGATCGTGTAGAATTTTTCTACACGACCGTTTAGCCAAATCTCAATGATCGTTTACCTTAGGCTACACGATACGACAAATCGTTGGTCTTCTTCCTCGATGAGAATCGCATCTCTATGCTTCGAAACTACATCATGAACAATTCAAAAAACTCAAAACACTTTGAATTACAAACTCGATTGCTTGTTAATTATGCCTAAAAACGTAGGGGCCCTTACAAATTAACACTTTGTAATCTTAAAGAAAGCTTTAAACAGAGGCAATTAATCCGTAAACATTCATCAACATCCATCCACAAATGCATTTAACTCTTAAACGCAATGCAAAAACCTTAAAACCCACCACGACTGTAAAAGAAGTTCAAAACAGAAATGGTATTTGGAATATCAGAACAACCTGGCTTTGATACCCATTAAAGGAAATCATACATGAGGATTTCCATGAGCAGCAGAAGGATTGTTCCAAATTCCATTCAAATTGAACATAAACAATTACAGTACAAGAACAGAAACTAACAGGTCATGCACAACACAAAATTACAACATGCTTAGATAGAATTCAAGGGATAGAGTATACGTACCTTTGAAGAAACATTCTTCAAGAATCCATCAACAGTTTCCAAGTGTCCAAGAATAGCAACACTCGAACACAATGACTGGTACAACACGAGCAATAGCACGAACACAACGAATGACCAACAGCTCCTCGAATCCAATCGAGTCACACTCGATCCACGAACTGAGTGAGGACACCACTATAATGGTACCTTGGTATTCTCAATGTGAGAATCCAGGAGTTGTGGGCTCTGTATGATCTTGGCTTAAGGAAGAGACTGGAGGACAACGATCGTTTAGATGATCGAGCAAGTGGGAGATAAGACACTATCTATCGTATAGACGATGTGCTCAATCGTGTAGTAAATGGCAACCTTTAGCTACGATCAGCTGATAAACTATCGTATAGTCAAAGCTCCACGCTCGTTTAGTCTCTGTATAGCTATTACTTAGTGAAACACTTTCACTTGATATCTTTCTTCGTGAGTAATTTTCCGAATGAGGCAACTACCTAAAATTAGGAAAACATTTTTCCTTTTATCTCACGGTTACCATAAAACTACCAATAACCTCCCATTCAATTGGTTATTAGAGAAAAATAAATTAATTATCATGTAATTAATATATTATAAATAAATATGATAACCAACTTACCATATTATATTTATAACTTATAGTTTTAATATTTCGTCTCATGAAACATATAAACCATAGTTCTTTTTCTATTTTATGGTACTTAATTAAATCATATTTACATTAATTTCTCCACTTGATGTATCTCATACATCACAACAATTATATCATATATAATTGAATTTCCTCTTATTAATTTGAACACTTCAAACTAACCCTAAGAACTGATTCTCAACTTGAATCCATTGAGCTACCAAGGGGACCTTATAGACCTGTAGCTTGAAGCTCCAACGGTACGTGAATAACTGACTAAACTCTTTAGTCACGGGATCCACCATCCGTTAACTGTCGGGCACTCCACTAAAATTCGGCAACTGCAGTCTCCTCACTACAAATATATTTATGTGTCCATATCAACCAATCAACAATGCGATAACCCTTCACAGATCGCTCGTAAGTACAGCTGGGCCAATTTACCGTTTTGCCCCTATAGTTACATCTAACTTCTTAAGTACCACTGATTCCTCTAATGAACATAAGTTATAGTCCTACTATGACTGAGTCCTCTCTTCCAAAGAGAGGATGTGGCCACTATATTCAAGACCTGGAATCACCCTTAAGGGAGCAATCTATTTACTTACCCCTGCTTTAGGGAAAGAGTGAATTCCATCTTGTGTTACTAAGTTCTCAGCTCCCCAATAAGACAAATTCCCAAAAAGGTATGCTTGTTGAGTTGGCAATCTGGCCACTCTCACCCATACTAACCAAAGGACCGCCCTCAAAGGCAGGAGTTCCCAAAATATTCAGGATTAAGGTCGGGTTACCTATGGTCATTAAAGTGAGATGTAAGTCTCAAGTATCAACGACGTTATATAAAGAGACGAATCATCTCGTGGTCCAGTCTTATACAAACTCTTTGTATAGGACACCCTTGCTTGCATGTATCCACATGAATGGTCAGTATCAGACCATCTGTAGTAGTTCACAACACTTGTAACCTCTACAAAGCGGGCCGTATCCATAGTGTCACAAGGATAAAGTATCCCTCCTTAATTCGTATAATACAGACCTTTTAGGTTATTACTTAAGGCATGATTCACTTGTATATCTCATATACATGCTTAAGTTTATATATAATAACCACAGATCTTTGTTTATTGGATATGAGTAAATGCAAATAAAATAACTCTTATTTTATTCATAACAATGTGTATAAAGTTTACAAATTACGAGACTCTGGGAGAGTTGGATATATATATATATTATAAATTATGTAATTTGATTTTTTGAATTAAATTAGATGAGGGAGTTATCAGAATAACTCCCTCCTACTTTTCCTCTCTATCACAAGTGGGGTTGAGGAATTATGTGAGAGATGGTCTTACATTGGCTTCCCCCTTTCTGGAATTGACAAAGAAGAAAAACTTCTTATTCTTCTTCCTCTCATCCTCTTTCCCACTTCCAAGATTGTGCAGAGACCACCACTCCTGCATATATTCTCATTCCAAGAGAATACAAAAGGTTCATAAGTGGTGGTGCCCATTTTTTCAATTTCGGAGATCGTAGTGTTCGTGATCGTGGATCGAGGGACTACACGAAGAAAATTGATCTTTAAGGGTAAGCCTTTTTCATCCCTATTTCTCAATTAAGCATGTTGTACTTCTAGTTATAAGGCATAATCTTTTGTCTGTGTACTGTAATTTACAATTTTGTGAAAACTAAAATTGGGAAAGATCCCTGCTTCCGCTGCAAAACCTTCATTGGTTCCCTTCAATTGGTATCAGAGCAAGGTTTCGATCAATTTTTTTTTTATTTCCGGATTTTAATTACAATGCTGGGTTGCATTCTGTAAATTTTTCATGTTGATAAATGTTTATTGAATGGTTTGCTATTATGGATGTTTCGGGGTTGGATCTTAGTTTTACAGATTTTTTCTTTTTCTTTTCTTTTTTTTTTTTTTTTTTTACAATTTTGGTTTGTGAGGGTCGATGTTTTGAGCCATTTAATCGCTATCGAGTTTGTAAATTGTTGTTTTGAGCCGCTTGTGCTATTCCTAGTGACGATCTGGAGAAAACGAGGCCAAAATCGGAGGTGTTTCGAAGAAGTTCGAACTGTACAGTGGATGACTGTAGAGTAGTATCGCGACGCTGTGCCCTAACGTCGCAACGTTACGATGCGGCGAATGGAGTCTTTTCTCCATAGCGTCGTGACACTCTGAGACTGAGAAGACATGCAGTCCAGCTCCAGTTTGTACATGGTTCATTATTTGTTGGTCCGGTTTGGTTCGTGGGTTCTCTTGTTCGGGTGGGTTTGGGTTCTTCTAGACCGGTTCGTGGCTGGTTTGAGCAGTATGTGGTCCGATTCGAGTGGTTCAAGGCCTGGTTCACCTTTTTCGAACTGAATGACTATTTATTATTGAAGTAGTTAAGTTTTTTTTATTAATTAAATTAATATAAATATTATATTAATTTAATTAATGGCTTCAGAGTCCAATCCCAACCCATAATTTCTGCTTTAATTGTGCATATGATGTATGGTTTAATTATTTTATATATGTCATAATGTATGTCTTATAGTAAAAATCCCACCATAGGTTATGCAATATTCATTCATCATCTATATTATAAATGTTATAACATATAGTTGCATGATTTAATTTTATAGCATGATCATGCATCATATATTATACGTGTTATACTAAATGCTTGCATGCATTAATAACATAGTCATGCATCATTTATATATAGTTGTATGTATGTATGGATGGATTCTATTAATTATTTCATTATCTTATTATATAAGTGTTATATATGGTTTGTAATGAAATGGGGATTGCATGATGCACGACATTACTTTAGATAATTTTAAATATTATAATTTTAGAAAGTATGTCATTCGATACAATGTATGGTTTTAATTTGTTTCATTTATTTTATAAAAGTTATAATTAAATGAAATTAGAAGTTAAAATCAATAATTCAAAATTGCATGCAAACATAGGTAAAATCATTTTTAAAAATAGTTTTAAACATATGATTCACAAACCTAAGATCACAAATTTCTAATGCGATTAGAATTAAGATTAATCTTTTTAATCAGTTTAATAGGATTAAATTTGTTTTAATAAAAGATTAAATTTGTAGCAAACATATCTATAAGGGACCTTTTATCTAAGGCTAGTTCTGTCTAGGTTGGGATATTAAAATCGACGGAAATAGAACACCTCTACCTAGGAACTGACCTGGAAATGTGAATTAGATAAATTTGCTACAAGCATGCAATTGTTGACTAAGGTTTGTTAAAGTGTTTAACGAACATAAAAAAAAATTGTTTAACTATCCAAAGTAAATGTTACTTTTGGGCAAACTTAAACAATCACATAGTAAAAATAATTAGCCGTATTTTTCCTAAGTTATTTAAACCCTAGTTTATTAAAATACTCAGTGGGAGGAAAAAGATGTATACGATATGTTAATTTTTCCATTCACATTTTTCCCTTAATATTAACACTATGAGATTCATGCTTGGCCTTGAGGTGCCCTGGGAGCGTCCCCCTTCGAATGGTGTTTACATGTGTCAATATCAAGGTGAATGGAGAGAGTATTTATAGTAAGTGAGAGAGGGATGTGTGTCAATATGTCCCACGGTCTCCTTCATTGGTTTGCATCATGAGATCTTCTTGCACAGCCTCAAGGCACCCTGGGAGCGTCCCCCCTTCGAATGGTTTGTGCAGTAGGTCAATATCAAGGCGAACTCTAGAAATGGATATGATCTCTTTAGTTTTTGCCCCAATCAGTTTTTCCCTTCGGTTGGCTCATTGGGGCGGAACTCCGGGGTCTAAAATGAAGGGTCACACTTATAAGAAATTATTAAGCTAGTTAATGATTTCTTGACCAAATAAATGATGATTGATTGTTATAGGGATAAACGTTATTCTGGTGTAATAATTGGTTGAGAGTGTCTTAGTTTAGTGAAGGGACAACTGACTACCCTTCGATGGTTTTTGTCCTAAATCATTGAAGTATCATTGCAAAAATTAGATGTTAAACGGGGTTCATTTAGTTTTTGCTAAAATTGATTGGATGTTTTAGAGTTATGCTAAAATATAATGTAGATCAATTTGTTTCTTTTCAGCAAAAATGTCAAACTATAATTTTCCATTGGTTGCCTCTAGTAATTTTACCGTTTTTAATTATACTACGTGGAAAAATTCAATTAAAACTTTTTTCGTGGTTAACGACCACAACATTGTCATGACTGAGGATTGCCCTCGAGTTTCAACCCCTAATCAACATGAAGTGTTCGTGATGCATACGAAATATGGACAAAGGCTAATTCTAAGGCAATGATTCACATTTTGGCAAGCATACATGATGCATTATCCAAAAGTTTTGAGAGCATAGTCATTATGTTGGGGTTGATGTCCTAAATCTCGTAGGGTCTTATAGTTTGTAATTGTATTGTACAAACATTTAATTTATGTAATAAAATATGTGATGTTTTATTTCAAAATTAGTTACATTAACCACAAACCAATAAACTAACATCCAAGGTTATCTTGTAGCTTAAACATGTATGTAGAGACATACGGATGGATCATGTTTAAGTGATAACCTAAATGGTCTGTAGTAGATGGATAAGGCTAGATACCTTATACTGGTGACACTACGAGTATGACCTGCTTTATAGATGTTACAATTATTGTAAAATGCTACAAATGATTTGATCCTAATCATTCATGTGGAGACATGTGAGCGAAGGTATTCTATAAAAAGAAGTTTGTATAAGATTGGATCACGAAATATTTAGTCTCATTATATAACGTCGTTCATAATAGAGACTTACATTTCACTAGAATGACCATAGGTAACATGACCTGAATCCTGAGTGAGTTGTGAACCTGCCAATGAAGAAGATCCTTTGATTTGTATGGGTGAGAATGGCCATATCGCCGATTCAACAAGCCATTTTGGGGATTCATCTTATTGGGGAGCTGGGAACACAGCTACACAAGAAGGAATTCATTCATTCCCCAATAGTGGGGGCAAGTAGATAAATTGCTCCCTGGGGCTGATTCTAGGGCTTGAACAATGTGGTGTCACACCCTCTCCTGGCCTGAGAGTGGTTTGGTCATTGTTGGACTATAATTTATTATTCATTAGAGGGATCAATGGTATTTAAGGAGTTAGACATAAATATAGGGGTAAAACGATAATTTTGACCCAACTGTGTTTATGAGCATTTTGTGAAGGGTCATTATACTGTTGAATGGTTATATCTAATGGACATAGAAATATATTTATAGTATGAAGAGTGCACCTGTCGATCTTTAGTGGAATGCTCAATAATTAACAGATGGTGAATACTTTAATTAAAGAGTTTAATTAATTATTCACATACCATTGGAGCTTCAAGCTACAGGTCCACGAGGTCCCCTCGGTAGCTTAACGAGATTTAATGAGAATCAGTTTTGGATTAATTTGAATGGTTCAAATTAATTGAGAGGAATTAATTATATATGATATAATTAATTAAATTTTAATTACATATGATATAATTACTATAATGTATTTGATCCATTATAATATTAAGTATTTATTTGAGAGAAATTAAATATTAGAATATGATTCAAATATTAATTATATGAATTGTATTCATATAATTAAATTTAATATAAATAGGATTTATATTAAGTATCATTGTTGAGAGAATTAAACTTAGGTTATACTATATTGGATACAATATTGAACTATAGGTTATATGTTATATTTGATATAACATATAGTTTAATAT